>NC_133335.1:10684826-11021076 GCF_042186555.1 Aquarana catesbeiana
ATGGGGATCAAATACTCGCGCCCCCCCCCCCCTGGTATGGAAGTGAAGTTTTTATTATCTACACTTTTATCTCCTGCTCTGATTGGTCAGTTATCTGTACTTGGTGTCTTAACGGTCCTCATTCCTTTCTAGGAGAGAATGGAGCCCTGCACAGCTAAGAGTCATCCTGTTGTGTCTGGCCCTAATGTGAAGTAAGGAGATAATAGCCTGATAATTTCTTAATGTTTTTGAGGAAGGCAGGTTGAAGGATAAGTTCTGCCCCCCCAACCCCCCGCCCCCCCTCTTCTTTCTTCTTCTTCCCCCCCCTCCTCTTTCTCCCCCCCTCCTCTTTCTCCCCCCCTCCTCTTTCTCCCCCCCTCCTCTTCCTCCCCCCCTCCTCTTTCTCCCCCCTCCTCTTTCTCCCCCCTCCTCTTCTCCCCCCCTCCTCTTTCTCCCCCCTCCTCTTTCTCCCCCCCTCCTCTTTCTCCCCCCTCCTCTTTCTCCCTCTCCCCTCCCTCTTTCTTCTCCCCCCCCCCCTCTCTTTCTCTTCCCCCCCCCCTCTCTTTCCTTCTTCCCCCCCCCCCCTCTCTTTCTCTTCCCCCCCCCTCTCTTCTTCTTCCCCCCCCTCTCTTTCTTCTTCCCCCCCCTCTCTTTCTTCTTCCCCCCCCCCTCTCTTTCTTCTTCCCCCCCCCCTCTCTTTCTTCTCCCCCCCCCCCCCTCTCTTACTTCTTCCCCCCACCCCCTCTCTTTCTTCTTCCCCCCCTCTTTCTTCTCCCCCCCCCCCTCTCTTTCTTCTTCCCCCCCCCCCCTCTCTTTCTTCTTCCCCCCCCCTCTCTCTTTCTTCTTCCCCCCCCCTCTCTCTTTCTTCTTCCCCCCCCCTCTCTCTTTCTTCTTCCCCCCCCTCTCTCTTTCTTCTTCCCCCCTCTCTCTTTCTTCTTCCCCCCCCTCTCTTTCTTCTTCCCCCCCCTCTCTTTCTTCTTCCCCCCCCCCCCCCTCTCTTTCTTCTTCCCCCCCCCCTCTCTTTCTTCTCCCCCCCCCCCCCTCTCTACTTCTTCTTCCCCCCACCCCCTCTCTTTCTTCTTCCCCCCCTCTTTCTTCTTCCCCCCCCCCCCCTCTCTTTCTTCTCCCCCCCCCCCCCCCTCTCTTTCTTCTCCCCCCCCCCCCCCTCTCTTTCTTCTCCCCCCCCCCCCTCTCTTTCTTCTTCCCCCCCCCCCTCTCTTTCTTCTTCCCCCCCCCCCTCTCTTTCTTCTTCCCCCCCCCTCTCTTTCTTCTTCCCCCCCCCTCTCTTTCTTCTTCCCCCCCCCTCTCTTTCTTCTTCCCCCCCCCCTCTCTTTCTTCTTCCCCCCCCCCCTCTCTTTCTTCTTCCCCCCCCCCCCTCTCTTCTCTCTTTCTCTCTTTCTCTCATTTCTCTCTTTCCTCTCTTCTTCTCTCTTTCTCTCTCTTCTCCCCCCCCCCTTCTCTTTCTCCCCCCCCCCTTCTCTTTCTCCCCCCCCCCTTCTCTTTCTCCTCCCCCCCCCTCTCTTTCTCTCCCCCCCCCCCTTCTCTTTCTCCCCCCCCCCTTCTCTTTCTCTCCCCCCCCCCTTCTCTTTCTCTCCCCCCCCCCTTCTCTTTCTCTCCCCCCCCCCTTCTCTTTCTCTCCCCCCCCCCTTCTCTTTCTCTCCCCCCCCCTTCTCTTTCTCTCCCCCCCCCCTTCTCTTTCTCCCCCCCCCCTTCTCTTTCTCCCCCCCCCCTTCTCTTTCTCCCCCCCCCCTTCTCTTTCTCCCCCCCCCTTCTCTTTCTCTTCTCCTCCCCCCCTCTTTCTCTTCTCCTCCCCCCCCTCAAGCATTGCACACCGGAGAAGCAGATTGCAGGAGCATTGCACGATTAAAACATTTTAGTCGACTAAATGAATACGATTTTAGTCAGACTAATGCAGCATACACGCTGTCGTACTTTTCGACTGGACTGGTCCGACGTCCAGAGAAGATGCCCACCTGTCCCGGGGGGGGGGGGGGGGTGTTGCAGCAGCTGGTACATGCCACCCAGATGTAATATGTTCCAAAAGGTGAACTTGTGATTTAAAAAAATTGGAGACCTGAAACATGTCTGTGCCACCCAGGTTCTATTGCAGAGTGAAATAGAAAATAACTGGGTTCTATGCCTAATTGGTGGTGGTGCTGGGTGACAAATTACAATATGGTACCACATCCCATTTATCTATGAGGGAGGACAGGCGGGACTTTTGTGGTACCAAAAAAGCAAATAAATTGAAAAAATATATATATATTTTATTTAAACCCTTTTATAAAATCACAAACATTTACAAGAATCACGTATTTCTTGAAACATATATACAACCATTCTTTACTCTACATGTTTCGCTCACAAGAGCTTCTTCAGGAGTTTTTTTGAGAAATGTCGCATGCAGTATTATATACTATAAAAGAAACAACAATTGTAAATGAATATGCTTAAAATTGCCATGAATAAAATCGCATGTAAATGAGGTGTTATCTTTGTCTTATAGAAATTTTGTTGAGAAGATATTCCTACATTTTATATAGAGTACATTTTGTACTAAAAAAAAAATGGAAAGGATGCCTACCGGATGCTTGAATTCATGAATCCTTAATTTAGGATACATAAATTGAAGCCAGGATTTAAAAGAATGGAGAGATTGTGGAAGTTTTCAACACAAAGACTACTGCAGATCCCGGACAGACTGGACCTGGTGTACAGGATGTGAATTGTCTGTCAGTAACCTGGCAGAAGGCTCACATTCCCCCTCTGCCCATGTAATGAACACACCACACAGGCAGAGCCTGTCTATAGGGAGGGAGAGCGCCTTTCCCTGCCTGAAAGTCAACCGCTTCTTCCCCCTTTGCTCTCAGCTGAGCTGGGCAGAGGGTGGCAGAGCAAGCAGCTCGGATAGCGCTCCTGCTCCATATGCTGAGTTGCACGGACCTGACATAGACCAGTGATGGCAAACCTTGGCACCCCACATGTTTTGGAACTACATTTTCCATGATGCTTGACCACACTGCAGAGTACATGAGCATCATGGGAAAAGTAGTTTCAAAACATCTAGGGTGCCAAGCTTCACCGTCACTGGCATAGATAATTGAGCTGATTGGTCCTAATTGGCAAAGGGGCTTTCAGCGTCATCATTTTGGGTTAGGATCAGCTCAGTTTTTCTTCTGTTTAGAAGAGTGATGCAGGCTTTATACCTTTTGCCTATAAGTGGACTGGGTCTACCCATAACCACTTGATAAAAAAAATGTTCTTTAGTAAGGAACATGCATACCGAGGAGTTCCAGCCTGGGGGGAAAATAAAGTCAGCAGCTACAAATACTATACGAATGCTGGTTACTTTTAACATAAAGACACTTACCTGTCCAGGGAACCCGCAATGTCGGCACCCCAAGCCAATCCATCGATCAGGTCCGAGTGCAGGCATCTTCACAAAAGGAAGCGAAGCATGCCCGAGTCGCGCTGAACTTTCTCAATGGACCCGTGTCTCTCCCAGAAGGCAACGGGGGGAAGAGGGGCTCGAAGTTTCATGGATTGCTGCACAACGATGCAGTGATCTTGCAGGGGGAAGCAAGCAGAGCTTCTCCTTTTTGTGTGGAGCTCCGCTTTAATAATTGTGACCAAAATTGGTGTGCTATAAATTGCCTTCAGCATTGCTCTGTTTTGTTGTTGCTGGAGGCTGCCATTTTGCTGAAGCCCAGAGCCCCTGAACAACAGTAAATCCTGAAGCTGAACTAAACCCATCGATTTAACAGTATTTAAAAAAAAAAAGTTACCTTCCTGAAATGCCGGTGTTAACTGTCACATTTCCTTGTCTTTAAACCAACTGTCAAACCATAAATGGTTGGTGTTATAACTGACTTAAAGAATAATTCCTCTTTAAGGCCTCTTTCACACGGACGATCCGTTCAGGTCCGCCGGTCAGTTTTTTAGGCGGACCTGAATGGACGCTCCATAGACCTCTATGGAGCGTCGGATGTCAGCGGTGACATGTCCGCTGACATCCGACCCGCTCCGATCCCAAAAAGTGTGACGGAGGAAAAACCTACTTTTCCATCCATCAGCGGATGACGTAATCCGTAATCAGATTCCCCCATATGGGAGAGCGGTGCTATGACAGGTCCGTCGCTGCACAGTGCAGCGACAGACCTGTCATCTGCCTGCTCAGCGGGGATCGACGGAGCGATTTCCCTCCCCCCCGCTGAACAGAGCGGGCTCCGTACATGGACACGTCCGTGTGAAGGAGCCCTAAGGCTGTCAGCAGATCGGCCTCTACAAACACTCCATTCAGAAAAGGGCCAGTAAATGACACTTGCTGGCCCCTTCCCCGGTGGGAGAGGGCAGGGGGGAAAGTCGGCAGAGCTGTGGGGGGGGGGGGGGGGGGGGGGGCTGGAAAAGGAGCACACCAGGGTCAGCAGGAAGAAGCTCGATAGGAGCAGGGGCAGCTGCATATAGAGGGATTAATTGCCCCATTTTCCTCCTGCAGCTGCTGAATGCCTGCTTCTCTATTGTCCTCCTGCAGCCACTGAATGCCTGCAGGAGAGAAGGGGGCATTCAGCAGCTGCTGGACGAAAATGGAGAGATCGCTTCCCCTATGCAGCTGCCCCTGCTGCTGCTCCTATCCAGGCATACAGGGGGGCTGCACGGATCCCCTGCAGCATGGGGCTGGGTCACGATTGCGACGCCCCTGATGCTAAAGAATAAACTCCTTTAATGCCAGGTTCTAGCAGCTTGGGTTCAAGGATGAAGTCTCTTTGTGATCTTGGGGGAAGTTGATCACAAATCTCACAATAGATGCTCAATGCACTAACATATTTTTGCTTGGCATTTTCAGCTTTCCCAGGATCCGGTGATCAGTGTTGTATAGAACATTGGGGTTGCTTTACTAAAACTGGAGTGCACAATCTGGTGCAGCTGTGCATAGAAACCAATCTGCTTCTAACTTCAAGAGGAGCTCCACCTTAATTTTTTTTTTTTTTTTATTAAAAGCCTGCAGCTGCTGACTTTTTTAATAAATGGACACTTATCTGTCCCAGGGTCCAGCGATGTCGGTGATCTCTCGGCTGCCCCCGCTGCTATCCTCGGTCAGGGAATCGGGAAGCGAAGCATTGCGGCTTCACTGCCCGGCTCCCTACTGCGCATGTGTGAGTCGCGCTGCCCGTCTTCACTGGTCCCCGTTGTGTTCTGTGAACAATGTGTTTCCCAGAACACAACTGGGGGGGCGGGCATCTGCGGCTATCTATACCCGGAAGTTGGTGCAGATACCTGTATTAGACAGATATCTGCAATACCTGCACCCCCTCCCCCCTGAAAGGTGCCAATTGTGGCACAGGAGGGGGGGAGCAATCTGATGAGCGGAAGTTCCACTTTAGGGTGGGGCTCCGCTTTCAGCTTGATCAGTTAAAGTGGTTGTAAAGGGTGTTTTGTTTTTGTTTATTTTATGACAAACATGTTCTACTTGCCTCCACTGTGCAGTTCGTTTTGCAGAGTGGCCCCGATCCTGCTGTTCTTGGGTCCCACAGCGTCTGTCTTGGCTCCTCCCCGCTAAAGCTAACCCCCTCTGGGAAGAGCTCTCCTGGGGGGTTAGCTTGTGGGCAAGCTCCCGAGTCCTGTATTCGGCGTCCATAAGCCGCTGACTACAGAACTCGGCCCTGCCCCCCCGGTCATCGCATCATTGGAGTTGATTGACAGCAGCGCAAGCCAATGGCTGTGCTGCTATCAATCTATCCAATTAAGAGCCAAGAACAGGTGAGAAGACCAGGCCGACATCAAGCGCGCTCTCAACGCGGGACTTCTGGGGGCTCGGGTAAGTAAACGGGGGGTCCTGCAATCGCCGAATGTTTTTTCACCTTAATGCATAGGAGGGATTAAGGTGAAAAAACATGAACCTTTACAACCGCTTTAAGCTTTGACCGTAAAATACCTGGAAGCTGATTGGCTGCCATGCACAGCTGCACCAGATTTTGCATTTTCCAGTTTTAATCTCCCCCATGTCTTTCTGGCATTTACTGTCCCTACTTTGTCTCTGGTTCTTCATGTGTTGGAAATGAAATATTTAAGATTCTGGCTGTACAGCAGGGAAGAATTTGGACAGAGCTGTTGATGGTCATATTTGTCTATTTTAGAGTTTTCCTTCTGTGGTTGATGGCCCCAAACGGATCCCAATGACACAACTGCAGCAGCAGAGACAGATTGGCCAAGTGAAGCCGCCAGTAACGGCGCTTGGTGCGAAGAGAGTGCCTTGTTCTACCAATGTTCCACAGAGGGTGCTTTCCCAGAAACCGGTTGTAACCAATCAAAAACAAGTACTCCCACAGACAGCCAATCGGGCTCAACCTAAGCCCTTACCACAGGTCCAGCCAGCATCCCGCACACAGCCAGCTGATGAAAACAGAGACCCAAATGGTTCTACAGGTGAGTGTTACTGCTGGAAAAGGACAATGTGGTCCTGTAGTTCAATGTCTACATATCTCCTATAGAAACTTTAATGCAGAGTTCTTATGTTATATTTTTCTCTAGCTCCTCCCCCTGCAGATAAGAAAGTTGCTGCCAATCCAAGCCAACCAGTGTCCTCTTCCATCTCTGCCACTAGTACAATGAAGGAAGAGGGTAAAAAGTAAGTAGTGTTGTGTTAAAAAACATTTTTTTTTTTTTCTGTGGAAGCTCTTCCTGCTGAATGTGGGTGCACTTTAAAGTTACTTTACCCACAACAGTAAAATCGGTCTGTATATGCAGTAAAGCATGCCTGTTGTACTCGCTGTGGAACCTAAGGGGTTAATCCTCCACATTGTGTAAAAAGGCTGTCTGATCCTCCCCTTCCACTGTCCCCTAACCATCTCCTGATAAGACAGAGCCTTTGGAGTCACTCTGCACATGCTCAGTTTGGTGTGTATTGAGGTGTGGGGTTTTTTTGTGCATGTAATTGGCACAGGGCCAATTGGTACTACAGGCAGTCCCCGGGTTACGAATGAGATGGGGACTGTAGGTTGGTTGGAACAGTACAGCCTGTGCAGTGATGTGGGGTGTTCTGGGTGCTTCTGCACATGCAGTCATACTATTTCAGGCTCTTGTGGCCATGCAGTACTGCAGTGTGGGATGTGTCCTGTGCTGCAAGATGGTTGCTTGGCGGTATCCGGGACCAGTGTGGAGCGCAAGTGGCCGGCAGTGATGTCACACTACCTCCGTTCATAACTCTGTTGCCTGCATCGTGAAAGAGGGTCAGGGGTCCTGCAGCCTCCATTGGACAATCGGAGTAAAATGAAAACTCATCCTACAAGCTTTAACCAGATACTGATAGAAGTCACAAGACTGCTATATACTGTTTATTAGAAAAGGTATTTAGCAGTTTAGTTACTAAAATTGCATTTCCATGTTCTGTGTACTGTGGGAGACCAGATATAGTGACTGCAGGCTCCTGGGTTTTATAACACTTCAATGCTGAGTGGCTGCATATATGCTTCCCTATATAAACGCTTAGTGTGCTGAGAGCATGCGCACAACACTAGCGAATGTGTGCCGGAAAGCGCCCAATGCATACTTGAGATCGGGACCTTTCCCATCATGTGACTGTCAATTACAGCAATCACATGATGGGAATGCCCACCTCTGCAACCTGCCATTTAGATCCTCTTAAAGGGATTTGTAAAGTTAAATAATTAAAAAAAAAAAAATTCCTCTACTTGCCTGCTCTGTGCAAACCTCTCTTGGGTCCACCGCTGGCGCTCCTGGCCACTCTGTCCAGTGTCCCCATAGGAGGAAGCCGCTTCCCATGGGGAATGCCTGCACCCGAGCCCCACTGCTGCATCCAGTGACAGTGGGACTTCTGGGCCCCCTCATGTCACTAGCTTTGATTGGTGGCGATGGCTCCCAGTGCCCCAGCAAAACCAGTGAGACCTGGAAGTGAGGAGAGGGGAACTGCAGATGTGCATGGCGTTGGTTTGAATGAGGACTCGGGTAAGTAAGAGGGAGGGGGGCTGGTGACTCCTAAACCTTTTTTTTACCTTCATGCAAGGAATGCATGAAAGGAGTTGTAAAGGCAGAAGGTTTTTATCTTAATGCATTCTATACATTAAAGTGGAGGGCCACCCTAAAAAAAAAAATTACATGAAAAATCCTAAAATTAAAAATAAATTAATTTAAACTTGCCTAAACCCTTGTTGCTAGGCAGTCTTCCTAATCTGCCTCTTCCTATTCCACGGCGTGTTCTGCTCCTCGGTGAGTGGCCCCGTTGCCTTCTGGGAACTGTTCCCAGAAAACCATGGGGCCATTCACAGAGCACCACGCTGCTTGCACATGCACAGTAGGAAACTGGCAGTGAAGCTGCAAGGCTTCACTGCCTGTTCCCCTTACTTAGGGTGGCGGTGCTCGAGGGACGGGTCGGCCTTGGGTGGCCGACATAGCTGGCACCCAGGACAGGTAAGTGTGCTTATTTAAAGTCAGCAGCTACAGTGTTTGTAGCTGCTGACTTTTAGATTTTTTTTTTTTTAACATGGCCGGAATCCCGCTTTAAGATAAACCTTGTGTAGCATCACCCCACTAATTACCTACCTGAGCCCCTTCTCTCTCCAGCTATGTCCACGATCCCCTCAGCCATCCAGGACACTCCTGATGACTGAGACAGAGCAGCGGTGCCATTGGCTCCCGTGGCAGTCAGTCAATCGGGAGAGAGGGCGAGCCCACGGCTCCGTGTCAAACTGGACACACGGAGCTCTGACTCTGCTTGGGTGCCCCCTGTAGCTGGCTGAGGGCACTTGAGGGAGGGGCTAGGAGCAGTGAAGAGGGACCCGAGAAGAGGAGGATCTGGGCTGCTCTGTGCAAAAAAACTGCACACAGGAGGTAAGTATAACATGTTATGTAAAAAAAAAAAAAGCCTTTGCAATCACTTAAAGATAAAAAAAATGTTTAGGCTTTGACTTTAAGGGCCGGGCGGCAGTAGAAAAGAGGCTCTTTTTTTTAGTTTTTAAGGCTTCATCTCTTGGGAGTTTCTTCAGTTGCTGCAGAGCCAGAAGGGGATTATTTTGCAGCTTTCTGGGTCAGCAGACCCTTGGTATTGCTGCAGAAGGCTTGCCTGGCCCCAGCTGGGAAGAATCTGGCCTGGCCTATAATTTTTTTTTTTTTTTTTTTGCACTAAACTCGTTCACTTGGGTACTTTTCACTAGAATGGAATTATTAATCCAGCATACGGTAGATCATGCCTCTGTACCATGTTGCTCTGTTGTCTGCAGTTTCCCTGATATTTTGGGTTTAGTTGTGACTTTGTACCACGTGACACTTTATATCATGCTGATGCGGTCTCTCTTCCACAGCCACTTCCTACAGCAACTACAGTCTGTGTCCGCTCCTCTTTTGTAGTCTTTCAGACTGCAAATTATGCAACTTAATTCACAGCTCTGATGGTGGGTGGGATTGAGTCTAAATCTCCCAAGTCCTCCCTCACAGATCACAGCATTATTAAAGGAAACCTTCATACACAGCCTGTTCTGAAAGCTAGCTGTGCTGCTGCTGGGAAGACTTGCATGGGTCACAATTAGAATTCAAACCTACCCAGGTAAATATGCTGATTGGTGTGAACAGGGAGAGTCCCACCCCTCAGATCCCACACTGTTCGCTGAAATTATTTATCCACATATTACAGTGGTTGTAAAGGCAGAAGGTGCATTAAGATAAAAATCCTTCTGTGTGCAGAAGCCCCCCCCCCCAAATACTTACATGAGCCCCATCTCAATCCAGCGTTGTGCAGGAGTGCCTTGGTTGTCTGCAGCTCTCCTTCCTAATTGGTTGAGACCCAGCAGTGGCTCCCGCTGCTGCCAATGAGGGTAGAGGGGGCAGGCACAAACGTCTTTGTCTGAACAGACACACAGAGCCTCAGTTTAGGTGCCCCATAGCAAGCTACTTTCTGTGGGGGTACTCGACAGGAGGGATGGACCTGAGAAGAGGAGGATCTGGGCTACTCTCTGCAAAACCATTACACAGGGCAGGTAAGTATAACTAACGTGGTGTCTTTTTAAAAGAAAAAAAAGAGCATCACTCAAATTGTTCTGTTGTGGGCTCTGGGATACCACAATAGAATCTTCTTTTTTTTTTTTTTTTTTTTTTTTTTTTTTTTTTCCCCAAAATCTTTTAAAGGTAAATCTACTTTTATTCACCAAAAAAAATTAAAGTTACGTACCGGTAACGTCTTTTCCAGTAGTCTTTCAGGACAGCCACCATGAGAGAGAGTCTCCTCTTCCTCTAGGAAACACTGCGCCAGCCCATAAATTCTTACTTCCCCCTGCCAGACCTCAGTATATTCCAAGATTACCTCCGGTCAGCTGGGGAGACACAAGAACACATTAATAACATACTATTCCATATCATTATCATGCTGCGTTCTGGTCTTTTATAAGACACCCCAAAATTTCGGGTGGGTAACTAGGGCTGTCCTGAAAGACTACTGGAAAAGACGTTACCGGTACGTAACTTTAATTTTCCCCCTTCGTCTTTCAGGACAGCCACCATGAGAGGATGAACGAGCACTTACCAGTTAGGGTGGGACTACAGCTTGCAATACCTTTCGCCCAAAGGCTTGCTCACTAGCCGACACCAGGTCCACTCTGTAGTGCTTAACGAAAGTGGAATAGCTGGACCATGTTGCAGCCCTGCATATCTGCTCTGGCGTCGCTCCAGCCTTCTCTGCCTGAGAAGCTGCCATAGCTCTAGTAGAGTGTGCCCTTATACCCATTGGGATTTCTTTCCCTGCTAATGTATAGGCCTGGCCAATGGCTACTCTGAGCCATCTGGCAATAGTGCGTCGAGACGCTTTGCATCCTTTTCTGGCCCCAGAAAACAAAACAAATAGTCTGACTTTCTAAACCTCTTGGTCAGCTCTAGGTACTGAAGGATACATCTCCTTGCGTCCAACGAATTAAATTTTAATTCCCTTTCCCCCGAGGGGTTGGGACAAAATGAGGGTAGAATTACCTCCTGACTTCTGTGGAAACCCGAAGCCACCTTAGGTAAAAATGCTGGATCAGTTTTGAAGATGATCCGATCTGGAAAAATAATGCAAAAAGGAGGTCTAACAGATAAGGCCTCAATCTCACTGACTCTCCTGGCAGTTGTCACTGCTACCAAAAAAACTGTTTTTAACGTAAGATCCTTTAGTAGACATTCCTCTAAACGTTCAAAGGGGGTTCCCGTCAGGCCCTGTAAAACTAACGATAGGTCCCACTTGGGAAAGGAAGGACCCTGAACCGGTCTTTGTCTAGACAGAGCCTTAAAGAATCTGACCACCCAAGGGTTGGTGGCCAGATGCTTTTCTAAATAAGCACTGAGTGCTGACACCTGACCTTTAAGGGTACTTATGGATAAACCCCTGTCTGCCCCGCACTGAAGGAATTCCAACACAGCTGTGGGACTGTGTACCGCAAAGGAGCCTTCTGCACACCATTCATTGAAACGTACCCAGACTTTTTTTATAAATCTGGCGTGTTTCCTTCTTCCTGCTGTTGAGGAGGGTGGAGATTAATTTCTCAGAAAACCCCCTAGCTCTTAGCATACCCTCCTCAGTAGCCAGGCCACTAACTGCCAATGGTGAACCTGTGGACAGAGGACTGGGCCCTGTGAGGAGATCCTCTCGAGGTGGCAGGAATAAGGGAGGTTCGACCGCTAGCTGCTTGAGTACTGAGAACCAAGCCCTCTTTGGCCAATGTGGTGCTATTAGAATCAGGGACGTGTTTTCCACCTGGAACTTCCTGAGGACCGCCGGTAATAACGCTGGGGGCGGGAAGGCATAGCAGATTCTGAAATGCCAGCTCTGGATCAATGCGTCGACCCCTCGTGCTCCCTCCCCTCTGTTTAGGGAGAAAAAACAAGGGGCCTTCGCGTTGCTTCTTGACGCGAACAGATCTACTTCTGGAGGACCCCATTTCTCTGAAATGAGATTGAAAACCTCCTGGTTGAGGATCCAATCGCCCTCTCTGTTTGGTTCGGCTGAGAAAATCTGCTATCACATTCTTCTCTCCTCTCAGGAAGACTGCTGAGAGTGAGAGAGTGTGAGTCTCGGCCCAGTTCAGAATGTCTGATGCTAAGGCCAACAGGACTCCGCCTTTCGTGCCGCCCTGTTTGTTTACATAGGCCACGGCGGACGAGTTGTCCGACTGCACCTGAACATGGTGGCCCTGTAGCTCCTCTTTGAAGAACCTGAGTGCTAGCCCGATTGCCCTCAGCTCCTTCCAACTGGACGACCTTCTTAGTTCGTCGCCCTCCCAGGTGCCCTGTGCTAAAAGGGAACCCAGATGCGCCCCCCCAACCTTTGCCGCTTGCATCTGTGGTTACCACCTGAGAAACTGGGATGAACCACAGACGACCCTGCGACAAGTTTGAGACCCTCCTCCACCACCAGAGGGATCTCTTTACTTGGGGTGGAACCTGTACCAAGGTGTCCAGATCTTCCTGACTGTGATCCCACACCCTTAGGACAAAGGACTGTAAGGGACGAAAGTGCAGACCTGCCCATTGCACTGCTGGGAGGGTAGCGGTCAATAGTCCCAGGGCCGACATCAAAACTCTTATGGAGACCTGATTGCTGCACTGAAGAACCGCCACTGCCCTGTCCAGTTTTTGAACTTTTTCTGCTGGAAGAAACACCCTCAGTAGAGTTGAGTCCAACAGATAGCCCAAGTACATAATGCGCTGAGAGGGAATCAAACTGGATTTCTCCAAGTTCATTAGCCACCCTAGACCTGTAAGAACCCTCTTTGTTAGTTCTAGATCTCTGACTAACTGCAGTGGACACAGTGCAAACAGGAGCAGGTCGTCCAGGTATGCTATCACTGATATTCCCTGGAGCCGAAGAAAAGCCATCACCTCCGCTAAGACCTTGGTGAAAATGCGGGGCGAGGAGGATAGCCCGAAAGGCAGCGCCTGAAACTGTAGATGTACCGTTGTTCCACCTACATTTACCGCTAGCCGAAGAAACCTCTGCGAGGCTTCTGTAATAGGAACGTGTAGATACGCGTCCCTTAGGTCCAGAGATACCATAAAGCAGTTGCGGGGCAACAGGGCTCTGACTGTGAAAATTGTTTCCATACGGAATCTCCTGTACGTCACTGACCTGTTCAGGGGCTTTAAATTCAGAATCAGTGGGTTTCTTCACTACGAAGATGTGTGAATAGAAACCCTCTCCCTCCTCGGCCTTTGGAACTCTGAGAACCACATTTTGATCTACCAGATCTCTTAATGCTTCCAACAGAGCCTCGGCTTTTGCCATACACCTGGGTAGGTGCGTGACAAGAAATCTCCGTGGAGGAGGATTTGTCAATTCGATATGGTACCCCCTTATAATCCCTAGGATAAAGCGATTGGGGGATATCGCTTCCCACTGTGGGAGGAAGGCCCCCAGTCTTCCCCCCCCCCCCCACCCTGGTTGGGGAGTCATTGGTTTTTACGGGGCTGTTCAGGAGGGCGAAAAATCGCCCCTCCCCTGCCCTTGCCCTTCTGACCCCAAAATTTCTTTTGCCCTTCCGGTTTTGGAATTTCTTTACGCTTTTGCGGACGAAACCCCTTCTTTGTCTGTGTAGGGGTTTTCCGTTTAACTGGGAAGGATTTCTTCCTGTCTGCTGTGCGGTCCAAGACGGTCTCTAACCCTGGTCCGAAGAGAAGGTCTCCCGTTAACGGTATGCCGCACAATTTGGCCTTAGAGGCGCTATCGCCCGGCCAAGTTTTTAGCCAGAGGGCTCTCCTGGCCGAATTGGCCAGAGCCGCTGATCTGGCTGACATACGGACTGATTCTGCCGAGGCATCAGCTATGTAGGCGATACCCCGCAGAATCGTAGGGAAAGAAGATAGAATGGTTTCTTTTGCCGTTCCAGCTTCAATATGCTCTTGAATCTTAGAGAGCCAGTGCTCCAGATTGCGAGCCACTACTGTGACAGCCAACTCGGGGTTTTAAATTACCAATTGTTGAATCCCAAGTCTTTTTGAGGAGAGAGTCTATTCTCTTATCCATGACATCCACCAGGGCCCCCATGTCCTCAAAAGCCAGGTCTGTGTGTCTGGAAACCTGGGAGAAGGCAGCATCTAACTTGGGACTTTTATTCCAGATAGATGTAGGATCATCCGAGAATGGAAATCTCCTTTTTTAAGGATCTAGAAAAAAAGGGTTTCCTTTCGGGATCCTGCCACTCCTTTTTAATAGTTTCAACCAGTACCTCATGTACTGGAAAAACTTTCCTCCTTTGTTCCCCTAAACCCTTGTACATTTGGTCATGAAGGGTCAGGGGTTTCCTGTCTTCCTGAATACCGAGGGTTGTATAAATAGCCCCTAAGAGGTCCTCTACCTCTTCCAGGGATAATTTATATCTGGAGGATTTCCTGGACTCCCCGTCCAGGTCCTCTCCCTCTGAACCATCCTGGGAATCGGAGGAGGAACTGTCTGGTTGTCTTTGTTCCACTCCGGAGGGCCCTGGAGCTTCCACTGCCCTAACTGAAGTTGCAGGTTGGGCAGGAGCAGAGCCCTGAGCCTGAGGCGAGGTTGTATCCTGGGGGACTGGACTAAAGGGAGGCTGAAACCTTTCAAATAAGGCTTTAAATGAAGAGAAGGTGGACGAAAGCTCCTTAACCGAGGCTGCAAGTCCTGACTCCTGTTCAGAGTACCTCTCCTTAACAAGGGAGTCTATGCACTCCCTACACAAGACCTTTGTCCATGTTTCCCCTAAAGTGTCCCTGCAAGAGGCACACCTCTTCTTAGAGCTATGTGCAGACCTAGACTTCTCTGTAGCTTTCTGAAATACATGAAAAGAAAAAACAAACATTTTGTCACTTCTTGTTTTTTTGAAAAAAAAAAAAAAGATATAACCCTGGGAATGCACTAGACCCTCCTTAATATGTGGGGATCTGAGCCTCCCTCCCCTGACCACCCAGGGTGTCTGCCCCCCCATGACAGGAACTATACATGGAGGGACAGTCCTAGATAAAGAGTACTCTTCCCCAGGGCACTCTTACCTTAGGAAGGCTGGAGGTAGTGTCCGTTGGCTGAGCATCTGCTTCCGACATGACTTGCAGGTGGTTGCTACTACCGAGTCCCACGCTGCCTGTGCGCGTCCCAGACTCGTCTCCAGCCTGTGCCTGGCTTCCTTATCAGCGCCGCGACCCGGAACCGGAAGTCGCGGGTTAAAGGCAAGCACTCGCCCTTCCGCCGGAAATGACGCCGTCGTCCGGCCCGCCTAGTTCCGAAAAAAAGAGAGCGGTCTGTATGGTATACAGGGAAGGTGAACGCTTGCCTGCTGCAGCCCTGTAGCCACGATAGGGAGTCCCCCCAACCTGAAGCCGCGCTCGGCTAGGAAGTGGTGGCAACAGAACGAGGGGTAAGTCCCCCCTATGCCCTAGGAAACCCCTGCTCCCATTACAGGCTCCAAAAAATATAAACAGCCGCAGTCACCCTGACTGAATGGCCTGGGTCCTTGCACAGTGTCTCCCCACCGAAGGAAACACTAATACTGAGGTCTGGCAGGGGGAAATAAGAATTTATGGGCTGGCGCAGTGTTTCCTAGAGGAAGAGGAGGAGACTATCTCTCATGGTGGCTGTCCTGAAAGACAAAGGGGGGTGTAGGTTATCCCTTTAACAATGAACCTGGTTTGTTAGGTCTGCTAACCAGGATTTAATTGGACAATGCTGTGGCTTACATCAACGCGGAACTTGAAGGTTCTCAACTCAGACGCGGCTCTGATTTTGGCATGGGTAGAATTTTGCACATCCCAGACAGTTTGTGTGTATGTATGTATATTTTTTTTTTTATATTCTCTTTCCTTCTAATTTGGTATATTATTGTCGCCGTAGTTTTTGTTTTTCATTTTAATGTAATGTGTTTTTCCCTGCAGGAAGCAGTGGTGTCTGGAGGACTTTGAGATTGGCCGTCCTTTAGGAAAAGGAAAGTTTGGCAATGTGTACTTGGCCAGGGAGAAGCAGAGTAAATTCATCCTGGCATTGAAAGTTCTCTTTAAATCCCAGTTGGAGAAAGCCAATGTGGAACATCAACTGCGCAGGGAGGTGGAGATCCAGTCACACTTGAGGTTAGTTTTTTTTTTTTTTTTTTTTTTTTTTTTTTTTTCCTTTTTAAGGGGTGCAACTTATTTTCTGCACAGGCCGACTGCATTCTCCAACTCTTACCTGTGGCTAGAAACGGTGTACCCAATTGACAGTTTTTAAAGACTCGCTGTGTACCAGATCCTTAAAGCGGAGCGGCACCGAAAAAAATTTTTAAAAGTCAGCAGCTACAAATACTGCAGCTGCTGACTTTTAAAACATGGACACTTACCTGTCCAGGGCGCCCGCGATGTCGGCACCCGAGGCCGAAGCGTCTCTCCGTCCTCGGGTGCTGCCGCCTCCATCTTCGGTAAGGGAATCAGGAAGTGAAGCCGTGCGGCTTCACTTCCCGGTTCCCTACTGCGCATGCGCGAGTCGCGCAGCGCAATACGAATGGTCCCTGCTGCCTCTGGGACCCGTGTGTTTCCCAGCAGGCAGCGGGGGGGGGGAACAGGATGTGGCGTAAATACCCGCAGATTCTGCGGCTATCTACGCCAGAAGTGGGTACAGATACCTGTAATATACAGGTATCTGTACCCCCCTCCCCCTGAAAGGTGCCAACTGTGTCACCGGAGGGGGGGAGGAATCTAATGAGTGGAAGTTCCACTTTTGGGTGGAACTCCACTTTAAGGCCCCTTTCACACTGGGGCGGGAACGTCGGCGGTAAAACGGCGCTATTTTAGCGGTGCTATTGGGCTACTAGCGGGGCGGTTTTAACCCTGAAAAAGGGTTGAAAGTGGTGCTTTGCTGGCTGTATAACTGCGCTTCCCCATTGATTTCAATCGGCAGGAGCGGTGTATTCACTGCTCCTAAGTTGCTGCTTGCAGGAGGTGTGTTTTTTTTTTTTTTTTTTTTTTTTGTTTTTTTTTTTTTCCCCATCCTGCAGGCGCACCGCTCAAGTGTGAGGGCCCTTGGGGCTTTCACACTGGAGACACAGCAACGGCTGTTTCAGGGCGCTTTGCAGGTGCTGTTTTTAGCACTGTAGCGCTTGCAAAGCGCCCCAGTGTGAACCCACCTCCCCAGGTAGATTGTTCTTGAGTCCAATTACTCGTGTCAGGATTATCTACCCTTGGGGATGCATTTATCTGTGTTCAGATAACGGACTACATAGTCCTCTCCATTTTGCTTGGATTAAAAGTTCTCTTATGGGTTTAGACCTTCTGTCGGGTCTTTATTACAGCTTGTCCTTGCTAGGAAGATTCATCATTTTGTCCTAGTAAGCACTATTACTGGAAGTGAGTGCAAATCCACAGTGGTCACCAGAACATGTGACTGTTAGAATGGGGCATAGATTCACTTTAAAGCAGTTTTATGCCTGGGGGGAAAAAAATAAAACAAAACTAAGGCAAAGGCATAATGAGCTAGTATGCACCACATACTAGCTCACTATGAAATACTCTTTCCGGCAAGGAGCCTTTTTTTTTTTTTTTTTTTTAGCGGCACCTGCTGGACCTTCAGAGCACATGCCCCGCTGATGTCAGCGGCTGCATGCAAGATGAATATCTCCTTGCATAGGCTTACCTGTAGGTAAAAATGTGACAGTGGGGTATACAACTGCTGTAAAAGTGTTTGCAGTGATATCTCTCCTTTGGGACACAAATGGCAAAATGGTTTTAACCACTTGCTGACTGTGTGTGTGTGTGTGTGTGTGTGTGTGATTTTAATTTTTTTTTTTTTTTTTTTGCTTTTAAAGGTAAAAAGATTAGGTGTCTTTTTGACCCCCAGATCTCACCATAAAGAGGACCTGTCATACTTTTTTCTATTAAAAGGGATGTTTAATTCTTGTAATGGGAATAAAAGTGATTAGAAAAAGTTAAATTAAAGGGACAGTGTAAAAAAAAAAGTAAAGTGCTCCCTCCTGTGCAGAAGTGAAGGCGTACGCAAGTCGTGCACGCTTATGTAAACTGTTTGCACCGCATGTGAGGTATTGCTGCGCACATTGGAGCGAGAGCAATAATGCTAGCACTAGACCTCCTCTAACTCTAAACAAATGACCTGTAAAGGCATTTAAAGTGTCGCCTATGGAGATTTTTAAGTACTGTAGTTTGATGCCATTCCCCCGAGTAGCGTGCGCAATTTTAAAGAGTGATGGGTATCTCTTTACCTGGTGTAACATCTTTCATAATATACAAAAATATTGGTGTGCATATGGTGTGTGTTTTTGATGGAATAAAAAGTGTTTTATCCAAAAATATTGCGTTTGAAAAACTGCTGTGCAGATACCATATGACATAAAATGGCAATCGCCATTTTTATTCTCTAGGGTCTCTGTTAAAAAGTTTGGGGGTTATAAGTCATCTTCTAGCAAAAAATACTGATTTTAAACTGCCAGGGAAAAAACTGGTCTTCAAGTGGTTAATGTTGGACATGGACCTCAGTCTTGGAGATGGACTGACCTTTGGGCACCAACTGTAATACTGTTCTGATTTTTTTAATTTTATTTTCTGTTCTCCCCTCAAGACATCCAAATATTCTTCGGCTATACGGCTATTTCCATGATGCCACCAGAGTCTACCTCATCCTGGACTATGCTCCCCGAGGTGAGCTCTTCCGGGAGCTGCAGCGGTGTACGCGGTTTGATGACCAACGAACTGCTACTGTAAGTGTTCTGCCTTACTGATGGCTGCCAAGAGGGTGGAATTCTGCATAGAAGGCGGGTTTCTGCTTATTGTGATCTGCACTGATTTTTGGCTTTCTACTCCACAGTACATCACAGAACTGGCTGATGCTCTATTGTATTGCCATGCTAAGAAGGTGATACATCGGGACATCAAACCGGAGAACCTGCTTCTTGGCGCTAATGGGGAATTAAAAATAGCAGATTTCGGCTGGTCTGTGCACGCCCCATCCTCTCGGTAAGCTTAAGTGGTAATCTTGGAACCTGTTGACCCTCGTAAATGTTGCTCATGTACGGTGCTAACACTTGGGAGGGTTGCTGCACTACTATTCTTCAACCTCCCCGGTGGAGGTTGACTTGCACCATTAATAAACTAAACGATGAGCTTACCCCAGGAAATTCTCCATAGTTGGCCTTCTCCAACCTTTCTAACATTTTTGCATTTCAGATGAAAATCTTAGAAGGGAAAGGGGTTAGAACATCTGGTTTTTACTGGTCTGTGGATTTTTTTGTGAACTTATGGCGCATTTAACGGTTAATTGATGTAGTGGTTGGACTGGGTTGCTTTTTTCATGTTTGGCATTTGAGTGTTGTGTGACAGGTGGTAATTTCTTTTTTTCAGGAGGACCACATTGTGTGGCACACTGGACTATTTACCTCCAGAGATGATCGAAGGGAGAATGCATGATGAGAAGGTGGACCTGTGGAGCCTTGGAGTCCTCTGCTATGAATTTCTAGTGGGCAAACCTCCATTTGAGACAGACACACACCAGGAAACATATAGAAGGATCTCAAAGGTAAGGACTTCCTTGGGCTGGGCCTGTTCTTTTTTTTCATTGGCTTATGCAAGAATTAAAAATTTTAGTTCTCACTATCTGTGAAAACTCCAGGCTGCCTCCTGGTCTCTATGGCCCCTTTTGGATGGAGCAGCTCTGCCTGCTCAGTGGGGAGGGGAAATCTCCACTGAGCAGGCTATGTAAGGTCCATGTCTGCTCCCCTGTGCAGAGCTGACAGAGCCCGCTCTCCTCTATATGGGGCAGTCGGTTGGAAAGGGACTGCATTTCCATCTGATCTGCCAGACGTATTGCCATAAGTTTGTTTTTAGCGGATTGGATGCCCAGCAGGTGTCAGCGGGGACGTATCTGCAGCCCCATAGAGAACAATGGGTGGTCCGATTGGGTCCGCCTGAAAAATGGACAGGCAGACCCGATCGGTCTGCTGGTGTGAGAAGGGCCTTGGTGTGCTTAAGCTTGAAGCATCATAGGCTTAACATTTGGAGCTGTGCAATAATGTTTACTAAATGGGCTACACAAGCAGCAAGCAATGCATTAGGGATCTGTTAAGTTTGTTTTAAAGAAAATGTTTGTCATACTTGCTCTGTGTAATGTTTTTTGCAAAGAGCAGTCCTGATCCTCTTCTCGGGTCCCCTGTTGGCTCCTCCTCCTGCCGCGTGTCCCCCAATAGCAAGCCTTTCTATGGGGTCACTTGTGCAAGCTTGCTCCCAAATCTGTCTGCACTAATTGACAGACAGTGGGACTTGGCCCCACCCCCTGCTCCCTTGTCACAGGCTGTGATTGACAGCAGCAGGAGCCACGGAGGAGGGAGAAAGCAGAGATCCTCTGTTCTTGTGTACATCGCTGGATTATTGTGACCGGAAATGTTTTTGTCTATCCTAATCTGGAGTCTGTTTGGCTTTTTAGGTGGAGTTCCATTTCCCCCCACATGTATCAGAGGGAGCAAGAGATCTTGTCTGCAAACTGTTGAAGCATAACCCTGACCACAGGCTGCCACTAAAAGATGTACTCGAGCATCCTTGGGTGGTTCAGAACTCTAACAAACGCCCAAGTAAACCCGTGGGCAACACCGCAAACACCCAATGATAAACAGCAGAGACCTGTGTGTTGGGGACACTGCTTCCTGCATCTGTTCTTCTCAAACCTCACCACAAAACAAGCATCTTATAATTCACATTGTACCTGTTCAACTTCAGTCGTCAGCATCTTATTTGGACAAAAGCTTCTAATCTGGACCGTGTACACTGAATATTAATCTACTTTTAAATAGTTCTCCAGGAAAGGCAACTCCTTAAGTCTGCTAGTGTTAGGTTTTTTTTTTTTTTCTTTTTCATTACTGGTTTGTGGTCCTCTGCTAGTCTTCCTTCACAGGACAGCTGAGCGGTTCGAACACTCTCAGTTCATTTGCATCCACTGCAGAGCTAAAAAAAATTTGTCCCTTGCAGCAAACTAAAGGACATGAGTACATGAACATCCTTCTATGAAAGTGTATTAAGAGCAATTCTCCAGTGAAGACTCCTTATGACCTGGTATGTCCACTAGAGCCTAGGCGTGTGCAGAGCTGTGGTCGGGGACTGTCCAGTAGAGGCTAGGCGTGTGCAGAGCTGTGGTCGGGGACTGTCCAGTAGAGGCTAGGCGTGTGCAGAGCTGTGGTCGGGGACTGTCCAGTAGAGCCTCGGCATGTGCAGAGCTGTGGTTGGGGACTGTCCAGTAGAGCCTCGGCATGTGCAGAGCTGTGGTTGGGGACTGTCCAGTAGAGCCTCGGCATGTGCAGAGCTGTGGTTGGGGACTGTCCAGTAGAGCCTCGGCATGTGCAGAGCTGTGGTTGGACTGTCCAGTAGAGCCTCGGCATGTGCAGAGCTGTGGTCAGGGACTGTCCAGGGTTAGGATGACCAGTGCAATAGCGATACGAATGCCTTGATGTATTTATTTGGCTGCCGATGCAGTCACTGAACAGCTGCTTGAATCTGTGAATGGGTCATCCAATCTTGTATGTAAATGTTTTTCAAAATGTTTCTCTTCAAGTGTTCTGTCCTTTCTTCTTCTTTTTTTTAATTGTTTAACTTTCAAAATTTTAAATAAAAAAATAAAGTTATACGCTATAACTTGACAAGTAAAGCCACATGATTTGTGCAGGCTTAGTATATCATTACATGACTGATATGTGAATATACTTGTGAAATCCTCTTGCTACACGATCAACGGCCTGTCTTTCGTCAGATTCGGCGACCTGTCAGAATTTTTAACAGAAGTGACGTACTGTTGCTGCCATGGTGCTACACCCCGCACTCGTCCACAGTAAGGATACCCTTTTGTTATAAAATTTTGCAGTGAAGTCATTTTCTCCCTTCGTCTTTCAGGACAGCACCTGGAGAGAGCGCAGCTCCACCCACTTTCCCAGGAAACACTGCAGTCAGTTTCTTTAAAGACCGGACACTTCCACCATGGCCTCAGTTGTAGTGTTTCCTCCGCCATGGTGGAAGCGCTGCAGGGAACCAGGGGTGTGCTGCGCTTTCTCCAGGTGGTGAAAGTTAGGGCATACCGGATCGTTTTTCTTCTTTTCCAAGACAGCCCAGCATCCTCCCTGACGCGTGGGGGATTCTCCGGTGCCTCCTCCTCTTCATGCTCGGCGAGAGCCAGGCTGCGAGGGTCCCGTTCCTACAGACCGGTGGCAGGGCTGTGGAGTAGAGCGGCGTCTATTCCACGGGCCGCACGCCTTCCGGGTTCGGATGGCAAGCGCGTCATTTCCGACCGGGGGCGGGGCCTCGAGCGGCGCGACGCGGCTTCCGGTTCCGGCCGCTGGAACGCAGGAGGGGGGGGCGGTCTCCATGGCTGATTTCATTTCCGGCCCTCACAGCGGTGAGCGGCCCGGGAAAATCAAATAAAAGAGCACAAACGCCGCTGTGTGTCCTGTCAATAATGGAGGACGATCAGACGGCGGTGGCAGGAGCAGGAGCCACAACAATCAGCCAGGCTCAGGTAAGCAGGGATACTGGTCTCTGTCTTTACTCTATGGGCATTTATAATGTTTATATATTATCCCTTCCCTAAAAAAAAAAAAAAAAAAAAAAAAAAAAGGGGGGAGCCTGCAGATCACTTGATCCTGAGTACTAAAGGAGGGATAAGTGATTAATTATGTTTTAAGGTGGATCTGTGGGGTGATTCACCGGCTGTGGAACAGATCATGGGTGTTAAGGGGTTAACTTCCTTGGTGGTGTTTTTTTCTGTGTTCCTTATACAGCATGTAAGCTGTTGTTTGTGAAATATGGTTCAGCTATTGTCTTTTTTCCCTTGGGATATTGCAGAAGGCTAAAGAAAAGACCAAGCATGTCTCCCCTATTGTTAAAAGGAAGTGTCCCTCTTGTAAGGGGTTACTGAGGGATTCCTGGCCCAAAGTATTATGCAAATCTTGCATTACGGACATAGTTAAGGAGGAGACAGCTCCTGCTAGTCCTGCAGCTCAACAAAGTGAATTGCTAAGCTCTTTCAGGAAGGAACTGGCAGACACCTTTGAGTCCTTCAGGTCCTACCTAGATAGGCGTCCAACGGCGCATAGCAGTGTGGTGCCACATTCTCTATCCTCTGTTTCAGCATCCAGAGGGGGCAGCGACTCAGAGGAGGAGGAAAGTAACATTTTACTAAATTCGGAGGAGGAAGCAGAAGAAGTAAATGAAGCTTCTTCTCCTTCTTCTAGGTACAAGTTATCCCTTGAGGAGGTAGATTTGCTGAGAACAATTCATACTACCCTTAACATCACAGAGGATAAGGCTCAGCTATCCCTACACGATAAGATGTTCCAAGGCCTCGGGGAGGAAAAACATAGGGTTTTTCCTGTACATAAATTTTTATCAGAGACCATTAAGAGGGAGTGGAAGGATCCAGAGAGAGCCCCCTTCTTTTCTAAATCCCTCAAGCGAAGGTTTCCGTTTGATGAGGATAGCTCGCATATTTGGAATAAAAAGCCAAGACTAGACGCAGCCTTTTCCCAGGTATCTAGGAATACTGACCTGGCCTTTGAGGACATGGGTATCCTTAAAGATACCATGGACAAAAAGGCAGACTCCCTATTAAGGAAGGCATGGGATTCTTCTTTAGCAAATTTGAAGCCTGCCATGGCCTCAACTGTGGTAGCCAGAAATCTGGAACACTGGCTGGAGCAGCTGAAAATCCACATTGAGGCAGGGACGCCTCGTAAGGATCTGCTTGATACGCTACCGGTGTTATCAAAAGCGGTAGGGTATATAGCAGATGCCTCAGCGGAGTCAATCAGGATGTCAGCCAGATCCACAGCTCTGATAAACTCAGCTCGCAGGGCGTTATGGGTCAAGACATGGACAGGGGATACTGCTTCAAAGACAAAATTGTGCGGTTTACCCTTTGAAGGTGATCTAGTGTTTGGTCCTGGGCTGGAAGCTATTCTTGACAGAACAGCTGACAAAAAGAAAGCTTTCCCTATAAAGAAGAAGGTACTTCCGCAAGGCAACAAAAATTTTCGTGCTTTTCGAAAGACCCCAGATACCAAAGAGGCAGGCTACAAAAGGCCTTGGAAGTCTCAAAGAGGGAGGGGTAAGTCAGGAGTACTTTTCCGCACCCCAACCACAAGCCCAAAAACCCAGTGACGGTCACCCAACTGTGGGAGCAAGGTTACAGACCTTCTTTCTACAGTGGAAGACTATAACAAGCAGCCAGTTTATCCTAAAGACCATCTTGGAGGGTTACAGGCTGGAATTTTCTCAACCTCCTCCTGTGCGTTTTTACATAACACAGGCTCCCCGGGACTCAGAAAAGTCACTAGCAATGACAGCTATCCTGAAGGACTTGATGCTACAAAAGGTGATAGTGAACGTACCCCCTGGGGAATTAGAACAGGGGTGCTATTCACACATATTTCTTGTGAAGAAACCGTCAGGAAAATTCAGGCTCATCCTGAACCTGAAGATTCTAAACAAGACTATCAGGTACAAGAAGTTCAGGATGGACACAATATTCTCAGTGAAGAATCTCCTGACCCCGGGTTGTTTTATGGCTTCCATAGACCTGAGAGATGCATACTTGCATGTACCAGTAGCGTCAACATCTCAGAAACACCTAAGGTTTGCGATTAAAACTGGGAGAATCTACCCTTCATCTCCAGTTCAGAGCTCTCCCTTTCGGGCTGTCATCTTCTCCGAGGATTTTTACAAAGGTCCTGGCGGAGGCCTTGGCCCCACTCAGAGTAGAGGGGGTATCAGTCCTGCCCTATCTGGACGATCTACTAATTTTTGCCAAAACAAGGGACCTGTTGGTGAGAGATCTGGAAAAGACAATGAGACACCTGGTAGGTCTAGGATGGATAATCAACGAGGAGAAATCAAACTTGATTCCATCTCAGACCATACTATTCTTGGGTTACACAATAGATTCCATCCAGGAGAAAATTTTTCTCCCCGAGGGGAAGAGGGAGAAGCTTCAGGAGGCAGTGAAGAAGACGCAGACAAATATGCCAATCTCCATAAGAGCAGCTATGTCGGTCTTAGGGCTACTCACTGCGACTATTCCAGCGGTGCAGTGGGCACGTCTACATGGAAGGGAGCTCCAGCAGACAATTTTAACGAGTTGGTCCTATGGAGAGTCCCTAGAAAAATTAATAAGGATACCTGCGCGGGTTCAGAGGAAGCTTTGGTGGTGGAGAAACCACTCAAACCTGAACAGGGGTCTGCTCTGGAGTTTTCCTTTGCAGAAAAGATTAACAACAGACGCAAGTTCCTGGGGTTGGGGCGCCCACCTGGACGAGCAGATGGCTCAGGGGAGTTGGACAGACTGGGAAGCCAGAAAGTCCTCCAATTGGAGAGAGCTGAGGGCTATTCTCTTGGGTCTATGGGCCTTCGAAAGAACAGTCCGGGGCCATCATGTTCAGGTCCTATCGGACAATGCCACAGCGGTGGCCTATATATCAAGGCAGGGAGGAACAAGGAGCAGGGCTCTGCTATCCTTGGCACTCCAGATTCTAGCCTGGGCAGAAGACAGGCTAAACTCCATAACAGCGATACATCTGAAGGGAGATTTAAACCTTATGGCAGACTTTCTGAGCAGAGAAAGAGTACTGGAAGCAGAATGGAGTCTGAATGTAGAGACTTTCCAAAAACTAACAGAAAGATGGGGAATGCCCCAAATAGATCTTTTCGCATCCCAAAAGAATGCAAAAGTAGAGGCCTTCTTCTCACTAAACAGGCAGGATCAGGCAGAGGGATTGGATGCATTAGCGCAGCCATGGAAATTCCAGTTGTGCTACGCCTTTCCCCCCTTTCAGATGATCCCCTTGGTCTTAAGAAAGCTACAGAAGGAGAACACGACTATGATTCTGGTGGCTCCTTTCTGGCCCAAACGGGCTTGGTTCGCAACAATACAGGGGATGGCGGTGGAACCTTATTGGGAGCTTCCGCTTCGGAAGGACCTCCTAACGCAGGGCCCCCTTCATCACCCAAATACCCAGCATCTCAGGTTGACAGGTTGGTTACTGAGGAGCAGATGTTAAAAAATAAGGGCCTTTCAGATAAACTGGTTTCTACCCTGCTGAACAGTCGTAAGGAGGTTACCAGGGCCATCTACTTCAAAACGTGGAAACGATTTAATAGCTGGTGTGCGATTAGGTTACTTTCGCCACAGGAAATCGCTCCAGTGCTAGAGTTTCTCCATGAGGGAATGGAGATGGGGTTGGCAGCTAGCACCCTAAAGGTGCAGGTAGCTGCATTATCGGTTTTTCTTGAGAGGCAGTTATCAAGGGAGCCGCTTATTATTAGGTTTTTCAAGGCATTGGCCAGAGCTAGGCCAATACCTTTTAAGTTTTTTCCTAGATGGGACCTGTCTGTGGTTCTGCGGGGTCTAATCAAAGGACCTTTTGAACCTCCAGAGGAAGCGTCAATCAGGCTATGGTCGTTAAAAATAGTCCTGTTAGTAGCAGTAACTTCAGCTAGGAGAGTAAGCGAGTTACAAGCTCTTTCCATAAGAGAACCCTTTTGTTATATTTTTCCAGACCGGGTAGTGCTAAAAACTGACCCGGGTTTCTTGCCAAAGGTGGCATCAGCATTTCATAGGGAACAAGAGATAATTCTCCCTACCTTTTGTCCTAACCCGTCCAGTGCTAAGGAGAGGTCTTTCCATTCCCTGGACGTGAGAAGGTGTTTATTACATTATATAGAGATAACGAAAGATTTTAGAAGATCAGATTCGCTCTTTGTTCTCTTCTCTGGTCCACGGAAGGGGTATAGAGCATCCAAAAGCACCATAGGTAGATGGCTCAGAATGGCCATCAGCGAAGCTTATAAAGCTTCAGGAGCAGAGCCCCCTAAGGGGGTAGTAGCCCATTCAACAAGGGCAGTAGCAACGTCCTGGGCAGAGAGGGCAGGGGCTTCCCCGGGTCGGATCTGTAAAGCGGCCACGTGGACAAGTTTCTCCACCTTCACCCGCCACTACAGGTTGGACTTGCTATCAGCAGCGGAACAGTCGTTTGGCAGGAAGGTCCTGCAGGCGGTGGTCCCACCCTAGAGTAAGTACTCTTTTATCATCTCCAGGTGCTGTCCTGAAAGACGAAGGGAGAAAACCCTAGTTAGACTTACCGGTAACGGTATTTCTACGAGTCTTTCAGGACAGCGCCGATGACCCGCCCTAAGTTTTAAGGTTGTAAGATGTGTTATTGCTGTGTTCTGCTTATCTAATTTCAGCATGGCTGGAGGTACTCTATGAACAACTGAGGCCATGGTGGAAGTGTCCGGTCTTTAAAGAAACTGACTGCAGTGTTTCCTGGGAAAGTGGGTGGAGCTGCGCTCTCTCCAGGTGCTGTCCTGAAAGACTCGTAGAAATACCGTTACCGGTAAGTCTAACTAGGGTTTTTCTTCACTGATGGGGTGGCACTCAGTGCTGAGAAAGGAAATGCCATTTGTTTACATGTAAACCATGTGATCAGCTGTCTCCAATCACAGCTGATAAGAGCCAATGGTATTGGCTCTTTACACTGATCAGTGATGCACTGTGTCTGAGGAACAGAGTGCACCCCTGATCGCTGTGCTGTGAGCCCCCCGGTGGGGAGAGAGGGAAGAGTGTATGCATGGTAAAAAAATGGGAGGATGTTATATGACATCCCACCTGGCTGTCATCTTTACTATATTGGGGGCGGGAACTGGTTAAACTAGCATGAGACCAGGTCCCTTGCTAATGCAGTTTCTGTGGGGTATGCTAATCCAGCTCCCTTAATGTAATACAAAACAGTCTATTTACATTGTCCCTTTTATTTCTATATATGGATGATGGCACTGTCATTTTAATAAACATCCAAGTTCCCCCCCATTGATATACAGCTGTCACATGACTCACAACCTGTCTGCAGGGAAACATGAGCAGAAGGAGCTTCTAGTCTTGCTGCCGATTACATGTTCAAAATAAGTCTTTTAGAATACAGAGTAAAAAAGCTGAGTTAGACTTACCGGTAACTCCTTTTCTGAGAGTCTTCCAGGACAGCCCATGAGACCTAGGGCTCCTCCTACCAGGACAGGAAACGCGTTACCCCCACCAGAGAAAAGGGCGGTCCTCCATGCCCATGTCAGTCTTCTCAAGAACCGTAGGACCCTGCAAAACATATGCATAATACACATAACTTCAGACAAAGCCGGGTGGGAATCCGGCTGTGCTGGAAGACTCTCAGAAAAGGAGTTACCGGTAAGTCTAACTCAGCTTTTCTCCAAGCGTCTTCCAGGACAGCCCATGAGATGATGAGCCAGAACTTACCAGTCTAGGGAGGGACAACTGCCTGAAGGACTTTACGACCAAACGCCTGCTCCTGAGCTGATAGGAGATCCAGGCGATAATGTTGAATGAAGGTCCTTTAAGGTACTAACTGAAAGACCTTTGTCGACACCCTCTTGGAAAAATTCCAAAATAGATGGAATATCATGAGTTAATCTTTGATTTTCAGATAACCGTGAGTTAAACCTTTTCCAAACTTTGGAATATATGGCTCTAGTGGCTGGCTTCCTACAATTTACAAGAGTCTTGACTACCTTGTCAGAGAACCCCTGGGCGCTCAGTATCTTTTCTTCAGATACCAAGCCGTCAAGCTTAAGGAAACCACCTGAGGGTGTGATGCTGGACCCTGCAATAATAAGTCTTCTCTTTTCGGAAGGCTCTGAAACCAGAGACTAGCAGGGAGAACCATGGCCTCTTGGGTCAAAATGGGGCAATTTAGAATGAGATCCGTCTCCTCTAGCAGAAATTTCCAGAGGACTTCTGCAATCGGTCTGATTGGCGGGAAGGCATAACATAGGGCCGGGGGCCACGTGTTTGCCAGAGCATCGATCCCCAAGGCTTGGTCTGCCAGGTTCATGGAAACGAACCTCTCCGTCTTGCGGTTGTTCTGGTTTGCGAACAAATCTGCCACAGGATAACCCCATCTCCTGGTGAGGTCTGCAAAGACTTCGGGATGAAGGGACCAGTTGTTTCGGTCTACCCGGTAACGGCTGAGATAATCTGCCAGGCAATTGTTTGTCCCCTTCAGATGCACAGCTAAGATTAAAGCTAGATTCCCTTCTGCCCATGAAAGGATCTCCTGGGCAATAGACTGAAGCATTCGGCTTCTCGTGCCTCCCTGCTTGTTGATGTACGTGACTGTCGTGATATTGTCTGACAGAATTTGGAGGTTGTGACCCTTTATCTCCATCTGAAAAGCCTGCAGGGCTCTCTGGACTGCTAGCAGCTCTTTGATTGGATGAGGCCCTTGCCTTCTTTGAGGACCACTGTCCCTGTGCTACCGCATTGAGGTGGGCCCCCCATCCCCAGGAACTCGCATCCGTAGTAATTCTTTGGGATATGGGAAAGGACCATGGGAGACCTCCTGCAAGGTGCTGGCCAGTTCTCCACCACCACAGGCTTCTTTTTACCCTGGCGGGAAGCCAGATCCTTGACTCCAAGGACCTTACGTCCCTGTCCCGGTTTCTTAAAGCGGGGTTCCACTCAAATTTTTAACTTGATCATACCCCCTTCAGTTAATTGCATAGAAGTTCAAATGCCGCACGAAAAAAAAATATATTGCTGTAATTACCTTTTTTATATTGTACTTTATTGTGGCACTTCCTGTCTCTCCTCCCATGGGAGTAGGCGTGTTTATTGCTTTTCCCTGGCGCCGCACTGTCTCCTGGGAGCTTAGTGTCAGGCTTCCCAAGATTCAGTGCGGAAACAATGATCATGAACAAGCTGTGAATGAACAGCTTTCACCGTATCCTGGAAATCAATGCTTGTGGGCTTCACATGCCCACAAGCAAGATGGAAACAGCCAGCATCACATTTTTTAAGTTCTTCTTCAGTACGAAAACAGAGGCAGAAATATTACACCCAAACTGTGAGTATTATTTTGGGATTAGCAAAGTGTCTCAATGACCCCAAAAAAAAAAAAAAAAATTGGTCGCCGGACTCCCACTTTAATAGAAACATTTGGAATGGACGCTGACGGAGTCTTGTCCATGGTACTGCGGGGAAACATGAGGTCATAAGACCCACTGCCCTAGACACCTGTCTCAGAGAGACCGACTGGTTGGTCTGTAATGCTGACATAGTCTGGAACACTTTGGTAATCTTCTCCTGAGGAAGAAAAACTCTTTGGTTCACTGAGCAAAAATCGTAACCCAGATAAGTTACTTTCTGGGCCGGGATCAGGGACGATTTTTCTTTATCAACCAGCCTAGGGACTGTAAGAAGTCCTGTACAGCCTGGAGATCCTCCAACAGCCTCTGGTATGACTTCACCACTATCAGGAGGTCGTCCAAGTAAGGGATAACAGTTATCGCTTTTAACCTCAGTGGAGCCAGCGCTTCCCCCAACACTTTCGTAAAGATGCGTGGGGCTGAGGAAAGGCCGAAGGGGAGGGCTTGAAATGGAAAACGTCGGGTCCCCATACCTGTCTTCACTGCCAATCTCAAAAATATTTGGAAGGCTGGATAGATAGGGATGTGAAGATGGGCATTTCTTAAGTCCATTATGGCCATAAAGCAGTTTGGGTATAGTAGGTTTTTGATAGTGAAAACCGTCTCCATACGGAAATGCTTGTATCTGATGGACTTGTTTAAAGTCCGGAGATTCAGGATAAGTCGAAATTTTCCCGACGGCTTTTTGACCACAAATACATGAGAGTAGAATCCCTTGCCCTGCTCTGACTGGGGAACCGGTATCAGGACTTTTTGATCCAATAACAAACTCCAGCCTGTACCCATTGGTCACTAGGTCCAGGATGAAGGGGCTCGAAGTGACTGCTGCCCACTGTGGGATGAAGGTCCTCAATCTTCCTCCCACCGGGGAACACAAGTCACTGTGGCTTGGTAGGCTGTTGAGGAGGGTTAAACAGCACTCCCCCTTTGCCTCCTGCCTTTGTGCCCAGTCCAGTGTTTTTTCGGGCCTGCTGTCCTTTTCTCTAGGACTCTGTTGCCTGCCTTGGCCAAGAAAACATTTTCTGGCTGTCAGGATTCTCTATTTCTCTGGAAATGCCTTTTTCTTATCAGCCGTGCGTTCCAGTGCCTCCTGCAGTCCCGGGCCAAATAAATGATCGCCTGTTAAGGGAAACCCACAAAGGCGTAATTTGGAGGCTGCGTCCCCTGACCAGGTTTTAAGCCAGAGGCTTCTCCTGGCTGAGTTCAGTAAACCTGAAGTCCTGGCTGACATTCTTACCGACTCTGCGGAAGAATCTGCCAAAAAACCTACAGCCCGAAAGAGGAGAGGAAAAGACTTCAGAATCTGCTCTCTTGAGGTACCAGCTGACAGATGTGACTGAATCTGAGTCAACCAAACCTCCAGATTTCTGGGCACACAAGTGGAGGCCAGAGCTGGTTTCAGGTTCCCAACCGCTGAGACCCAGGCTCTCTGGAGAAGCATATCCCCTCTCTTGTCCATCGGATCCTTAAGCGTGCCCACATTATCGAACGTTAGGGCCGAGTTTTTTTAAACCTTCGGTTTCTTATTCCACGGCTGCGCAGTGTCCTCCTCAAAAGGGAACCTTCTTTTTAGGTTACTAGAGAAGAACGTTTTTCTTTCCAGGTTATCCCATTCCAGCTTAATAGTATCAATCAATGAGCTATGAACTGGAAAAACTCTAGTTTTTTTTTTCTTATGCAATCCCTTATACATAAAATCATGTTTGGATAACTGAACCTCTTCCTCTTTCAATTCAAGGGTGGTATAGATAGCCTTTAACAAGTCATCCACATCCTCTACAGATAACTTAAATCTCGAGCCCCGAGTGGATTCTCTATCCCTGGGCTCTAAATCTGACCCTGATTCTTCTGGAGAAGAACGGGTAGATCTGACCTCAGCCTCAGAGTCTTCACCCTCTGCCTGCTGCGGAGTGCTGACCGAAGTTCTCTGTGTGGACGGACCCTCAGCTGGGGTCTGGAGCTTGTCAATAAGCGTTCTAAAGGAACTAAAGGTGGATGCAAGCTCGTCCCTTACAGAGGTTAGCATTATCTGACTAGAGGCAACCGGGTCATCTTTTACCAGGCCATCTGTACAGCTGCAACAAACGGCTTTGCTCCATGAGGAGCTTAATTTGTTTGCGCACACCGCACATTTCTTTTTAGGTGGCTGCGCTTGAGTCTTGTCCTAGGTCTTGGTCTGTAAGACAAAAAAATAAGTGACCCATAATAAGACTCACAGCCACCTCTCCACTCTGAACCACCATGTGCAGGAGGGAGGAAATGTGTCCCCATAACCCACTACTACAGAGAGGGGAGGGGGAGGGAACACTCACAGGGAAAGCAAGAGAGTGACATAACACTTCAGGCTGGTGTTGGGCGCATCGACTGCCTGTGTAGGAACTGCAGACTGATCCATCTTGCCCCTTTCTGGCTTTCCACAGCCTGGCTGCTTTAACCAGAAGACACCAGCAGCCAGTGTCTCCTGTTTGAGCCGTTTAAGGAGACTGGAACCGACGTCTCCGGTGCCCGGCGATGACGTCATATGCCCTGGAAGTGACCTGCTCTCAGCAGTTCCTGTGGGCCAGCTTGAAGCGCAGAAGCTCCGCCCCCTTCTCGAGCGCCGCAGTTTCCTGCTTTTCCCTCACACAACTAGACACGCTGCCTGTGAGGAAAGGATACCGCTGCTTTCAATAAGAAAAGCACTTTGGGAGCTGACACCATGCTGGTCCTGGCCCTCTCCAGGCACTGAGACACAGGAGACCGCAGCACAGCCAACCTCTCCAGCGGAGTGCTGCTTCTGGCAGAGGAGAGGTTAGTGACATGCCCCAAATAGCCCTACAGAGCCCCTGCTCATGAGACCTAGGGACCAGGTTCCAGGAACATGTTACCCCCCCCCCCCCCCCGTACGGAGGAAACACTAATAACTGACATGGGCCTGCAGGACCGCCCTTTTATCTGGTGGGGGTAACGTGTTTCCTGTCCTGGTAGGAGCAGCCCTAGGTCTCATGGGCTGTCCTGGAAGACGCTTGGAGAAAAAGAAGTAATGGTGAACTGTTTTTTAAATTGTTCATACAAATATATATTTTTAAAATCAAATCTTTAATTTCTTTTTTTGGCAATACCATGGTGTGGTGGATTTTGGGCAATCACAGGCTGTCACGCCCCTCCAGCCTGTGTCTTAGAATAAGAGGGAGGTGAAGCCTCTGTTTAATGTACATGTAATATCCCGCCCCAATTGTGTTTAGCTGGTTAGTGGGAGGGAGGGGGCTTTCAGTTACCACTGTGTATACACCCACACGTGTGACTCTATAGTCACATGGGCTCCTCGGATGTGATGGGAAATGCTCAGCATAGAAACTTTTTAACATTCTTTACCTGGTGAAGTCTGTTAAACCTGCATGATAATCAAGGTCCCTTGGTAATGAAGTTTGTGGGGTCCACTACTTAACCCTCACTCTGTGAGGTCTCTTCTGGATCCTAAGAGGACCCCTCTGCTGGGTGATGTGGACACCCAGATGGCTCTGGTGCTAGATAATCCCAGCTTTAGTTAAGTGTGTGATGTGTTATTTCTTCCCTTTTTTTTTTTTCCCTCCCCTCCTTTCAATAACCCAGTGGTCAGAGAAACCTGTGTTGGTGGTGGTCTATTTTAATATGGGGAAGACTGGCTGGATGGTTCAAACCCCACTCAAAAGTGATCACTGCAAAAGTCCCCATCTAAAAAGTTTCCCTTGCGCAGCAGTCCCGAAGTCCCTCAACACGTTTTTCTTAGTTTCTGTCAGATAAATGCGTAAATATAAAAAATAAGTAAATAAATAAAATTACTTGTCTCCTTCACTTATGGGCAACGGTAGGTGGCACTGATGGGATGGTATTCTGTCAAATTCTCCATCCTGTCAGAGACTCCAACTACTTAACTTCCGGTTTCTTTAAACCATCAGAAATTAGTGGTTGGACACAATATTGGCAACCGAATAGAGTCCGGTGCACGATATTATGAGCAGAGATTCTTAAGCCTCGTACATATGGTACGATTGTTGGCCGAGTGTCTGATATTTTTTTTTTTTGTCAAAAGGGCGTGCGCCAGGATCTTGTCTTGCATACTTACGGCACACAATTGTGCCACAAAGATGAACGTAGTGAGGTACTACGAGGAATTTCAGCTCTTGTGCGCCACCCTTTGGCCCCTTCTGCCAATTTCGTGTTTGGTGAGCATTGATTCCGAGCATGCGTGTTTGTACTTTTGACATTTGTGTGACGGATTTGTGTACTGACGAAACTCTGACGTCAAGCCATTTTCCGATGAAAATTTACTAGAATGCCTTCCAACATTTTTTGGCCGAAAAATGGACAACAATTGTCAAAAGGAGCGTACTAACGGTAAGATTTTAAGACAACAGACAATCCACTGCCAACAATCGTACCGCGTGTATGAGGCTTTACTCCACTCCGATACTAGCCAACAAAATGGCCGCTTCCAAGGCGGTGACAACTTTGTCCGCGCTAGCCGCTGTGCTGTAAAAAAAAAAAAAGCTCAATCTTCCTGTACTGGACTCTATTCGGTTGTCGGTGATGTGTCCAAACAGCGATTCGTCAAAATCTCCAATTACTAAGGGTTTAAATAAACCGCAAGTGACGTGGTTGGAGTTTCTGATGGGTTGGAGAAATTGACAGAACAACGGCACTGATAGGCAGCACAGATTGGCATCACTGTTGGGGCTGCACTGATGATCAGTGCCCTTGTTTCGTCACATACGACGACCCATCACATTTGGCTACCCGCTCGACTGCGCATGCGTGATGCCGCCATGTGCGTTCCAACACTGGCAATCTGCGCTTGCGCAGATTTTTGTGGCCATACCCCTGAGTCCAGGTTCAAGCCCCACCATCCAAATGGACATAGAGTTAGATTATAATTATGCCGAGCGAAGCGAGCCCGCGAGGGGCCCTGTGGCAAAGTGTGGTGTCTTACAACAGTGTTGGAACGCATATGGCGACGTCGCGCATGCGCACTCCAGCAGGTAGCCAAATGTGATGGGTCGCCATATCTGACGAAACACCCTGATTATCTGTACAGGTCTCCCCTGTGAGGAAATTCTGCTGATTGGCTCTGCTCACCCTCAATCAGTTTGAGGCGAGGAGAGCCAATTGATGGCACTTTCATGTTTATCTGATTGGACACAGCAGATCACATGGGTAAAGAGTCGTGTCATCGGCTCTTTATCGAGATCAGGGTCGTGCCATGTCCAAAGGGACACAACCCGCCTGTGATTGCCCCATTGTATGCCCCCTGTAAGACTGGGACAACATCATATGAACGAGAGTGCAGGTGGTTAAATAGACTTCTAATGGATACCATTGTTTTATCAGATTGGGTACTCATTCGCTGATCTGGAGCAAGGGATCTCCAAACTACGGTCTCGAGCAAGGGGTCTCCAAACTAAGATCTGGAGCAAGGGGTCTCCAAACTACGATCTGGAGCAAGGGGTCTTCAAACTACGATCTGGAGCAAGGGGTCTCCAAACTACGATCTGGAGCAAGGGGGTCTCCAAACTACGATCTGGAGCAAGGGATCTCCAAACTACGATCTGGAGCAAGGGGTCTCCAAACTACCATCTGGAGCAAGGGGTCTCCAAACTACAATCTGGAGCAAGGGATCTCCAAACTACAATCTGGAGCAAGGGATCTCCAAACTACGATCTGGAGCAAGGGGTCTCCAAACTACGATCTGGAGCAAGGGGTCTCCAAACTACCATCTGGAGCAAGGGGTCTCCAAACTACAATCTGGAGCAAGGGATCTCCAAACTACAATCTGGAGCAAGGGATCTCCAAACTACAATCTGGAGCAAGGGGTCTCCAAACTACAATCTGGAGCAAGGGATCTCCAAACTACGATCTGGAGCAAGGGGTCTCCAAACTACCATCTGGAGCAAGGGGTCTCCAAACTACAATCTGGAGCAAGGGGTCTCCAAACTACAATCTGGAGCAAGGGATCTCCAAACTACAATCTGGAGCAAGGGGTCTCCAAACTACAATCTGGAGCAAGGGATCTCCAAACTACAATCTGGAGCAAGGGATCTCCAAACTACGATCTGGAGCAAGGGGTCTCCAAACTACGATCTGGAGCAAGGGGTCTCCAAACTACCATCTGGAGCAAGGGGTCTCCAAACTACCATCTGGAGCAAGGGATCTCCAAACTACGATCTGGAGCAAGGGGTCTCCAAACTACGATCTGGAGCAAGGGGTCTCCAAACTACGATCTGGAGCAAGGGGGTCTCCAAACTACGATCTGGAACAAGGGGGTCTCCAAACTACGATCTGGAGCAAGGGGTCTCCAAACTACGATCTGGAGCAAGGGGTCTCCAAACTACGACCTTTGGGGGCCACATCCGGACCCCAGCAAGGGTCAGTGGTGCATCCTCAATGTGCACTGTTTGAGGATTAGGGTCACCAGAGGCTGCCTATGGTCTCTGATGTAAGGTGGGGGGCTCCGATGGGGGCCCCTGGTGTAAGAATATTTGTATTTGTGGCCCTCATAATGAACATTTTGGAGACCCTCCTGGTCTAGACCAAAACTCATACCTGTAACCTGAACATGATGAAGGAAGCGGTGACAACACGTTTGGAATACAACAACTTTTATTTAATAATCTCTTTACACCAAATGAAACTTTTTTTTTTTATTTCATATTGCTGAAAGTTCGGATATCGTTTCCAGTACATGAAAATAAAACGCCATGTTAGAACAACTTAGACATAACAAACTAAATATATAATGGTGTCAGAAGCCGGTTGATTATGAAATGATATACGGTTTTAGTGTTAAGTCATCAAATAGCAGTTTACATTAAACGTGGAATGCTACGCACCAAAAAAAAAGATTTTTTTCCCTTTTATTGTACAGTGATTTAACCATGGGTAGTGTCGCCCTCTGCTGGCCACATTCTGCAATTTCAGTCAATCACATTTATATTATATGTAAGCTTCTGCTAATATAGCATCATCTAAACGTTATAACATTCTGGTTCATTCCTAACATGCTGCACCTTCCTAGATTACTTTTATTTTTGCTTTGAAATAATAGATTTTGGTTCCATCTCCCAGATTGCTGCATTGTTCTTTAAGTGGAACTGTCCCAAGTACGGGCAATTCAAACCTTCTGGGGGGGGGGGGGGGTGAAGGTTAGTGAAAGTAAAATATCGGAATATCAGTATATCTAGAGATATAGGCCATTGAATTTATATGCAAGTATCGACTTTTCTGAAAGTCTACCTCCAGAACAACTATATTGGTTATTTGATATCTCGAGATATCGCCCAAATCATCCAATCCGCTCCTCCCAAGACATCTTGCCTCTAGCTCCCTTTTCCTGTCCCCTCATGCCTGCCTTCAGGACTTCTCCAGAACACCTCCCATCCTCTGGAATTCCCTGCACCAGCACAATATGCAGGAGGGGCCAAACCATAAGGGGCCCGGGGGCATCGGACTCATAGTTTTCTGAGTGTTTTTTTGGGGTTTTTTTTCAAGCCACAAGATTAGAGCCTGAGCCTCGACTTGGCTTGAAAAAGGTTGGGCTCGGGGCGCAGGACCCACCCACTTCTAACACTAGCGAATCAATATTCGCTACTGTCTTCTGGCTTCTCCTCCCGGCCAATCAGGGCAGGAGGCGGATCTGGTTGGCTGCGAGGAGAAGCAGCAGCACCGCGGCCGTGGAGGGGTGAGTGCGGACCTGGGGATGCCGCCCCCCCAAAAAAATGTTTAACATCAGCCACCACTGACGCTATGTCCAGTTAGCTCCTACCTTGTCTGCCTTTAGGCTATCCTTTGAAAACTAATTTAACAGGTAACAAAGACGGGATTTTAAAAGGGAATACAAGGAAATATAAAAAAAATTCCAATTTTATTATAAACATTATAAAATATTAGAAGTTTTCATATAAAACCAAGGAATATCCATACGGCTTTTTACAATGAAGATGCAGTAACTTCATCTCTACATGTTTCGCCAAACTAATAGCTTCTTCAGGAGACTTTACAAATACTGCATACAAAACCACTGCGTTTATAGTACAATTGTTCTGTTAAACCCACGCTTTAGATAAAGCATGGCCTTGCCTTAGGAGAGATCTGGAGTCCTACCTTGTTACATTGACATGCTCAGTGTTATTATGAGGACCTTCTGCCCCGTTTGTTAGTCCACTGTTTTGGTCTGATTCCATACTGCTTTACAAATGGAGAGATGTGGGTTTTAATTGATCCCATGTTGTCTATCCTTGTGGGTTCCCATTTTTCCACATTTAGTGGCAGGCAATGTAATTCTCCCCGTGGCTCACTAATATCTCCATTAAATATCATCCTAATGGTGCTTTGCTTTATAGCGTGGGTTTAACAGAACTATTGTGCTATAACGCAGTGATTTTGTATGCAGTATGTGTAAAGCCTCCTGAAGAAGCCATAGTTTGGCGAAACACGTAGAGATGAAATTGCTGCATCTTCATTGTGAAAAGCCGCATGGATATTCCTTGATGGGTTTATATGAAACTTCTACTATTTTAAAATGTTTATAATATAATTATAATTTTTATATATTTACTTGTGTTGGCACTTTTAAAACCCCGTCTTTGTTCTCTAAATACAATTTGAGTATGCTCATAGGGATGTGGTGCTGGGGACTCTCGGACACCAGATAGTTTTTTTCATTTATTCAGTGGAGCCTACCCCACCTCCACCTAAAAACAGATCATCCCCTGCAGCTTTTACCTTTGGTGGCCCCTCCCCCTCCCTTTTAGATTGAAAGCTCCCATGAGCAGGGCCCTTCTATTCCTTCTGTATTGTAATTGTACTGACCCCCTTTATGTTGTACAGTGCTGCGCAAACTGTTGGCTCGATATAAATCCTGAAAAATAATTATTGGTAGCCTTATTGACAAAGCTCAACTTCTACAGCAGGGGTTTCTAAACAAAGGACCAGTTTATTTTCCTTCAGACTGTGGCCATTGGGAGTAGAAATGGTCCTGATGTCAGTGGGAGTAAACCATGATGAGTCTTTGGTATTGGGGAAGGAATAGTGCCCCATTGTTGGTGTCAGTGGGATGAATAGTGCCCCATTGTTGGTGTCAGTGGGAGGAATAGTGCCCCATTGTTGGTGTCAGTAGGAGGAATAGTGCCCCATTGTTGGTGTCAGTGGGAGGAATAGTGCCCCATTGTTGGTGGCAGTGGGAGGAATAGTGCCCCATTGTTGGTGGCAATGGGAGGAATAGTGCCCCATTGCTGATGCCAGTTGCAGGAGTTATGCATTTTCTTTCTTATATCTTATACAGCCCACTTCCTGTTTCTTGTCTGGTCATTAGCCTAGGCTTATGACATCATTCCCAACTCTCACTCTCATGAGAGTTTGCCAGGAAGGGATGGGGAATGAGTCATAAGAGGGCCAATGAGAGCTGCAGAGCTGGAGGTGTGTGTCTGTGTAAATCCAGGAAGTGAACAGGCAGCAGCTCCAGCTGCCCACAGTTAAAATGGCCGCAGCCAGACTCAGTGGAGGGAGATTTCTGCAGCATATTTGCCAAGTACAAAATCACAGTATATATAAAATAACATGCAAAGTGGTTGAAGGGAAGCTTCAGAATGGCAAAGATGTTTTTATTACAAATGATGCGCGTTTTTTTATGAACGCAACATGCTTTTATTTCAGACTAGCATTTACAGCAGGGGTTTCAAACTGGCGGCCCTCCACCTGTTGCAGAACTACAATTCCCATGCGGCATTGAAAGACTGGTAGTTACAAGCAATGACTCCCATAGACAGAGGCATGATGGGACTTGGAGTTCCGCAACAGCTGGAGGGCCGCCAGTTTGTGACCCCCTGATTTACAGGATACGATTGAAAAAAGAAATGCCCGCAAGTATTTCACCTTGTGGACCTGAGCGATATAACAAACTGCACTTTGCACTGCCATGGCCAGATCAAATACGACTATTTGTACCGAAGTCATTAGACATTAGCGACCTTCAAGAGACATTTAAAAGACCCCCCTCGTATTTTCCACCATTGGTTTTTATTTCTACCTTCCCTTTGCATTTCCCATATTATAGCAAGCTCTGGTCAGTATGTCATTTTTACTCATCGGCTCCATGCACACATCTGAAAGGCATTTGTACCTTTTTTATTTGAAAAATTTCCCGTAGAGTCCGAGAACAGATCGGTGTGCAGACTCCATGCAGCTGCGTACTGTAGAGCTGGAGAATATTTTTATGCCGCCAGATCTGCACAGACATTTAAAAAAGTGAAAGTGATTTCTATGTTGTCCCATAATGTTCTGCAACATTGTCACTGACTGTGCCTAAAAAAAAGTGTGACAGGTTCTCTTTAAATTTCTTTCTTTTACATGATAGAAGTGTCATAGTATAGCAATGGTATTTGGTGCTTTCAGTGTAGGCCGTGGACCGTCTTACATTCGCTCCTGCTATAGTAATATCTCACGCTACTTAAAAGTTAATTGTCTCATATTATTGTGATCTGGCCGGTGTTGAGAAAAATGTGTTCTGTATTGTATGTAACTAACTTTGTACAAATTACACCTGAAATATACAAAAGCGGGATCCGCCCACAAGAGAAATCGTGTCGTCTTGGTGTCGTGCGGCCCTTACTTGGCCTTCTCTGCCGGCAGGATGGAGACCGGATCTGTCTGGACCTCCGCATCGCATAGCCGCTTGGGGCCCTGGGAACAAATGGAGAAGAAGAGGTGAGGACCGGGTGCAGGCTAGGGGGACGTATATGAAGGTAAGGTCACATATATATGGCATAGGACTGCTTTTCCCCTCTACTGAGCTGTATGCTTTCTAGACATTTGCGGATCGTTTTTGTTCCGAATTGAAGTTTGGCCGAAGTTTTCATTATTCGGCGATTCGGATGTATCCGAATTTCTGAATTACAATAGTAACCAATTTTAAACAAATTCGAAATAAAAAATTATTCAAATTTGAAAAATGAAATGTAAACCTAGTGCTGACTATTGCTGATTTCCTTCAAAGACTGTGTGTATTAGAATATAGCTGCCTTACAAAATTCCAATTTCAAAAAGAATAGAAAATAAACGCATAGAATGGAAAATAAAAGAGTAGAACAGTAAGTAAAGGATTAAAAACTAATAGATTAGAAAAGAATAGAACTAAAAGAATATAGCCGTCTTTCAAAATTTGAATTTCGAATAGAATAAAATAGAAAGAATATAGCCGTCTTTTGAATATCAAAAAGAATAGGAACTAGAAGAATATAATGGAAAATAATAGAATAGAACAAAACATAATAGAAAACAATAGAATAAAAAAAATGGTATGTTTTTATATTCTATGTAATCTAGATGAAATCAGTAATGCATGTAGTGCCCTGATGAAGCGATAAGCGAAACATGTTGGCTGCTCCTGCATACCTACGTAAATTGATTTCATACACCAAGTTGTAATTTAAGGTCACAATATGTATTTTGGCTGTATTGTCTTTTATCTGTCTTCCTCAATAAATTTATATTTCTTTATATTAACCGTTGTCGGTGTTGCTCACCTTTTGAATAGACACATTATCTCCCTCCAAAATCCCATCATCCTCTTAAAAGAGCTATGTCTCCCTCTCCACAATCTTGCAATACTATGTCAGTAGAAAAGGAGGGTTGCACGCCGCTAGTCTTATCCACAGGAAACTTTATTGGAGATTAAATTAAGTTTGATACCCCTTTTTTAGACCATGGGTTTTTATTGCTGTCTGTGTATTTGTTGGAAGGATTTCCTCTTGCTTCCTTGTCAAATAAACAGGAAGTAATGACAAATCCCCCCCCCCACCAAACAGGGGCATGGAGAACAATAAAGCCTGATAATTCTAAAGCCTTCCTTTGTAATTCATCTGTTTTCATCCCAAAAAAATGGATAAAAATACCAACGTGCCATACACCCTTACACCATCAGACGATATCAAACAGGACTATATGAAGCGCCATCTTGTCCCCAGTGAGGCACATTTCTACTAGAGTTGACCCCGAATGGTACTTACAATAGCTTTGAAGAAACTACCCAGAGATTGCCTCTTCTCTACTCTCTTCATCTGGCCCTCTTTAGAAGATTCGGCTCCATTCAGCACTGGCGCTGCCTCTATCACTTGTGCCTGCGATGAGGCTGCGGCCTCCGTGCTCTCTCTGCTCTCTTGCTTGGTCAGCTTTTCTGAAGAGGCCTTCTTCTCTTTTGCGTTTTCCTTGGTCTTCTGCAGTGGTGGTGCAGGCGGAGGTTCCACCACGGCCGTGACCACAGTCTTCTCGGACTTCCCCACCTCCACGCCATCGGTGATGTCCAGAGTCTGCAAAGACCCAGCAGAAATGTAAGCTGGGAATATGGTGCTTCAGAGATATGATGTCATTAAAGCGTATGCGTAGCCACAATGTTTAGTCTTATATAGAGTAGGTTAAACCCATATAAGGTTAACCTTCGCTGTCTGAGTCCTGCTGGGGGATACAAGAAAAGCCGCTCCAGGTGAGTGAGTCTCTGGTTAATCCCCACACACACTAGTCAGGCGCTAGCCCAGCTCGCATGCTGTGTAAGCAAAGGAAATTATTCCGGACGGCTGCACTTCCAAAAATCCTTTTATCGAAGCTTCATATGACAAGTGGTTGACAGATGGAGCAGGAGACAAAAAGGTAGACACGTATCTCGCAAATGTTAGTGCTTAGTCATTACATTGCCCGATACGCAGGTACCTTTTTGTCCCCTGCTCCATCTGTCAACAACTTGTCATATGAAGCTTCAATAAAAGGATTTTTGGAAGTGCAGCCATCCAGAATCATTTCCTGCTGGGGGATAGTTCCCTTCACTTCCTGTCCTGGAGATGCAACAGGAAATGATAAAAAAAGTCTCCTCCCGAATTTAAGAGAATTGCAATCTTAGACAGTTGTTACTAGGAACGGTGTCCCTATTGGATGATTTACTCTTTGGCAAAATTTTTAAGCTTTGGGTTTTCCCTCACGTTGTGTCCTGGTGACATTGATCACCAGGACGAATAAGGTTGATCCAGGGGACACAGGAATCAATCAAACTCTAATAAAAAAAATAATAATACAAAACTTTGCTATTATATGCACTTTAAATATTAAAGAAAAACGACAAGGTCAGGGTTGGAACTAGGTATGAGGAGGAGGGGCTGCTGCCCTAGGCACAGTGAAGCAAGGGGGCAAAGAAGGGATGCAGGGTGGCACAACCATTCTACAGTATGTATTAAAAGTGGGGGAGGGGGGCGCAATTCTTGATCCTTGCCCTGGGCACTGGATGACCCTGTCCCGGTATGGCCCACAGTTCTTATACATCCTCATGTGTTTGTCTTTCAGAATAAGGTTTCTGCAGCCCATTTTCCACCTTTGTTTGAGTTTTTTTGGACTTTACAAGTTTGATCTCTTGATCAGATGCTTATATTTCAAATATATTATTTCATTCTAAATACATCCATAGTTCTACATCAGTTTTAAGGGTGCGTTTTCAAGTGCTTGCTATGATATGGGCGCTGTTTTTTTCCCACTCCTGAGGGCAATTACTCCATTTATTCCTGGACCAAAAGCACAAACAGTTTCCTCAGGGTGCCAAAAGGTGCTCCGGATTATGGAGGTCTCTTTTTTAAAGGTGGCAATTAGATCTCTTCATTTTGTGTCCAGACCCAATAAAGATTCTTAAAGTATACCTAAAGCTAAAACTTTTTTTTCATAAAGTAGAAAAAGGTTAAATCTATCTCATTTGGGAGATTTCCCTTTATGTTCCTGAGATACAAAAAGAAGTGTCCCCAATGGAACATTTGCTCTTTGTTTCTGTGACATTTGTAAAAATGTTGATCTCCCATCAATTTTGGTGGCTTACCAGGACCCAGGGAGGCTAAATCAACCCAGCAGAGGCACAGACAGCAGTAAAAAATCTGTTTCCTCACTCTATCTAAAAATTAAAAAATAGGTTTTGTCTTTAGATACTCTGTCCTTCCATCCCAGTAACATTACAGGAAGTAACGGTCACTTTGGCAGAGGTACCAATCAAAGAACAGCTGAAGCATAGTCAGTAATACATAGCAATAAATCTAGTACTTAGAACTTAGTATTATGTAAGCAGCACAGAAAGGACTTTTCCATCTTTGGGTTTGTAGTTATATCCAAACTTGAATAAAAAAAGAACAGTGAGGAACCTAGACATTGGCTTACCTAGCCTGAAGCGGTGAAGGAGATGGGCATTGGCTTACCTAGTTTGAGGCGGTGAAGGAGTCTGGCACTGGCTTACCTAGCTTGAAATGGTGAGGGAGCTAGTGTTGGCTTATCTAGCTTAAAGGGGTAAAGGAGTCTGATGCTGTCTTACCTGGCTTGAAGTGGTGAAGAAGTCAGGTGTTGGCTTACCTAGCTTAAAGCAGTGAAAGAGTCTGGCACTGGCTTACCTAGCTTGAAATGATGAAGGAGCAAGATGTTGACTTACCTAGCCTGAAGTGGTGAAGAGGACGGACGTTGGCTTAGCTAGCCTAAGGCAGTAAACGATCTGAGGATGGCTTACCTAGCTTGAAGTAGTAAAGGAGCCGGGTGTTGGCTTACCTAGCTTAAAGCAGTGAAGGAGTCTGGTTATGGCTTACCCAGCTCAAGAAGTGGAGTGTTGGCTTACCTAGCTTGAAGTAATAAAGGGGTTGGGTATTGGCTTACCTATCTTCAAACAGAGAAGGAGTTGGGTGCTGGCTTACCTATCTTCACGCGGTGAAGGAGTTGGATGTTGGCTTACCTAGCTTGAAGCAATAAAGGAATAGGGTGTTGGCTTACCTAGCTTCAAGCGGTGAAGGAGTCTGGTTATGGCTTACCTAGCTCAAGAATTTGAGTGTTGGCTTGCCTAGTTTGAAGTAATAAAGGAGTTGGGTATTGGCTTACCTATCTTCAAACAGAGAAGGAGTTGGGTGTTGGCTTACCTAGCTTCACACGGTGAAGGAGTTGGATGTTGGCTTACCTAGTTTGAAGCAATAAAGGAAGAGGGTGTTGGCTTACCTAGCTTCAAGCGGTGAAGGAACCCGGGTATTGGCTTACCTAGACTAAAGCAGGGAAAGGAGTCTGGGACTGGCTTACCTAGTTTGAAATGGTGAAGGAGCAAGATGTTGACTTACCAAGCCTGAAGTGGTGATGGATACGGGCATTGGCTTACCTAGCCTAAGGAAGTAAATGAGCTGAGGATGGCTTACCTAGCTTGAAGTGGTGAAGAAGCCGTGTGTTGGCTTACCTTGCTTAAAGCACTGAAGGAGTCTGGTTATGGATTACCTAGCTTCAAGTATTATAGGAGTTGGGTGTTGGCTTACCTAGCTTCAAGCGGTGAAGGAGTTGGGTGTTGGCTTAGCTAGCTTGAAGCAATAATGGAGTTGGGTGTTGGCTTACCTAGATTAAAACGTGAAAGAGTTGGATGTTGGCTTACCTAGCTTGAAGCATTAAAGGAGTTAGGTGTTGACTTACCCAGCTTGAAGCAGTGAAAGCTGGTTGTTGGCTTACCTAGCTTAAAGCACTGAAGGAGTCTGGTTATGGCTTACCTAGCCTAATGTAGGGAGGGAACTGGGTCTTGGCTTACCTTGCCTGACTATGGGTAAGAGTCTGTCTTGAAACGCATTCGTTGACCTGGTCCTTCCTGTGCTGGCTATGAATTTTTATTGGATTTACATTCAAACATTGTAGTAAAGTTTTATTCTTATTGTACATGTGTTTATAGAAAAGAGAGTGAGGTTCCCACCACCAAACTGAATCACACCAGAGTCTCTGTCAACTTACAGGTGAGAGTTTGCCGTCAACCTCCTCTGACGTGCCATTATTGGGGTCACCCATCACTGACTACAATAACAGACAAGTGTTTCAGCTGTTAATTTTACAGGAGTAAAGGAAGGTTAGAGAAATAGGTCAAATGCAGGTTACTAAACATTATGGTCTTAATGGTTTTACAGAAAGAAACATCAGTTCTTGTTGAATTGACCAATCAGTGAGCTCTGCTCATTGAAATACAACCAGCGTAAGTACCTGATTTTGACTTGGCATCAGCCTTGTACGGTTCATGTATGGCCAATCAGTTGTGCTGCAGTTCTTATCTGCTAACAATGGACAAGCTGATGTGATCTCAAGACTTGCTAGAATTATGGAAGGGTTAGAATCTCTGTCAGATGTTTACTGATGTCTGATTATAGGTGGTCACCCAGACAGGAAGTGAAGGGCACTCTACTCAATGGACATACAATAAGATCTGCCAGAGGTTCCAACCTGTCCCCTCCTCTATCCAAAATGACTAAAAATAAATGTGCATAGAGATATTGGACCAGAAAGTGTCTTACCAGCTGTTTGAAGAACATCATGATTTTGGGTTTGGAGTTTTTGCCCTCGTCTGGCTTTTTTCCCTGCTGAGATTTGCCCTCTGTGACTGGGCTGGCCTTGGCCCCGCTGTCTGCTTTGGCTGACTGGGAATCTGGCTCTGCAGAAGACTAAAGGACAAGCAAGGTAATTTTCAGTCATTGTTTACATTTCAAAACTTAGGGCAATCCTTAGTGCTGTCTTCCTGAAGAAGTAGTCCTTGAATAAAAAAATTAGTTATTCCAGCCAACAGAGGTCCATTAAGGAAAGTGGAAAAATAGTACTGGACCACTGAGGTCATCCTATTTGGTAATCCTATACTATCATAATGATGTTCATGTAGTTGAGCTGGTTCCTGGGCAGATGCCTTCTACATCCCAAAGGATCTCCACAGTCTCCTTGCCTTTGCAGTGTCATTTAAGAAAAATGTGACTTGAAGCATCACATCACTGCTGAAAGTTCCAGATACAAGTTTATTTAAGTTGGAGACAATCGAAAATATTTCCAATGCATTTCAGGGGTCAGAAAATGCTCCCTTCATTAGGACCTAAGAGAAAAACAGTGTACAATATATGGACTAGAAGTAAAGTAGACCTTTTATGGGAATTCTTTCCTTACCTGCCGAGCTGCATGCTTGGATAAGGGTGTGGTATGGAATTTGAAGGGAACCCGTGCCTTTTTTTTTGGTGTGGGGTTCCCCCTATAATCCGTACCCGACCCGAAAGGACCTGGTATGGATTAGGGGGGACCCCACACTGTTTTTCTTCTGCCTTTTTTACTGCCGGCACTCTTTTGTTTACATTTCAGAATGGGAAGCCTGCTGACAGCTGATAAGTCATTGGTTGTTAAGGACGCGGCGGTCGACTTCCCAGCCTGCTCCTTGGCAACCAGCTATTCTTCACACACAGTTGGAATTGGTCGACAATTTTTCGACCATTTCGAATTCAAATTGGTTCGAAAATTTGGAATTTGTTGGAAAACGAAAAAAAACGAAATAAATTTCAACAAAATTCGTTACTATTTTGATAGATCCGAATCTCTGAATAACCAAAAATTGCACATGTCTAGGTGGAGATCTGAGCTCTGCTGGAGAGTGCTAGTAACATTTGCTGTGTGCTGGAGAACTTTTCAGCAAGCTCTCAGGAAAGCATACCTCCCAACCTTTCGAGATGGGAACAAAGGACACCTATTAGCAAAACTATATAGACATAGGACAAGCCCCCTTAAAGGGGAATTTAAAAAAAAAATGATTAGTTAAACCCATAAGTGCTTTCTTTTACCACTACTCTTCCTTTATACTGGTTCTTGAAATTGGCAAATGTCGCAATTTAGAAATTGGATGAAAGGTTTAGCACTGGGAAACACTTTTTGAAAGATAAATAGTGGATTTTATATACAACTATATAGATCAGACCAAAATGAGGGACAAATGAGGGACAAATGAGGAGGAAAGAGGGACAATGGGACTTTGTTCCAAACCAGCCGCAGTCCCTCGAAATCAAGGACAGTTGAGCGCTATGGGAAAAGCAAGACTCCACATGGATGTAAATTTGTTGGTTGGTTGGTCACAGCTAGCATCGGGTCAAGATCCTTTAGCAAAACCTCTTTTTGGATTGAAGTAATAACAATGTAGCCAACCTTTTGTTAAGTCCTGACGAGTGCTTATGGCTTTATCTTTGGATGTGTCAGAGCTGGGCTCAGCCCTTCCTTCTCTGAGCTGGCCTCTTAGCTGTCGGCTAATTGCCAGCTCCTTTCTCTCCACAGTAACTCACCTGTTGATGATCCTGCTCGTCAGTCCTGCCTACTTAAGCCGTCCAGCCCAGATGATCTCTGCCTTCGCCTTGGTCACATCTCTAGAGACGCTCTCCTGTGTTCCTGTTAAAGACTTGCTTGGCTGACATTTCTTCTGGTTCCAGATCCTGCTTGCTGTTCTACTATGCTCATCTCTGGCTCCCTGACGTTTTGGCTTGTCTGACTATCCGAACTCCTGGCTTCCTGAACTCTGGCTATGTTTTGACTATGTTTACTCTGTTTGAGATTTAACTGTACTTCTGTCTCAGTCTGATTCATGGTTTCTGACAGGATGTGACTTTTCTTCTATGATACACCCAGGAATTGCTCTGCCAAAGAGTGCGGTACCTACTCTCTCCACTCTATCCACTATATATATATATATATATATATATATATATATATATATATATATATATTATAATCCATATCTTGATTGTAACAGGTGGATTATCGACCTACATATATGCTAAATCAGTAGGGATGGTCCTGATGTTCGAGTCGAACACAAGTTCGACTCAAACATCGGGTGTTCGTATGGTACCCCATACCCATTCACGGGGGGGGATCTGGGGGCCCCATTATTAATGGGGGCTTCCAGATTCTGATAAGCACCCCCACATGCAGACCCCCACAACCAGCGGGCCAAGGTTGTGAGGACGAGGCCCTTGTCCCCATCAACATGGGGACAAGGTGCTTTGGGGGGACACCAAAGCACCCTCCCTATGTTGAAGCATGTGGCTTGGTATGGTTCAGGGGGGGGCGCTCGCTCACCCCCTCCCCCATCCTGTCCTCAAGGCTGCATGCTCGGATAAGGGTCTGGTATGGACTTTGGGGGGGACCCCATGCCAATTTTGGCGTGGAGTTCCCCTTAAAATCCCTACCAGACCCGAAGAGCCTGGTATGGACTGGGGGGGGGGGGGGCTCACGCCGTTTTTTTTTCCCCCTGATTCCGGAGCCGGCAATACATTACAGCCGCAAGCGATTTTAAATGACATTTTTCCCTTTAGAAATGTCATTTGCTGCGGCACACAGATGCGCCACTTTACATGAAGACTAAGGGGACCCCCGGCACGATATTTAAAGGAATATTTAATTTTTTTGTTTCACTTTAAGCATTATTAAAATCACTGCTCCTGAAAAAACTGTAGTCATAAAAACTTTTTTTGCATTGATACATGTCCCCATGGGGCAGTACCTGGGTCCCCATGCACTTTTTATTGCATATAAGCCTTTAAAATGAGTACTTTTGATTTTTCATGTTCATGTCCCATAGACTTTAATGGGGTTCACACAAATCTTTTGCCTGCTTGCATGTGTTGGTGGGGGGTGTTCGGCCCATCCTTATAAAATCAGAAACACAATAGCTGCTATGTAGGGTTCAGCCAAGGTTAATAGAGTCACTTACAGTCTCGGTTAGTTGGATGGTCACTGGTTCCTCTGGTGGGGACTGATGGGAATAAAGCAATAGTGTTAGTTATATAAATTATGAGTCGGTGTTACTCAAAATCTGAAAGGGCAAGGTTTGCAAATATGCAACTGTTACCACTTGAAAATATTTTCCAGGGGCACATTGCTGCTTGGAATATCTGATCCTATTTTCTGAATACCATCTTGGATGGAGCCGCTGAGCATCTACATCCTGCCTACACCACATGCCAAGTCATGGACCTGGATCAAGCATGCAGCCAGTGAACCCCCAAAAGCAAATCCGCACTAAATTCTGGTATAGTATTAATATGACAGGTGCTCCTTAAAGAGAAGTAATTTTTGCATTCTTAGTGCTCCAAAATATGGCATTATATATATACGGGCAGTCTGGCGAGCAGGCCAGTGAGTGAGCAATCATGCCGGCGGGCGGACAGGCTCGTGAGCAGCCAGGTGTTCTGTCAGGAAGCTGCTACCCATCTGATAATGCAACTGAAGTGATGTTGCTTCGCGGCCATCTTGGTACACCCTTACTCGTCCACAGTAAGCCTAGCAAACTTTTGACTTTGCAAATTATGCAACCAAGTCACTATCCCAATTTTATAATCCTAACCGAAGACAACATATTTATTTCTCTTCCTGTCCTAAAGGAAATGTGTGGTGAAAGCCCAGTGGGGACACCAATAAAGAATTGACAGAAGCCCTAACACTGCCCGATATGCCCAAAATAATGTTGGGTTTCAAGCAGCCTATAAGTGCATTAGACAAGGTGGATAGGACAACTGTATTGACATTAAAGCTGGGTTCACAAATATTGCAAATTGGATGCATTTTAAACTGCGGCTGCGGTGCAGTTTCAAAAAGGATCCTGTGCGTTTTTTCGGGGTCGGGTTCAGGTGCCAATTCAGGCAAAAATGCGCATCTGAATCGCACCTGAACTGATGAACATAAACGCACCGTATCCCGGATGGCAAACCGCAGCCGGACATATGTGAACCTGGCCTTACTCAGTAATTTGTGATAAGTAGATATAGTATATAATTCATTTTTTTATCCTTCCTTTTTATCACCCATATTGAAGTATTTTAGTATGCCTACTTACATTTTCCGGGGCCTTAGGAGGTTGGGGGTCCGCTTTAAAAGACTAGAGAGAGAATGAGTGTTAGTTGGTTAGCATCATCAATGACAATGGAGGAGAAAGGTTTTGAAAGCGCAGGAAATGGATAAAGGAAGAGACGGATTACAGCGTATCCAAAATGTCATATATTGCAGATCTTGCTTTAGATGTGATGACTGCATTCGTTTTCTTTTTCAATGTGATCTTCCTTTCAATCTATGTTCTGAAACTATATAATGTAATAGGGGGGTGAGAGAGGAGGGTGTACAGTATCTCAAAAAAGTGAGTACACCCCTCACATTTTTGTAAATATTTTCTTCTATCATTTCATGTGATAACACTGAAGAAATGACACTTGTCTACAATATAAAGTAGTGAGTGTACAGCTTGTATAACAGTGTAAATGTGCTGTCCCCTCAAAATAACTCAACACACAGCCATTAATGTCTAAACCACTGGCAACAAAAGTGAGTACCCTCCCCCCCCCCCCCCAATGTCATGTGACTCGTTAGTGTTACAAGGTCTCAGTTGTGAATGGGGAGCAGGTGTGTTAAATTTGGTGTTATCGCTCTCACTCTCTCATACTGGTCACTGGAAGCTCAACATGGCACCTCATGGCAAAGAACTCTCTGAGGATCTGAAAAAAAGAATTGTTGCTCTACATAAAGATGGCCTAGGCTATAAGAAGATTGCCAAGACCCTGAAACTGAGCTGCAGCACGGTGGCCTTTTTCACATGAAAAGATAGAAGAAAATATTTACAAAAATGTGAGGGATGTACTGACTTTTGTGAGATACCGTATATATATATATAGTCCTGTACTTGCATGACAACCATGATTCCCTCCATAGATACAGTGAATGTTGTCACTCTAGGATAGAAAGTATATTGCTGGCAAGTCAAAATATAAGAAAAACAAGCTTGGAAAATGAAAATGACTTCAGCTTGTAGGTAGTTGCAGTCTACTTTCTCCACTGTAGGTGGCGATCAACCACAGCGACTTTGCATCTGGAGAGGAAGTCAAGAGGAATGGAGTAACTCTATGGTTTCCTGGGTCACTGGGAAAGCTATCCAGTTGGATGCTGCCCTTCCATGTGACTCTGTCAGCCATTTTGGGTCAGACAGAGCCTATTTAAGGACCTGGCTCCCAGGTTTGGTGCGGTTTATGCAAGTCGGTAATGGTGCACATTATTCAAAATGTTTTTAACCCCTTCACATCATCTTCCAGCTGCTCTTTAAGTGGGCTTTAATACCTGAGAGACAACGCGCGACATGCAGTCACCTGATTGGTAGTCCGTCCTGTTGGCTTCTGATCAAAATACATAACCGAGAGCTGTCGGCGACAGCTCGTTCGGTGTGCTGTGGCCACGCTCCCAGCACGCAACCTCAGCGAGCCGTAGACATTTCGGTGTGCTGTGGCCACACTCCCAGCACGCAACCTCAGCGAGCCGTAGACATTTGTGCATCGGCTGCGCATTAAAGCTCACCTTTGCTGAACCGCATATATATGCATTACGTGGTCGCCAAGACGTTACAAAATAGACCAGGAAGTGGCGTGACAGTAAAGGAAGGACAGTCGGAGCTGAAAGATTGAAGTCCAGTAATTGTGTGACCAATAATAGATAAGGAGAATACAGGAGAGACAGAAGGGCCAACCTTCCTCCAGAAGGGAACATTCCGTGAAGTGACTTCTTTCACTGGCTTCTCATTCTCCGGCGGCACTATAACAACATCGGCTTGTACATCCGGAGCCACTATCTGCGCCGGGACAGATTTTTCGGTGTTAAGCGACACGGACACAACAGGCTGCTCTACCGCAACCTACGACAGAGACCGAATGTTAGTGACTGTTAAAGGGACACAGATATGTGACATTCAAAAACATTTAGGAGTCTCTATTTTAGGATGTATTGGTTTTTGTATTCTTGTGGCAATCAAAATGAAAAGACACCTACACATATAAGATGAATGGTAGTCGCCGTATCCAGCCAACTTTGCCCAAAATTGACAGTCATGACTAAGTTCTGTGGGTTCCAGTAGGCTGAGGGCAGTTGAGGTCCTTTGGTGGGCAACTATTGTCTCTCTCTGAAATGTTGTCTTCTTCTGATCTTCAAGTGAGAACATACTCACTTATATACTTAATTATATCATTTAATTCAGGGGTCTCCAAACTTTCTAAACAAAGGGCCAATTTACTGTCCTTCAGACTTTAGAGGGGCCGGACTGTGGCCAGTGTGAGTAGAAGATGTCCTGGCATCCAGTGGTGTCCTATCCAGTAGTGCCTTATCTTTAGTGTCAATGAGAGGACTAGTGCCCCATCATTGCTGTCAGAGGAAGGAATAGTACCCTATCATTGGTGTCAGTGGAAAGAACAGTCCACATCATTGGTGTCAGTGGAAGGAATAGTGCCCCATCATTGGTGTCAGTGGGAAGAACAGTGCCACCTCATTAGTGTCAGTGGAAGGAATAGTGCCCCATCATTGATGACAGTGGGAGGAACAGTGTCCCATCGTTGTTGTCAATAGGAGGAGTAGGACCCCATCATTTGTATAAGTGGGAGAAAAAGTGCCCCCTTCATTGGTGTCAGTGGGAGGAATAGTGCCCCATTGTTGGTGTCGGTGGGAGGAATAGTGCCCCATTGTTGGTTTTGCTAGGAGAAATAGTGTTGCATCATTGGTGTAAGTAGGAGGAATAATGCCCCGTCATTGGTATCAGTGGGAGGAATAGTGCCCCATCACTGGTGTCAGTGGGAGGAATAGTGTCCCATCATTGGTGTCAGTGGGAGGAATATTGCACCATTATTGGTGTCAGTGGGAGGAATAGGGCCCCATCATTGGTCTCAGTGGGAGGAATAGTGCCTACATCATTGGTCTTAGTGGGAGGAATAGTGCCCCATCATTGGTGTCAGTGGGAGGAATAGTGTCCCATCATTGGTATCAGTGGGAGGAATAGTGTCCCATTATTGGTGTCAGTGGGAGGAATAGTGCCCCATCATTGGTGTCAGTGGGAGGAATAGTGCCCACATCATTGGTGTCAGTGGGAGGAATAGTGCCCCATCATTGGTGTCAGTGGGAGGAATGGTGCCCCCATCATTTGGTGTCAGTGGGAGGAAAGGTGCCCCATCATTGGTATCAGTGGGAGGAATAGTGCCCCCATCATTGGTGTCAATGGGAGGAATAGTGCCCCCATCATTGGTGTCAGTGGAAGGAAAGGTACCCATCATTGGTATCAGTGGGAGGAATAATGCTCCATTATTGGTGTCAGTGGGAGAAACAGTACCCCATCATTGATATCAGTGGGAGGAATAGTGCCCCATCTTTGGTTTAGGCGGGCAGGATATTGCCTGATCCTTGGAGTGAGTGGGAGAAAGAGTGTCCGCCCTCAGGGCTGCAGTTTGGAGACCACTGATTTAATTTATATTTAACTTCATTCTATAATTATATTCGTATATAGACAGGAAATGCATACATATAAAAATCATCATCTTTGGAGGTGGTGGATTGTGCTCCCACGTACAAATTCCAGGTATGGATATTTTTTACATATTTAACCATATTTTTTTTATATACTGGAACATCTATTTTGAAGAATTAAGGTCTTCTTTAATCAAAGTCATTGAAAACTGTTACGGAGGAAAGTAACTTACACTCTCCTGGGCCTTTACAGGTTGGGGCTCCCCTTTAAACGACTGAAGAGAGAAATAAGATTTAGTTGTCTGCTTTGAGTACGAGACGTTCAATAATTTAAAAATTAAGAGTTATGTAACAGGATCAGGTTATGATTTTGAATTTTTTGGAGATAAAAAGCCTTTCGGTGCCGTCACCTAATAACCATTTTTTTTAGGGGGAGAGAGGAACCAGGTCAGAGCAAGAGGACCTTAAAGGAGAACTCCAGGCAAGATACTCAATATACAGTGCCTTGAAAAAGTATTCATATCCATTGAAATTTTCCGTATTTTGTCATGTTACAGCCAAAAACGTAAATGTATTTTATTGGGATTCTATGTGACAGACCAGTGTTTCTCAACCTATTTTCAGCCAAGGTACACTTTAAAAATGATGGACAATCTCGAGGCACCCTTTAAAAATGATGGACAATCTCGATGCGCCCTTTAAAAATGATGGACAATCTCGATGCACCCTTTAAAAATGATGGACAATCTCGAGGCACCCTTTAAAAATGATGGACAATCTCGATGCACCCTTTAAAAATGATGGACAATCTCGATGCACCCTTTAAAAATGATGGACAATCTCGATGCACCCTTTAAAAATGATGGACAAGCTCGAGGCACCCTTTAAAAATGATGGACAATCTCGAGGCACCCTTTAAAAATGATGGACAATCCCGAGGCACCCTTTAAAAATGATGGACAATCTCAAGGCACCCTTTAAAAATGATGGACAATATCGATGCACCCTTTAAAAAAAATATGTACAATCTCGATGCACCCTTTAAAAATGATGGACAATCTCGAGGCACCCTTTAAAAATGATGGACAATCTCGTTGCACCCTTTAAAAATTATGGACAATCTCGATGCACCCTTTAAAAATTATGGACAATCTCGATGCACCCTTTAAAAATGATGGACAATCTCAAGGCACCCTTTAAAAACTATAGACAATGGACAATCTCAATGCACCCTTTAAAAATTATGGACAATCTTGATGCACCCTTTAAAAATTATGGACAATCTCGAAGCACCCTTTAAAAATTATGGACAATCTCGATGCACCCTTTAAAAATTATGGACAATCTCGATGCACCCTTTAAAAATTATGGATCGTCTCGAGTCACCCCATTCTAAAATGTAAAAACTATTCTAACAACATCATCCACAAGTCCAAGTAGGACACCCGTTAGGGGTATAAACTGTACTGACTAGTATTCCAATGCTTCTCCTTCACTCAGCTAATGTGACCCCACCACTGATGGAGAGGGGCAGGCGAGGGTCAAAGAAGGATGCTATGCAGGCAACTGACATCCTCCTTATCAACTGATGATGCCATTGGTCGTTAGGACGGCAGCAGCTAGAAGGTTGCAACGATGCACAATGAAAACCTGTGACCTAGTGTACATAAAGGGCAGCCTTCATCCACACGCCGGCTTGTATGCAATTATTAGGCAGTGGAACTGATCAAATCACATGTGCAAAATAATGGAAAGCCTGAAAACATGACCTGTTGGGGGTACTTGGGGACTGGAGTTGCAACACATTTATCTAAACCATTCCATTGTAGCTCTGACTGTATGTTTAGGGTTGTTGTCCTGCTGGAAGGTGAACCTCCGCCCTAGTCTCAGGTCTTTTGCAGACTCTAACAGGTTTTCTTCTAAGATTACATTTTGGTCTCATCTGATCAGAGCACCTTCTTCCACATGTTTGCTGTGTCCTAAACATGGCTTCTCACAAACTGCAAACAGGACTTCTTATGGCTTTCTTTCACCAATGTCTTTCTTCTTGTCACTCTACTATAAAGGCCAGATTTGTGGAGAGCACGACTAATAGTTTGTCCTGTGGACAGATTCTCCCACCTGAGCTGTGGATCTCTGCAGCTCCTCCAGAGTTGCCATGGGCCTCTTGGCTCTTCTCTAATGGATGCTCTCCTTGCCCGGCCGGACAGTTTAGGTGGACGGCCATGTCTTGGTAGGTTTGCAGTTGTGCCATACTCTTTCCATTTTCGGATGATGGATTGAACAGAGCTCCGTGAGATGTTCAAAGCTTGGGATATTTTTTATAACCTAACCCTGCTTTAAACTTCTCCACAACTTTATCCCTGACCTGCCTGGTGTGTTCCTTGGCCTTCAGGATGCTGTTTGTTCACCAAGGTTCACTAAGGTTCTCTAACAAACCTCTGAGGGCTTCACAGAACAGCTGTATTTATACTGAGATTAAATTACACACAGGTGTTTTTATTTACTAATTGGGTGACTTCTGAAGGCAATTGGTTCCACTAGATTTTAGTTATCAGGGGGTACCAGAGTAAAGGGGGCTGAATACAAATGTACACCACACTTTTCACATATTATTTTTTTTTTTTTTTAATTTTGAAAACCATTTATCATTTTCCTTCCACTTCATAATTATGTGCCACTTTGTGTTGGTCTATCACATAAAATACCAATAAAATACATTTATGTTTTTGTTGTAACATGACAAAATGTGGGAAATTTTAAGGGGTATGAATACTTTTCAATGCACTGTAAGTACAATGGCAATCTGATTACTGCCTTTTTTTTTGTTTTAGAGTGACATTTGAATGAATTGATGTCTCCAACATCATCCGACTTCCAAACAATCTGGGCAACTTTCCATTGCAAACAATGCAATTTCAATCATCATACCTGGTTGAGGTCAGGCCAGTCAAGTTTCTCCACCTCAAACTCGCTCATCCATGTCTTTATGGACCTTGCTTTGTGCACTGGTCCAAATCATTTGGTGGAGGGGGGGTTATGGTGTGGGGGTTGTTTTTCAGGGGTTGGGCTTGGCCCCTTAGTTCCAGTGAAGGTAACTCTTAAGGCGTCGGCATACCAAGACATTTTGGACAATTTCATGCTCCCAACTTTGTGGGAACAGTTTGGGGATGGTCCCAGTGCACAAAGCGAGGTCCATAAAGACACGGATGAGTCCTCCAGCTGTTGCATATCTACAAGTCCCATCACGCCTCTAACTTTTTCTCAGCCCTTCCTTCTCTGAGCTGGCCGCTCAGCTGTCGGCTAATTGCCAGCTCCTATCTCTCCACAGTCACTCAGCTGTTGATGATATCCTGCTCGTCAGTCCTGCCTACTTAGGCCGTCCAACCCAGAGGATCTCTGCCTTCGCCTTGGTCAACATCACAGAGACGCTCTCCTGCATTCCTGTTAAAAGACTTGCTTGGCTGACATCTCTTCTGGCTCCAGATCTTGCTTGCTGTTTTACTGCGCTCTTCTCCAGCTCCCTGACGTTTTGGCTTGTCTGACTATCCGTTCCAGTTCCTGAACTCTGGCTATGTTTTGACTACGTTTGTTCTATTTACTTTTATTATTAAACAAGTGTGATTTAACTGTACTTCTGTCTTGGTCTTTCATGGTTTCTGACACCTTTTTGGGATCATGCTTGTAACTGTCAGCCTTGGGACTTGTAGTTTCGCAACATTTGAAGGGCCGCAGGTTAAGCCCCCCATGCTTTAAGGAGAGCATTTTAAATCATGACAGAAAGTGATTGTGAAAAAATTTTTTGGGGAAACGGAAAACTTAAAAAAAGATCGATTTGACTGAAGAATTATATTCATTGGTATGTTTTCCAACCTTCCTCCAGAAAGGCACAGACCGCGGTGTGGCTTCTTTCAGCGGCTTCTCACTGTCCACGGACGGTTTGTCGGCCTCTGCTGATATAGTCTCTGGTACCGCTGGCTGCTCGGGGGCCAGCTGCTTGGGGGCTGGCTGCTCGGGGGCTGGCTGTTCTATGCCTACAGACACTGCAGGCAGCTCTACTGCAATCTACGACAAAGATTAGTGGTGTATTCACATCTCACAGGACAAACGGGTAATAATATCACAAGATTTGTTATTTCGGGTTAGTATATATAAAAAGAGCGATGTTTTCTCTCAAGGTTTCTGAGTTTATAAGACTAGAAGACAAAATATTCTGCTTTGCAAATAATATTTATAATACATCGGCTGTGTATGGCTCTCTAATTGTATACCAATTAAACATGTTTTTTTTCCTGTGTATTAGAGCATTGCGAAGATTTAACTTTTTTACTACAAAAAATCTTTAATAATCATTGAGTTTAAATGCTACAAGAAGAATTTTCACTCCAGTTAGTTTTTCCAGTGCCCTACCCACAGGGGGCAGTGTATGTACCCATAGTCTGTGCAGGGACAAAGGCCAAAATGTCAAATTGTGCCCCCCCCCAAGATGTATAAGCATTACGTGCATGCTTACCTCCTAAGCGTAAATTCCCCTTCCTCCCGGTACAAATCTGCCCCCCTGCTGAAATTCCCCTCCCAGCTCAAATCTTTGCCCCCCCAGTTCAAATCCTATCTTTCCCCAACTGCCCCCTGTACAAATCCCCCCCCCTTCCGAAAAAAATTTCCTCCTCCCAGTACAAACCCTCTGCATCCTAAATTTCCCCTCTGAGGTAGGAGAGGAAATTTGGAGTTTAGGAATTATGCTCAGAGGGGAAATTTAGGAGGAAGAGGATTTGTGCTAGAAAAAGTGATATGGTAGAGGGGGGAAAAGATCTGTGATAGGAGGGGTAGGAAATAGTAGGGGATTCAGTGGGATTTGTGTTAGAAATGATAGGGGGGGGGGAATTGTGATAGGAGGGGAATTTTTTTGGTGGGGGGGACGTTTGTGCTAGTAGGGATGATTGGCGGATATTTGTGATAGGAGATGAAATTTGGGGGGGGGGGAGAGTTGTGCTCAAATACCTCCCCCCATCATCCCTACTAGCACAACCCCCTCCACCAAAAAATATTCCCTCCTACCAAAATTCTTTTCCCCCCCTCTACCATACCACCTTTTCTAGCGCAAACCCCCCTGAATCCTCTCCTATAACAGATCTTCCCCCCTCCCTCTACTGTATCACCTTTTCTAGCACAACTACCCCCCCCGAATACCCTCCTATTTCCCTCACATCCCAAATCTTTCCCCCCCTCTACCATATCATCTTTTCTAGCACAACCCCCCACCCCTGAATACCCTCCTATTTCCCTCCCCTCCTATCACAGATCCCTCACCTTTTCTAGTACAACCCCCCCCGCCAAATACCCTCCTATTTCCCTTCCCTCCTATCACAGATCCCCCCCCCCACCATATCACCTTTTCTAGCACAACCCCCCCGAATACCCTCCTATTTCCCTCCCCTCCTATCACAGATCCACCACCATGTCACCTTTTCTAGCCCAACCCCACCCCCCCGAACGAATACCCTCCTATTTCCCTCCCCTCCTATCACAGATCTTCCCCCCCCCCCCCCACTCTACCATGTCACCTTTTCTAGCATAACCCCCCCTCGAATAGCCTCCTATTTCCCTTCCTCCTATCACAGATCCCCCCCCCCACCATATCACTTTTTCTAACACAAACCCCCTAAATCCCCCCTCCCATCATAAATCCCCTCAATTCACCATTCCTAGCACACCTCTGCAAATTTACCCTCCTAGAACAATTTTTACCCTTTGCCACCCCGCCCCCCCCCCCAAATTTCCCCTTTCAACGCAAATCTCACCCCCCCCCCAATCTCCACATGGTACCTTGCATGATTCCACAGTGCCCAGGGCAGCTGTCCCTCCCGCCCACCCCTTGTCCCGGCCCTGCCTGTAGTTCTTTGTTCTATGTCCCTATATACTTTGTATGCCTAGCTATGAGGTCAGACATGGCGGCCACCCTTCCAGTGTACAATGTAAACTGTACAATGTACAATGTAAAAGGGCCCATGAAGAATAATTTGAGAACATTTTGCTCCATGGCCAAAAATGATGAAGAACCAGAAGTAAATAGTTACGTAAATTCCATTAAATAAACTTACATTTTCCTGGACCTTAGGAGGCGGGGGTTCTGCCTTGAAAGACTGAATAAAAATAACATATATTATTTTAAGAGGTATTATGGGAGATTCGTTATGAAAGAGGTTGACAGATTTGGTGAAGAAGACTTGGAAGTCATTAGTCAAAGAGGGAAGAGAAAAGCCAAGATCGTCCCGTCGATATAAGAGGAGTAAAGGAGAGCTCGTTTCCCACACCAGCAGATAGGAAGGTGGCCATACTGAAGCAAAATAAAGCCCCCCCCCCCCTCCTTTCTTCCCATAATCTAGAGATATAACGTTGATTGAAAATATGGAAAACACATTAACATAGTATATTATTAGCAGTTGAGATGTGCAAAATCTGCCAATTTACTGATGGAGAAGTTCATCTAATATTGCCCAGGTGAAGAGCGATTTGCCTGATTTATGATAGCTCAAGACCTTGATTCCATTTCCCACCATGCATATTACTCCAGGAAACCTACAATCAGTTTTACTGTGAATTGCCAGTCCATCACAGGTTGGAAGATCGATTTGTGAACTGCAGCAAAGCCCACCTGTCAACGTTGTCTAATGACTGCTCAATCACAGGCATGCAGCGGAAGAACTAGCGGCCCAAGCATGTTTTCTGTTGTGCCCTACGTAAAGGTGCACCTACCCATTACTTTTTTATGTAGGACCCTCCTAGAGTACTGTAGGTTGTTAGGTAAATTTAGTTACCTCTTCTGTAATCAGTGGAGCAAGGGGTTGATTAGTCAGGTCTGTTCAGTGTCTTACAGGCTATGATTGTGACGGGAGTCACTTTGGGCGGGGGAACCCATGAAACCCAGAATCCCTTGGAGAGGTTGGGAAACCCTTGTTTCAGCTCCCCATGCACCTCCTATGTCTAAGTGACCCTATGTCTATTAGGGGCACAGGGTGACTGAGAAAATGATGGACAGCTATTTAATGGACACTGAGAATGTGGTTTGGATTACTTAAAATGGAACAGAAAATCTTCCTAAATGCTTGTAGCTCCCTCAAATGCCAGGGCCCATAGTCGGTAGGCAAGAAGCTAGCATTCAGTCCCCTCCAAAAGCCTCTGTCCCGGGTGAGTCTATCACAATGATTACTTCCCCCAGTCTTCTAGAAGGTTCAGCCAGTAAATAGGCTGAATATTTACGGGACTCCGGCCAATCCCTGGGGAGGTATACCCAGTAGGTGGTTGGAGAGTCCATAAATGGTCTGAGGCCTGAGACAGGAGCAGCAAAATTCCTGGGTGCAGTCCTGCTGGAGCAAACCCCCTGGGCAGGATTTTTGGAAGTGTCACCTAGAAGACATCGAGGTCCCAGCTGTAGTCTTAGCTGGGTGGGACTATTTGCCAAGTCGAGTTCATTTGGGTCTGGAGAAATTCACTGGAGAGGTCCAGGAGGAAGTTGAGGGGGAAAGTATCCAGCTGTCCTATGGTGGTGTGCGTTTGGGTCTCCCTCACTGTAGAGTTGCCTGGCGGATTTCAGAAGGAGGCAACTGATGATCCTGTGGCATTTTGAGTAAATTACCCCGTGCTGGAAAGTTTATGACTGTGTGCAGCTTTTAGTCTTCTGGGAGAAGTCCTAGTCACCATCAGCAACAGAGATTGTGTGGGACATTCTTGCGCAGCTCAGCAAGATGGAGGAGAGTCCATAGGCATTCAGTTCACCAGTTTTGGGGTATCCCATGCTCCCTTCACCCCACCCAAATTCAGTTACAATAAAACCCCAAATAAGACACCCTTAGACTGCTCGAGCCAGTGGAAGAGTGGAGAAAATGCGTGTGTGCTTTAGCTGGAGGAAAGGAACTAAGTTCACCAGAGGCTCCTTAGGAGGATGTGCTACATTTACAGCGGCCTGGTAGTAAGGTAATAGAAAATATAATTGACTCTCCATAATCATAAGAAAAAAGAATGAAAAAGAATAGATGTTTATGTAGCGAAGCTCTAATCATTTTATCTGTAGGATCAGGATAGGTGAGATGAAAAGCAGAGACCACATATTAAGATTGGCCAAACCTTTCTCCAGAAAGGTAGAGGACGCGGAGGCGCCTCCTTTACTGCCTTCTCCTCTTCCTGTGGCTGGACAGCAACCTCCGGTGGATTAGTATCAAGGGTTAATGCCGGCTCTGGGGCCACGTTTACCGATATGGTTGTCATTTCCTCCATACCCTACAACACAGATTAGTCGTTAGTACAAGAATTTGCCATTCAAATCATTTCTTTCATTTAACCACTTTGTATCCGGGCCAATTCCGACACTTCGCCCCTACGTGCAAAAATCTACTTTTTTACTAATTTATGGAATTCGTTTAGTTTCATTTTTGTTAAAATTTATGTCATTTATTCATTTTCTAACGAATTCCAACTTTTCAGAACGGTTAGAATTTGGATCGGTCAAAAAACGAATTCTGTGTGAAGAAATACCTGGTTGTTAAGCAGCGGGCTGGGAAGCCGACCCGCCCGCGTCCTTAACAACCACAAGTCATTATTTGTCAGCGGGCTTCCCCTTATATAGGCAAAGGGCGGGGCCACCCAGCAACATCACCTGGTGGGACCACCCCCTCCTGACATCACGTGACATCAGAAGGGGGCCGGTGCCACCGGGTGATGTAGCTGGGTGGCCCCGCCCCTTGCCTATATAAGAAAGGTCAAAGCGCAGAGCGGGCGGGAGGCCTCCCAGGAGGTCGAGAGCGTTTCCATTTTTTTTTCTATTTTTCAGGTTCGGCGGGCGTCGTGATTGACAATGGATTTACATCGAGGGGCACTATATATTTTATTTTTTATAAAGCTCTTGTCAAAAACAGTTTCTTGTGGTTTTTACTTTTTGACACTTTTTTGGTGAATGGGTAGGGGTATGATGGACCCAATACCCATTCACATAGGGGGGGGCAGGATCTGGGGGCCCCCTTGTTAAAGGGGGCTTCCAGATTTCACCCGAAAACCACAACAACCACAGCCCAGGGATCTTGGCACAAGGTGCTTTGGGGTGGGGGGCTCAGAGCCCCCCCTGCCCCAAAGCACCCACCCCACCATGTTGAGGGCATGTGGCCTGGTATGGTTCAGGAGGGGCACTCACTGAGATGCATGCTCAGATAAGGGTCTGGTATGGATTTTGCCCTTTTTTTTTAACATGTTTCTATTGCCAGGCAATTCTTACATCCGAATCTCCAAATAACCAAAAATTTGTCCAAATTTGTATTTGGACCGAAACGAATTGCAGATGTCTACCACTGACCATCACTCTCCTAAGGAGCTACACCATCCAAAGAATCTTCAACTTCCCACACATTTCCAGGATAGTCTGATGCCTGGCCCCCCTCCGTGGGCTGTGGTTTCACCCACCAGCCCTTAAGTTATTATAGCTTGTGGGTGGAACCACAATGTGCAGCGGGGGACCAAAGATCCAACATACCTGAAAGATGCCAGATGCTTAAGATTCTTAGGCCAGCCAAGTTCAGAAGCACGGATGGTGGTACAGGTAAGTATTATATTGTTTCTTTTAAATTTTTACCCCCCCCCGCAACCGTGACCAGGCCAGTGACTCTAAAAATATTGAAGCCAGGCAACCAACACTTTCATGTTCTGACAACCTCTGTTCTCTCATTACAGGACTCCTTTAAAAATAAAATCACATTTTTACAATCTTACTTAAAAAATGTTGTCTGTCGTGTATGATTTCTATAAAATTGTCAATTATACAATTATATAATATTTAATTAAAACAAAAAAAAGATTTGACCATAGGCAAAAAGGAAGAACAAAATGTGTTCTATCTACAATATCAGATGCACAAAAATAAAGTGTAATATTTACAACGAAAAAAAAATGAATTATTGTACAATGGAAAATTATGTGACATTAATAACTGTGTACATTAAAATATTAAATTAAATTAGTCATAAAAATATTTTAATTTGAATTATTTTTTCAGCCTTTCCTGACTGATTTTCAGACCTTTTTATTTTTTATTTTTTTATTTTTATATAGATTTTATTTTATGAACACAATATATGGACATTTTTAAACTATATTTATTTAAAAATAACGTATAGGAAGTTTAAATTTTGAGGTTGTAATATGTTGGTCTTTTAATGCCCCATACTTTTATTTATATATATATATATATATATATATATATATATATATATATATATATATATATATATATATATAAAGCTCAAAATTTAAACTTCCTATACTTTTTTAAAAATAAATATAGTTTAAATTTAAATGTCCATGAATTGTGTCCATAAAAAAAAATATGTTGTAAATCACTAACTGATGATTATCACTTACTAAAAACATGCTATCTATGTAAACTTACATTCTCTTGGATTTTAATGGGTGGGGGGTCTCCTTTAAAAGACTGAAGATAAAGGAAAATTCAAAGATTAGGTGTAAAAAAATGTTTACATGTAAAACTGACATTTAGAAATCCTATTCTAAATACATCTTTTTTCTTTCTTTTTTGGATAGAAAAGGTAAGGTAAGATTTTTTTTTTAATTTTTTTTTTTTTACAAATTTTTCTTCTAATTTCCTGTTCTATCTCCCCAAAGAGCCCCCCAAAAATAGGCAATAGCAAAGAAAATAGTCACTAACTATTCCTAATTCATTCTAACCAATTATCATTATAAACAATTCATGGTTATAGTAGTAATAGTATTATTATAATTGTACGTGATTCATATTATATTAACTATCAATAATAATTAATTATGAAAATTATAGTTCATAGTTATAATTAATTCATTATAACTATAAAAAAAAAGATCATTCATAAATATAATTCGTTCAGTATAACTAATTCATTCGAACCATTCCATCTCCAAAATTAAAAAAAATAATAATTGTGTTTTAGATATACTAATCATATGAGCTATATTTGCTGAATTTGTATAATAATAATGTCATTTGGCGAAATGTCTTTCTAATTTTCTGTTGCGTCTCTTGGACAGAAAGTGATGTGCAATTTTCCCAACGAACCTCCATAAAAAAAGACAGCAAAGAAAATAGTATCTATTCTTAATTCATTCGAACCAATTATTATAATTAATTCATAAATATAATACTACTATTATAATTATAAATATTTAATATTATATTAACTATTAATAATAAATAATTATAAAAAATATAGTTCATAGTTATAATTAATTCATTATAACTATAAAAAAAGATCATTCATAAATATAATTAGTTCATTATAACTAATTCATTCGAACAATTCCATCTCCAAAATAAAAAAAAAATAATAATTGTGTTTTAGATATACTAATCATATGAGCTATATTTGCTGAATTTGTATAATAATAATGTCATTTGGCGAAATGTCTTTCTAATTTTCTGTTGCGTCTCTTGGACAGAAAGTGATGTGCAATCTCCCCAACGAACCTCCAAAAAAAGGCAACAGCAAAGAAAATAGTCACTAACCATTCTTAAATCATTCTAACCAATCATTATAATTATAATTAATTCATAACTATAATAAAAATATTATAATTATACATAAGAAATATTATATTAAGTATTAAAAATTCATTATTATAAAAAATATAGTTCATAGTCATAATTAATTCATTATAACTATAAAAAAAAATAATAATCATTCTTAAATATAATTAGTTCTTTATAACTAATTCATTCGAACCATTCCATCTCCAAAAATTAAAAAAAAAATAATCGTATTTTTGATATATTAATCATATAAGCTATATTTGCTGCATTTGTATAACAATGTAATTTGGTGAAATTTCTTCTAATTTCCTGTTGTGTCTCTCGGACAGAAAGTGATGTGCAATCTCCCCAATGAACCCCCAATAAAAAGACAATAGCAAAGAAAATAGTCAATAACCATTTCTAATTAATTTGAACCAATTATTATAATTATAATGAATTCATAATTATAATACTAGTATTATAATTATACATATTTAATATTATATTAACTATTAATAACTATAAAAAAAAAACAATCATTCATAAAAAATAATTAGTTCAATCTCCCAAAAGAACCCCCAAAAAAAGACAACAGCAAAGAAAATAATCACAAACCATTCTTGATTAATTCGAACCAATTTCATAGTTATAATTAATTCATTATAACTATAAAAAAAATGATCACTCATAAATATATTTAGATAATTATAACTAATTCATTCAAACCATTCCATCTCCAAATTTTTTTTTTTTTTTTAAATAATCGTATTTTAGATATACTAATCATGTAAGATCTAAATTTGCTGAATTTGTATAATAATAATGTAATTTGGAAACATTCTAACCATTCCCTCCCCCACATTTTTTTAATAATTGTGTTTTAGATATACTAATAATATAAGCTATATATTGTGTTCAAAAAATAAAAATAAATAAAATATATCAGTGTATCAAATTTTGATTTTCGTATACAGTATATGTTTACATATAAAAAATATAAAATAGTGTTTAAGTAATGTAACATTAATTAATTAAATGTAATATAAAATAGTGTTTCATTAATATACCATTAATTATTAAAATGATTTAATAATTATTTTAAAAAATATATATTATTATAATAATTTTTTAGTTTTTTCAGTGTAATTTTGGGTCCCGGCTTCTCCATTTGATACCCCACCCTAGTGGCCCCTGGTTCATATACAGCAATGCATTGGGAATATAACATTTTGAAGCTTACTGACCTTTCTCCAGAACAGCCGGGGTCGTGCGGGGGATTCTTTGGCTCCTTTGCCGTCATCGGCCGCGGCGGTGATCTGCGGTGGGACATTGGAAGGTTTAGCATCCTGCGGGATTATCTGTTCTGGAGCCGACTGCTCCGCGTTGGCTGACACAGACACAACAGGCTCATCTACTACAACCTACAAGGAAGATTAGTGGTTAGTACGGGGTTAGAGGTTAGCAGGATTCTATGTCTGAAAATATTCTTTTTTAGTATTCTTTCTTTTTAATAAAAGTAAAAATAAAGTCTGATTAAAAGTGTCAGTACATCAAAACTGGAATATGGATTATATAAAAGAGGAAATGTCATGTGATGATAAATATATGGAAACAGTCTGAAAACAATTACAATAAACTTCTGGTTCCGGGGGGGGGGGGGGGGGGGAGACATTTTCCTACACACAGGTGACTTCCTGTCCCCTGATCAGATAGAGGGGGGAATTCTTGGTGAGCCTTCTTCATCCTCAAATGGAGGATGTCACAGAATTTAAAATTTTTCCTAAAAGGACTCGTATTGTAATTGAAGAAAAGTCCTTTAATAACTTTCACAAATTGATCAGGAAAAAACTTGAGACAGAATCTTTTCCATTGCATGAGTTTACACTGGTGTCCTCCAGTGGGATAAATAACCAGGAAGCCAGCTGTGTATTTGGAAAGAACTTCCCCTGGGAACAGGGGGTCTTTTTCAGATCAAATAAAATTAAGAGAAGTGTATATATATATATATATATATATATATATATATATATATATACTATAAGAAGATTAAACGTAATTGAATATCTCATAAAACAACAAATTCAATTGAAAAAATTTGAAAAAAATAAAATTATATATATATTTTTTTAAATTTTTTTTTATTTCATTAGTTTATCGATAAGGGGGGATAGGAGGAACCAAATCACAAAAAAATATGTGTATATATAAATATATATATATATTTATTTTTTGGCATTGTTTTTTGTTAGCATGTTGATGAGGGGGAAGGGAGGAACCACACAAGGCAAAGTATAAGAAGATTAAACTTTAGTAAATACCTCATAAAACAAAAACAAAAAAAAACCACAAAAAAAAAAAAAAAAAATATATATATATATATATATATATATATATATATATATATAAATTTGCTGCTTTATGCTTTATGAGGTATTTACTAAAGTTTAATCTGATTATACTTTGCCTTGTGTGGTTCCTCCCTTCCCCCTCATCAACATGCTAACAAAAAAATAATAATTATATATAAATGGTATATATAAATTATATAAATCTTTTTTTTTATTTCAGTAGCATATCAATAAGGGGGGAAAGGAGGAACCAAGAAAGGCAAAATATAAGCAGATTAAACTTTATTGAATATCTCATAAGATGACAAGATAAAAAAAGGAAAAATAAATAAATAAATAAATGAAAGAATAAATACATATAAATATATATATATATATATATATATATATATATATATATATATATATATATATATATATATATATATATATATATATTTATTTATTTTTTAATTCATTAATTTTTTTTTTTCATAAAATGGTAAGATAAAAAATATATAAAATATAATATAAAAAATAATATATAAAAAAAAAAATATATATATATATATTTTTTTTATATATTATTTTTTATATTATATTTTATATATTCAATATTCAATATATTATATATTGTTTTCCTTTTTTATCTTGTCATATTATGAGATATTCAATAATGTTTAATTTGCTTATTTTTTTTGCCTTTCTTGGTTCCTGCTTTCGCACATGCCAATGCAATTTTTTTTTTTTTAAATCCATTCAATTTTTATCACACGTCTTATTATAGGCCCAATGACATCATCACTGGGGTCTCTGTGCTTCCCTGTACAATGCAGGCAGATCATGGCTGGTGGGAGGGGCCAGCAGGGTGCTGTACAAAGATTCCTGAAACCCTCACACTTCTTTGCTTCAGTGTCTCAAGATCCCTCAGTCCTGATGCAAGCCGTGGTTTAGCTCTTGGGAGGAGTTCTGCAAAGATTAAAATGCCATGATGGGTGGATGTGGGCATCGCTGGGCAGGCTGTAATTGCATGCAGACCACCCTGGGTAGCACCCACGTGTGATGCTGAGCCTACATGACTGAAAGAACTGCAACCCAATGAATGAAAGGGGCGAGCGAGAGAGAAAAGAGTTAGATGATGCTGGACATCCTCCAGCCAGAAAATGAGGCGGGACTTTTTGTCTGACTTGCTGCAGCTTCTAATGCACATGGTGAGAAGCTCACAGTGTGCAGCAAAATCAGAAGAAGCCATTTCAGTCCAGGAGAGGAGGCGGTACAACTGTGCGAGACTGAAGGGGAGGCTGGAGGTCAGATTTAGGATATTAGTTCCTGTCAGACAGTTGCGGCTCATTTCGTTCTGAATCGAAATTCCGACAAATTTTTTGTTATTTGGGAATTTGGATGTATCCGAATTACAATAGTAACAAATTTAAACTGATCCGAAATAATGAAACTAAAAATTCAGATGAAATTTGGATAGTTTTCTAATCGAATAAAGGAATAGAATAGAAAATAATACAATAGAATAGAAAATAAAAGAACAGAATAAAATAGAATAGAAAATAAAGCAATAGAATAGAATAAAAATAGAATAAAACAGAATATTACCATCTTCTAGTATTCAAATTTCAAATAGAGTGAATTTGAATAGAATAGAAAAGTATAGAATAGAAAAAAACGATAGAATAAAATAAAATAAAAAGAATATAACCATCTTCCAGAATTCGAATTTCAAATAGAATACATTTGAATTTCAATATAATAGAAAACAATAGAATAGAATAGAAAAAATATATAACAATATACAATTTTGAATAGAGTAAAGTTGAACAGAAAAGAATAGAAAATAATTGAATAGAAAAGAATAGCGTGAAACAGAACAAAATAGAATAGAAAATAAAATAACAGAATAAAATAGAATAGAAAATAAAGAAATGGAATAGAATAAAAATAGAATAGAATAAAACAGAATATAACCATCTTCCAGAATTCAAATTTTGAATACAATACAAAAGAATAGAACATGAAATAGAAAAAATGGAATAGAAAAAACAATAGAGTAGAATAAAAAGAATATAACCATCTTCCAGAATTCGAATTTCGAATAGAATAAATTCAAAATTGAATAGAATAAAAAATGAAATAATAGAAAATTATAGAAAAAACACAGAATAGAAAGAATATAACAATATAACCATCTTCCAAAATTCTAATTTTGAGAAGGATAAAGTTGAACAGAACAGAAAAGAATAGAATAGAAAAGGATAGCGTAAAGCAGAATAAAATAGAATAGAAAATAAAGAAATAGAATAAAAATAGAAGAGAATGAAACAAAATATAACCATCTTCCAGAATTCGAATTTTGAATAGAATAGAAAAGTATAGAATTGAACATGTAATAGAAAAAATAGAATAGAAAAAAAACAATAGAATTGAATAAAAAGAATGTAACCATCTTCCAGAATTCGAAATTTTGAATAGAATAAATTTAAATAGAATAGAAAATGAAATAATAGAATACGAATAAAAAGAATGTAACCATCTTTTGAAATTCGAATTTTGAATAGAATAAATTCGAATTCGAACAGAACAGAAAAGAATAGAAAAGATTAGAAATGAAAAAAAAAACAATAGAATAGAATGGAATAGAAAGAATATAACAATATAACCATCTTCCAAAATTCTAATTTTGAGAAGGATAAAGTTGAACAGAACAGAAAAGAATAGAAAATAAAAGAATAGAATAGAAAAGAATAGCATAAAACAGAATAAAATAGAACAGAAAATAAAGAAATAAAATGAAATAGAAGAGAATGTAGCAAAATATAACCATCTTCCAGAATTTAAATTTTGAATAGAATCGAAAAGAAATAAAAAAATAGAATAGAAAAAACAATAGAATAGAATAAAAAGAATGTAACCATCTTCCAAAATTCAAATTTCGAATAGAATAAATTTGAATTGGAACAGAACAGAAAAGAATAGAAAAGTAAAAAGACAATAGAATAGAATGGAATAGAAAGAATACAACTATTTTCCATTTTTGAATTTGGTTGAATTGAGTTTGAAAAAATGAAACAAATTCTGAAAATGAATGAAACAAATGTATGTAAATAACGAATCGAAACAAAACGAAGCAAATGTTTTGGTTGTGCCCATGTCTGGTCCCCGTGTGTTATGATTGGACGGATATCTCCCCGGGTATTATCCGCTCTCCTGGGACAATGGGTGATTATTGGAAGGTGGTGAATGGTGGACGGGGCGCCTGGCACAAATGTCACTTATGTAACCCGCGTCCTTACAAGAAGTATAATCGTTCTTTTCATCATCGTCCTTCTCTTGTTCATAACTGATACATTAAAAGATTTATTGCAACAATTTATCTTCAGAACCTTCTAGAACAATCGGGCTTTGAGTGGGATTCCCTGGAGGGTGGAGGGAGAGATGGAGGACGGAGGGATGTATTAGAGATTCATGTCTGGGGGACGCTTCTCACTCTTGTGTGAAATAAAGTTTTTTGAGATTTGAATTGCTCTGTAATAAAGCTGAACCCCAGGAAGATATGAAGGACACAAGTAAACGAAGCGCTGTGTTCATTAACCCCTTCCTACCAGCCTCGCACATTTACAGTGCCTTGCAAAAGTATTCACCTCTCTTGGCTATTCACCTATTTTGTTACATTACAGCCTTTAGTTCAATGTTTTTTTTAATCTGAATTATATGTGATGGATCAGAACACAATAGTCTAAGTTGGTGAAGTAAAATTAGAAAAATAAATACATAAAACTATTTTTCAGAAATAAAAAACTGATGATTGTCATGTGCGTATGTATTCACCCCCTTTTGTTATGAGGCCCAAAAAAAACGCTGGTGCAACCAATTACCTTCAGAAGTCACATAATTAGTGAAATGATGTCCACCTGTGTGCAATCTAAGTGTCAGATGACCTGTCATTACATAGAGACATCTTTTTTGAAAGGCCCCAGAGGCTGCAACACCTAAGCAAGAGGCACCACTAACCAAACACTGCCATGAAGACCAAGGAACTCTCCAAACAAGTAAGGGACAATGTTGTTGAGAAGTACAAGTCAGGGTTAGGTTATAAAAAAATATCCAAATCTTTGATGATCCCTAGGAGCACCATCAAATCTATCATAACCAAATGGAAAGAACATGGCACAACAGCAAACCTGCCAAGAGACGGCCGCACACCAAAACTCACGGACCGGGCAAGGAGGGCATTAGAGAGGCAGCACAGAGACCTAAGGTAACCCTGGAGGAGCTGCAGAGTTCCACAGCAGAGACTGGAGTATCTGTACATAGGACCACAATAAGCCGTACGCTCCATAGAGTTGGGCTTTATGGCAGAGTGGCCAGAAGAAAGACATTACTTTCACAAAAAAACAAAATGGCAAGTTTTTAGTTTGGGAAAAAGGCATGTGGGAGACTCCCAAAATGTATGGAGGAAGGTGCTCTGGTCTGATGAGACTAAAGTTGAACTTTTTGGCCATCAAAGAAAACGCTATGTCTGGCGCAAACCCAACGCTTCACAATAAAAAAAAACATCTTCAAAGTTGTGGACATGTTCTGTAAATTAAATGATGTAAATCCTCAAACAATCCATGTTAATTCCAGGTTGTGAAGCAACAAAACACGGAAAATGCCAAGGGGGGGGGGGGTGAATACTTTTGCAAGACACTGTATGTGGCAGCATCGCCATATTCAAACTGGAGAGAATATAGCTGGAGAACATTTGATTTTGCCCCATTTGCACAGAGCAAATTTAGATACAACTTTGGGGAAAATACCACAATATGGCCACTAGATGGCGCTGACTTATAATAGTTAAGACGTATGCTCCTCAGCACCATCTAGTGGTCAATATTTTAAAGTAGCCACAAGGAATATAAATCCACTTTGCGTCTTTGAAAACCCAAATACTATGTTGTAAAAAGTAGCCGTGACATCATCGCTGTGCTGTACATAGTCTGTGCGTAGAGTGGAGCTGTGGGAGGGGCCCAGGAGGCTCCACCCACTACAGGGTGCCTACAGAAAACTACAGGAGGGGGCAGATACAAGACTAATCACCCTGCACAAGGAGAGGGAGCAGCAGTGAGCGGTCTTTATTACAGGAAAGGAAAGTCTCACACTGGATTACTGCACAGATCTGGAAGAAATACACACAGCACACCAAGACGGGTGCTTTCAAATATTTAAACACTTTGATGGGTGGATATCCGTCTGGAGGAGTGGTTGTTCCCATACAAAATCCTAAAAACCTGCGAAGCTGTTCATCCCTCAAAGTTGTATCTAAATTTGTTCTGTGCAAATGGGGCAAAATAGAATGTTCTCCAGCTATATTCCCTCCAATTTGAATATGTGACTGTGGAAATACCACACCATGGCCACTAGATGGAGCTGAGGAGCATACTTATTGCCTATGACAAGTCAACGCCATCTAGTGGCCATAATGCCGCAATGCAGTATTCTCCCCAGTCACACATTCGATCCTAAAGTGAACCTGTGTTAGGGGATTATCAGCCAGCCATCTTCAACCTAGCGGTCTTATAGATGCAGGTTTCAATCTCAGATAACTATTTTGAATTTCTGGGTGGCTCTGATCATGTTTCCCTTGCTAAGTCTTGGTTTTAGACGTGCAATTCGTTTAGTTCCAGATTCGTTTTTTTAAACGAATTTTGACAAATTCGTTAATTCCGAAATTTCCGAATTTCCAAATTTTTCAATTTACGAAATTTCCGAATTTCCAAAATTTCCATATTTCGGAAATTTGGAATTCGGAAATTCGGAAAAATGTGAAAATTCGAAATGAGGAAATTAGAAAATTCGGATTTTCGGAAATTTTAAAATTCGGAAATTTGAAAATCCGAAAATTCAAAAGAATGAAAATCCGAAAATTCAAAAACTCGAAAATCTGAAATAACTAACTAATAATAACTATTAAATTACAGGTATTGGAATTTTCTTTTTAAATTTGGCTGTTAGTGAACGTAACGAGTACGAATTTTTCCCGAAGTTACGAATTATCTGAAATAACAAATGCCGCATCTAAAAGAATGGAACGTAACGATCTTATAATAATAAATAACAATAATAATAATAAAACATTTTAAATATTATTATTTATTAATAATTTGTTCCATGCCATTTGTTGCGGCAACCTCGGCCCTCCAGCTGTTTTGAAACTTACAAATCCCATGAGCGATTGTAAGACCCTGACAATGACAGGCATGACTCCTAGAAGCTGAGCCATGATGGGCTTTGTGGTTTCACCACAGCTGGAGTGCAAAGGTTGCCTACCCCTGGCTTAGGGGTTTAGCATCCACCCACCTTCATTGCAGCAATCCTAGAGTTATAGGTTCAAATCTCAGCTCTTCTTTTTGAATTTGTGAGCGTCCCAACCATGTTTCTCCTACTAAGTCTTGATTTACGGTGCTGGGAAGCAAAGTTCTGGTTGGTTAAGGGACTTAACAGATAATCAATGCTATAAAAGTTGTGTGCTAGTAATCTTAGCTTCATAGGTTCAAATCTCAAGATCTCACTTTTGAATTTGTGAGTCTCCCACTTAGGTTTCACTTACTAAGTCTTGATTTACCGCTGTACAGCTCCAAGGGCCAAATAGCTTAAGGGTTTACCATCCACCGATCTTCATCTCAGTCTCCTTAAAGTTATAAGTTTGAATCTCAGGTTTTATTTTAGAATTTGTGAGTGTCCCAGTCATGTTTTCCTTACCAAGTCTTGATTTACTGCCTGGAGTATCTGAGCTCTGGTTGGCTCAGGGGCATAGCAGCTAGTCATCCCTCTGGAATATTGTAGAGCTGAAGGTTTGAATTTTGGGATAATTTAAATTTCTGCATTTCCCTGATCATATTTCACTTACTAAGTCTGGATTTACTGGTGCTGCTTTCTGATTTCTGGATAGCTTAGAGGTTTAGCATTCACCCCACCGTGTGCTAGCAATTTTAGCAATATAGGTTCAAATCTCCAGATCACACTTTTGAATTTGTGAGTGTCCCAATTATTTTTCACTTACTAAGTCTTCATTTACTGCCTTGGGTTATCAGAGTTTTGGTTGGCTCAGAGACTTAACAGCTAGTTATCCCTGTTGGCAACTTAAGAGTTGAAGGTTGGAATTCTTTCATTTGTGCACCTCCCTGATCACAATTCAGTTACTAAGTCTTGATTTACTGACTTGCTGTCTCAAGGTTCTGGATAGTTTAGGGGTTTAGCATATACCCATCTTCATTCCAACGATCTTAGAATTTTAGGTTCCAATCTCAGATATTCTTTTTGAATTTGTTGGCGTTAATGATTATATTTCACTTTTTAGGTGTTGATTTAATGCTACACCTGCCAAGGGGCTGGATAGCTTAAGGGTTTGGCATCCACCCATCTTCATTGTAGCAATCCTAGAGTTATAGGTTCAAAGCTCTGCTATTCTTTTTGAATTTGTGAGTGTCTTATTACTACTAGTAAGACTAAGTCTTAGACTACTAAGTCTTTACGGACCTGAGAAGCAAAGTTCTGGTTGGCTAAGGTGCTTAACAGATGATCAACTCTCCAAAAGGTTTTTTAGAGTTGCAGGTTCAAATCTTGAATTTTTTCCCTGATCACGTTTCACACCAAGTCTTGATTTACTGGGTTGCAAGCTCAAGGCTCTGTTTAGCTCAGTGGTTTAGCATCTACTAAAGTTCATCCCAATGATCTTAGAGCTTTAGGTTTAAAACTATGATTTTCCTTTTGACTTTGTGGGTGTTTCAGATAATGTTTCACTTACTAAGTCTTGTTTTACTATCAGCAAGCTCAATGTTCTGGCTGCCTCAATGGCTTAGTAGTAAAGTTAGCTATTTAGTAGAGATGTCTGACTTCTGTGTTTCTATCTTGATTTTTAATTTTTGTTTAGTTTGTGCATTTCCCTGATAGTGTTTCACTTACAAAGTCTTGATTTACTAACCTGTCATTTCAAAGTTCACGATAGTTTAGGGGTTTAACATGTACCTATCAACATCCCAATAATCTTAGAATTATAGGTTCCGATTTTATTCTGTAATTTGTTGGAGTTGATTATGTTTGACTTTTTAGGGGTGGAGATGCCCAAGGGACTGGATAGCTTGGGGGTTTAGGATCCATTCTTCTTCATTGCAGCAGTCCTAGAGGTGGTAGGTTCAAATCTCGGCTCTTCTTTTTGAATTTGTGAGTGTCCCAATCATGTTTCTCTTACTAAGTCTTGATTTACAGTGGTCAGAAGCAAAGTTCTGGTCGTTTGAGGGATTTAACCCATACTCAACTCTATAAGAGTTTCCTAGAGTTGGAAGTTCAAATCCTGGATTTTTTCCCTGATCACTTTTTTACTTGCTAAACCTTGATTTTCCTGTTTTGCAAGCTCAAAGCTCTGGTTAGCTTAGTGGTTCTGCATCTCCTGGATTTTGTTCCGATGATCTTAGAGTTATTAGTTTGTTTTCTTTTTGAATTTGTCAGTGTTTCAGATTATGTTTCACTTACTAAGTCTTGATCTACTATTGGCAAGCTCAGCGGTCTGGCTTGCTCAAGGGCTGAGTAGTAGCAATAGATATTTATTATCGCATACCTGGGTTCTTGGGTCTTAGAGTCACAAGTTCAAATCTCTGGCTGCTCTTCTGTATTTGTGGGTGCCCTGGTCATGTTTTGCTTACTAAGCCTTGATTTACTGCTGAAGATACCAGATGTCTGGTTGGCTCAGTGGTTTAACAGCCAGTCACCTTCATCTCCAGTTTATGGTGTTGCAGGTTCAAATCCTGAATTTTTTTATTTATTTTGGCAGTTCCCTGATCGTGTTTCACTTACTAAGTCTTGAATTATTCCTTCAGTGTACATGGTTTAACGTGGCTTTAGGGCCTTAACAGCCTTCTAATCTTTACTCCAGAGCTAATAGAGTTGTAGGTTTGAATCTCAGGTGAACTTTTTTTTAATTTTTGGGTGTCCTGACCACATTTTGCTGACTAAGTCTTGATTTACTAGTACACAGTTCCAAGTTCTGGTTAGCTCAGGGGCTTAACAGCTAGCCAGTTACTCCTGAAAGTGATAGTTTACATGTTGTTGGTGTTGATTATGTTTGACTTTTTAGGTCTTAATTTAGTGCTGCTGCTCCCAAGGGACTGGCTAGCTTAGGGATTTAGCATCCACCCTTCTTCATTGTAGCTAATCCTAGAGGTGTTAGGTTCAAATCTCAGTTGTTCTTTTTGAATTTGTGAGTGTCCCAATCATGTTTCTTTTACTAAGTCTTAATTTACAGTGTTGGGACATAAAGTTCTGGTTGGTTGAGGGGCTTAACAGATAATCAACTCTGTAAGAGGTTCTTAGAGCTGCAGGTTCAAGTCTTGGATTTCTTTCCCTGATCACTTTTTTACTTACTAAACCTGGTTTTCTTTCCTGGTTTGCAAGGTCAAAGCTCTGGTTAGCTTAGTGGTTCAGCGTCTCCTGGATTTTGTTCCGATGTTCTTAGAGTTATAAGTTTGAAACTGTTACTTTCTTTTTGAATTTGTCAGTGTTTCAGATTGTTTCACTTACTAAGTCTTGATCTACTAGTGGTAAGCTCTGTGGTCTGGCTTGCTCAAGGGCTTAGTAGCAGCGATAGATATCTATTAGTGATACCTGAGTTCTTAGCGTCACAAGTTCAAATCTCTGGTTGCTCTTTTGTATTTGTGGGTGCCCCGGTCATGTTTTGCTTAATAAGCCTTGATTTACTGCTGGACACACCAGATGTCTGGTTGGCTCAGTAGTTTAACAGCCAGTTGCCTTCATCTCTCAGATTATGGTGTTGCAGGTTCTAATCCTGAATTTTTTAAATTTATTTAAGCAGTTCCCTGATCATGTTTCACTTACTAAGTCTTAAATTATTCCCTTAGTAACTGTGGTTTCACATGGCTTTAGGGCCTTAACAGCCACCTATCTTCTACTCCTGAGCTAAAAGAGTTGTAGGTTTGAATCTCAGGTGAACCTTTTTGAATTTTTGGGTGTCCTGATCACATTTTGCTGACTAAGTCTTGATTTACTAGCATACAGTTCCAAGGTCTGGTTAGCGTAGGGGCTTAACAGCTAGCCAGTTACTCCTGAAAGTGTTCGTTTACATGTTCAAGTCCCACTGTATTTTTAATTTGTATGTCTTTGATTATCTTTCACTTACCTTGACCTTGATCTTGATTTGCAGCTCTGGGAGTCTCAAAGGGCTGGCCTGGGAGTCTAACAACCGGTTAGCCTAATTGCACAAGGTTGAATCCAAAGGTTCAAAACTCACCCTACCTTTTGAATTTGTGGGTGCCCCTGATTAAATTTCACTTACAAAATCTTTGTTTTACCAGCTATAATCTCACAGGGTCAGCTAGCTCATGCGCTAAGTGATCAACTGGTGCTTTAATGCAAGGTGTAGAGATGCAAGTTTGGATCCTAAATCGAGCTTTTTACAACTTTATGGCTCTTTACTCTTGAAATAGGAGAACTAACACACTAGTCCTTGACCAAAGGCAAATGCCTCAAGGAATGGGGTCACCGACTTGGACACCATGGGGCCTGGGTTCAAATCCATCAAGGCACAGTAGATTACAAGGGCTAATTTCTAAATGTGCTGCAAAGCCATAAAACCATGAAGGTCATGAGTGCGAAACCATGAGAGAGCTGATGGAAGAAACCATGAGAGCGCTGAAGACCCAGAATGCAAAACCATGAGAGTGCTGAAAATTCTGAGGGTGAAACCATGAGAGCGCTGAATACCCAGAGGGCGAAACCATGAGAGCGCTGAATACCCAGAAGGTGAAACCATGAGAGTGCTGAAGACCCAGAGGGCGAAACCTTGAGAGTGCTGAAGACCCAGAGGGCGAAACCTTGAGAGCGCTGAAGACCCAGATGGCAATACCACAAGAGTGCTGAAGACCCAAAGAATGAAACCACGAGAGTGCTGAAGACCCAGAGTGCAAAACCACAAGAGGCTGAAACCATGTGAGTGCTAAAGATGCAGAGGATGAAACCATGAGAGCGCTGAAGACCCAGAGGACAATGCCATTAGAGTGCTGAAGTCTCAGAGTGTGAAACCATGAGAGCACTGGAGACCCAGAGGACAAAACCACAAGAGCGCTAAAATCTCAGAGGGCAAAACCATGAAACCAACCTTCCAGCTACAATTGTGAATCAATGCTCTTCTGTGGTGATGTTTAAAACAATATTTTTTTTTTTGTGTGTTTTTTTTAAACACTACCACACTTTTGAACTGTATTGCACCACTTATTGGCAGTTGAGATATACAGAGACTGAGACATCAAAGTCCTCCACGTGGATTTGAACTCAGGTCTCCAGCCCACCAGTCAAGAGCTCTTACCCTCTGAACCAAACACCCAGCTCCAAAATGAATGTGCTCGTTCTTCTATTTCAGAAGTAGGCAGACTTTACACAATAAAAAAAAAAAAAAAAAAAAAATTAAATGAACAAAACCATAAAAGCACCTCATGGTTATTCAGCTAAATTCTGCCAAATCAGTTCCCATGTGCAGGTTGAATCTGTGGATGGGTTGAAGAGCAATTTGCCTAATTTAAGTTGGCATCTCTAGTTGGGTGGAAAGACATTTGTGAATAAAGTGTATATTTTTTAGAGGACGATCTAGTGTGCCTTATCACAATATGGCTATTTACTGCATATAAACATCTTTGGATGTGTTCATTGAAATCGGCACTTGTCTTCCCTGATGGAGAAGAGAATGTTATACACAGAGAAGAGCCAAGTTGTGCAGATAAGTGGAAAAAAGAGAGGTGATCTCACAAGGCCATGGGCTCTCTCTCATCAAAACACAACCCAGGAGCTATTGGTCTGCTCCTCTGTCTTCCCTAACTATGATCGTATTTGGGTCATGCTACCGCCATAAACTGACTAGTCTAAAAATGAACTAAGCCGAGGTTGGCTGGAGCATTGCAGTAATGTCAATTCAGTCAGAGGCATTTAGATACACAATATTGTCAAAAGTATTGGGACGCCTGCTTTTACACACACACATGAACTTTAATGGCATCCCAGTCTTAGTCCGTAGGGTTCAATATTGGGTTGGCCCCGCCCTTTGCAGATATAACAGCTTCAACTCTTCTGGGAAGGCCGTCCACAAGGATTAGGGGTGTGTCTATGGGAATGCTTGACCATTCTTCTTGTGAGGTTAGGCACTGATGTTGGACGAGAAGGCCTGGCTCGCAGTCTTAGGTCTAATTCATCCCAAAGGTGTTCTATCTGGTTGAGGTCAGGACTCTGTGCAGGCCAGTCACATTCCTCCACCCCAAACTCGCTCCTCTATGTCTTTATGGACCTTGCTTTGTACACTGGGGCGCAATCATGTTGGAACAGGAAGGGGCCATCCCCAAACTGTTGCCACAAAGTTGGGGGCATTAAATTGTCCAAAATGTCTTGGTATGCTTGACACCTTAAGAGTTCCCTTCACTGGAACTGAGGGGCCAAGTCAAGGCTAGTCAAGTTCCTCCACCCGAAACAGGCGAGAAGGCCTGGCTCGCAGTCTCCAATCTAATTCATCCCAAAGGTATTCTATTGGGTTGAGGTCAGGACTCTGTGCAGGCCATTGATACCAATGATGGGGCACTATTCCACCCACTGATACCAATGATGGGGCACTATTCCTCCCACTGACACCAATGATGAGGCACTATTCCTCCCACTGACACCAATGATGGGGCACTATTCATCCCACTGACACCAATGATGGGACACTATTCCTCCCACAGATATCAGTGATGGGGCACTATTCCTCCCACTGATACCAATGATGGGACACTATTCCTCCTACAGATACCAATGATGGGGCACTATTCCTCCCACTGACACCAATGATGGGGCACTATTCCTCCCACTGACACCAATGATGGGGCACTATTCCTCCCACTGACACCAATGATGGTGTAACTGTAAGAGGCCAAGCTATCCAGCTAAAGTGACCGATAAAGTTACAGTTACAGCAAGAGGGTATCCATTGAGTGCAGTGGACTGGATGCAAGCACTGGGTGACCACTGTCCTGCAGATTCAGGATCTGGTGTTTACACGGAGATACAGCAGGCATTTATAAAAATATATATAACAAAATCAAATAAAAACTTTCACAACATTTACAAAGCATAAAGGTAACTATTTACACAACTTTAGTATTTGGGATTACATACATGTTAACATGTCAGCAGACAGATGGATACTGTTAAGCTGGCCATACACTGGTAGAATCCAGTTTGTTTCAGGATCGTTTGTTCAATTTTCTAATGATCAGTGGGGTCAAATCAATGATCCTTTTTGATCATTAATCGGAAGATCAGGATGGAACAATTTTTTTTCAAAGGAGAAGTACGTGGGGGGGGGGGGGGGAGCTAATTTGACTGTACTTCTCTCCTGTATCCGCAGTTGGTTCTGCACTCCTGTGACCCGTTTTCAGCTGAAGCCCGCTGTCGGCTGACATCACGGAGCCGGCCCAGGCTCGGGCAAGATCGTGACAGTAAAAGTCGGGATCCACCCACATGCCTAAACCGGCACCCAGCGAGCCACTGAGAGCCTGAGCCGGCTGCTTCCGCCCCTCCACATCCCAGCGCTCCAATAAGTGAGGGGGGAACAGAGCAGAGAGCGGTGACTGACAGTCAACAGCTCTCTGCTCGGGGAGCTCTGAGAACCGAGCGATCAGCGGTGTTTGATCGCTCGGTTCTCAGTCTTAGGCTCCATTCACACTAGCGCGTTTTTTGATGCATTTTGCATTTTGCAGAAATGCACGGGAATTTTTTAACACGGGTTCCTATGGAACATGTTCACATCAATGCCTTTTTGTTTCTCTGCATTTTTGGAAAGGGTCAGGGACTTTTTTTCATGCAAAATGCAGCATTTTGCATGTAATAGAATTCAATGGACAAGCATCAAAAACGCAAGTGCACCGTTTTTGCAGCGTTTTTGCAGCGTTTTTGATGCGTTTTTGATGCGTTTTTGCTGTTTTTTTTTTTTTTAATTTTTTTTTAATTTTTTTTTTAGACTGTAAAAAAAAAACTGTAAAAAAAAAAACTGTAAAAAAAAAAAAAAAAAACGCAAAACGCAAATCGCGGCAAAAACGCAGCAAAAACACCGCAAAAACGCTGCTCAAAAACGTGGCAAGCATAAAAAAAAAACCTCCAAAAACGCTCAAAAGCAACATGCATAGGTGTGAATCGAGCCTTAGAGAAGGCGGGGGGACCGATGCAGCCTCCACCTAGGTAAGCATGATTCTGAAAAAAAACCAAAAAAAACCCCCATACATCTCTTTTAGCCTGTTGGCGCCGATTGCACGCAAATATGTGGCCTCTTGGTGGCCCGGGCTTTGGCGCCGATCGGCCACATATTTGCGTGCAATAGCGCGACAGTGCCGTGCTGAAAGCGCGCCTTGCGTGCTCCCGGCACAGTGACCGGTGGCTCACAGAAAGTTCCCCCGATCGCCCTTTGTGATCAGGACTATTCCAATCATGTGACAGCCAATCACGGCGGTCACGTGGCCATAAGCCCTGCACCAAGAGGTTAAATTTGTTAATTTCTAATGATGATGAATTTGGTTTTCCTTTTCGAAACATTGTACAGATTGTAATGCACATCTCCTTTTTGATACGTCTGGGATTTAATTCAAGTATCGGGTCTGGATGAAATTTTAAAGGACTTTCAAATGAAAATCGGTTGACTGATGGCGATATCAAATGCTCTGATCTTTCTAAAATTTCCATACGAACATTCAAACGAAATTCTACGGGTGTATGACCAGCTTTGGGCTGATCTCCGAACAATCCGTACTTACTTTGTCTCCACCTGTCTGGACTTCATCTTTCTTCAACTGGTTGGAAAAGGAAATGAAAAAAAAACCAACAACGTTAGGCAACGAGCAATTAAAAAATGCAGACAAGTCAATCGTGCTGTGATTTCCAGGCACACGTGCAGTCAGATCTGTCCAGTCTGCTGTTCCTGCATCACGATTGGCTGGCTTCCTGAACTGCATCAGACAGATCGGATGGCACAAATTTTAAAGGTGGCCATACACGCTTCAATAAAATAATCGATTTATTTTCCAGTCAATCGCCCCCTGGAGAGATTGATCGATAGCCAACTCATTTGATCAATAGGTCACACATGGGGAAGTAAATTTTAATCAGTTAAGATTAGGGAGGAGCTGAACTGCCCTAGGTTCAACTTGAGTGGGGTTTGGTGAACTTCAAAGAGCCTTGATCCACTTTTATCTAGTGAGTGACTTTTATCTGGTGAGTGACTTTTATCTAGTGAGTGCATTTTTATCTAGTGAGTGACTTTTATCTAGTGAGTGCATTTTTATTGTGTTTGAGCCTAGGTTCACACTGACAGCGGTATTGAAATTGTGTGAGTCCAGCTGAACTCGCACGATTTCATACCCCGCATGTCAGTCCTAACTTCAGGGTGGGGGTGGGGGTGGGGGTGGGGGGGAGGGCGATTTCAGAGACATCTGTGCGTGTTCATGCACAGACGTTTATACAAAATCGCACCCCGAAGTCGCCAAAAGTAGTACAGAAACTACTTTTGGGAAATCGGTGGGGCGCCGCACCGATTCGGACGGTGCCATTGCCGGCAATAGCCACTAGACATGTGCAATTCGTTTCGTTCTAAATTTGTTTTTTTAAAGAATTTCGACAAATTAGTTAATTCTGAAATATCCGACTTAAGGAAAAACCCATTTAACAAGTTTTTCCGAATATTCGTAAATTTGAATATTCGAAATGAGAAAATCCAGGAAATCTGGATTACGCTCCCTCCCCCCGCCCTGAGCCCACCCACTTGTGTGACAATAGCCAATTAATATTCACTATTGTCTTCCTGATTCTCCTCCCCGGCCAAAGAGGAGACCCAATTGGCCAGGGAGTCTTAGGAACATTCCTGACCGTTTCCCGTGGGGAGGGTCACTGCATTCCCGTCCATCTCCCGCGTGGGGGGGGGGTTTTGGTGTTGGTTTGCCACGCCCCCCAAAATATACAGCACCAGCCGCCACTGGAATACTACGATCATAAATGGCCAATTGCATCTCTGTGGCCAGCATGTGATCTCATAATCCTAATCGCATCAATTGAAATATAATCATATCCATTAGCAAAGCATCTCAGTGCTGCTGATCGATGCAATATGACCGATAATATTCCACCCTGGCTGGAATGTCCCGATCGGGGCCGCCTGTCTGTTTTTCAGGCCGATCCAATTGGAAACCTCCATTCTCTTCTAGGAGTGGTGGGTGTAAAATGGACATGTGTCCACGTACACCCACCTACATCCAATCTGCAAAAAACAGACGGATGTTGATTCCCTTCCATGCAGCGGATCGGAGGACAGTCGGGTGTAATAGTGACAGGCGGTCTTGTTTATATTCGACCGCCCATAGAGAAGAGCAGGCTGGGTCCGTGTCCGCTCTACATAGGTGGAGCAGACACCGACCTGTCATTCAACTGCTCAAGTGGGGGGGGGGGGGGGTTTGGGGGATTGGTGGACAGTTTCCTTGCCGAGCAAGCGGATCGCAGCCGGAGTCCACCCTGTGTGGAAGGATCGTAAAATCGATTGGAAGAGAAGTTGTGGCTATTAAATTGTTTGTGGATTCGATCATTTTAATAGAAATCACACATCGATCGGATAAAATCAAAGCGTGTATGGCCACCATAAGAAGGATCGAGAAGTAACCAATCAACATTTCTTCTGATTAGATCACAGGCTGCAATAATGTATCAGCTTTTAGTAAATGTTAACACAGTAAAAAAAAAACAATGATATGTAAACATGTACAATGTAAACAAACAATGATATGTAAACATGTACAATGTAAACAAACAATGATATGTAAACATGTACAATGTAAACAAACAATGATATGTAAACATGTACAATGTAAACAAACAATGTAATGCAAACATGTACAAACAATGTGCAAACATTGATATGTAAACATGTACAATGTAAACAATGTAATGTAAACACGTACAATGTAAACAAGCAAGGATATGTAAACATGTACAATGTAAACAAGCAAGGATATGTAAACATGTACAATGTAAACAAACAATGATATGTAAACATGTACAATGTAAACAAGGATATGTAAACATGTACAATGTAAACAATTTAATGTAAACCCGTACAATGTAAACATGTACAATGTAAACAAACAATGTAATGCAAACATGTACAATGTAAATAAACAAGGATATGTAAACATGTACAATGTACATGCACAATGTAAATATGTACAATGTAAACAAACAATGATATGAAAACATGCGCAATGTAAACAAACAATGATATGAAAACATGCACAATGTAAACAAACAATGATATGAAAACATGCACAATGTAAACAAACAATGATATGTAAACATGTACAATGTAAACAAACAATGAAACTTTGTTACAATTTTTTCATGTTAAAACACACTCAGAGGAGATGAGGAGGGACATTTTTAGTGGGATGTTCCGGGTTTTTCCACACCTACAGAATCTTTTTTACCCTTCAAAGGAAACGCAGCTACAGAGAGATAGGAACCAAATCAATGGTGATCCTCATGGAGGGTCGGATCCCATCTATTTCACTACATTCAGGATATCACTGCTACAGGAAAACCTCCTTATTTGAAGGAAAATACAGAGAACATGATAAACAATCCACAATGAACATCTATACACACACAATGCCTGTGTTCTGCCGTGCCAATCTCTAATTAAACATTAAGCCCCGGTTCACACCAGCGCAATTTGTCATTGCGTTTTGGCAGTTTCAAAATCGCATGACATGTTGCAGCCCACTTCCGGCAATGGAACCCTGCAAATCTTTAAAAAAAAAAGGTTTTCTGCACTACTTTTTTTTTTGGCTATTTTATTGCAATTGACTTGCATTGACTTCCATTAAATGACGTTGCAAGCCACAATGAAATCTGAGATCTGCGGCTTTGAAATCGCTCAAAGCCGCACCGGTGTGAACCAGGGCTAAAAAACACTTGAAGACCAGGCCCTATTCTGACACACAAAAAAAAATCTGCATTTTTTTTTTTTAGAAAATTACTTAGAACCCCCAAACATTATATATATATATATATTGTTTTTAATCAGAAGCCCTAGAGAATAAAATGGTGGTTGTTGCAATTTTTTATTTCACATGGGGTTTTCAAATGCAATTTTTTTTTGGAAAAAAATACAATTTCATGAATTTTAATGCAAAAAAAAAAAAGAAAGAAAAACAATATATAAACCAAACGATACATAACCCAACCCTAAACGATAACTAACCACATTTTTTGGTACAATATAAAAGATGATGTTACGTCGAGTAAATAGCTACCTAACATGTCACACTTTAAACTCGCGCACGCTTGTGGAATGGCGACAAACTAAAAATCTCCAAAGGCGACGCTTTAAAAATGTTTACAGGTTACCAGTTTAGCATTACAGAGGAGGTCTAGCGCTAGAGTTATTGCTTCTCGCATGTGTGGTTTGAACACTGTTTACATATGCGTGCACGAGCTACGTATGTGTTTGTTTCTGCGCATGAGCACAGGGGGACGGGGGTGCTTTTTTGCTTTTTTTATTGTCTATTTTATTACATTATTTTTATTTTATTTTTTTTACTTTTACACTGTTGCTTTATTTTTTGGGGGGGAATAACTTTTATTCCTAAAACAAGAAATGTAAACATCCCATTGTAATAGGAATAAGGCATGACAGGTCCTCTTTATGGAGAGATCGGGGATCTTATAGACTAAAGATATCTCCTCTACCCTGGAAAGTATGAGATCAAAAAAAAAAAAAAAAATTAGAAAAATGAATCTCATGTTTTCCCGGAAAAGAAAAAATGCCAATGTTTACATCTGCCCCAACCGGAAGCGAGCAAGCAAATGGACGCATCTGGCCCCGGGCCACAGTTTGGAGACCACTGTTCTAGACCATAGAGATGACCGGGGACCTTCCGCCTCGATGGCACCGCAGTTCCGGGTAACGAGGAGAGCCTGGAGAGACGCCGGTGGGCAGTGGGAGGGGGGGGGGGATGCCCGCCACCTGTAAAAGCAACCTAGTGGCTAATTATCCATTAGAACTGCTTTTAGATGAAAGAAAAAAATACTGGGGACTGGGCGTGAAACAGGCAGCTATAAAAAAAAAAAAAAAAAAAAAGAAAAAGGGGGGGGAGTGTTAACCCTTTCCTACTCTAATTCTAAAGCTAAAAAGAAAAAAAAATTGGGCTTTATAATAATATATAATTTAATAGGAAAGGAACTACTTTCAGGAATCTTGCAGATGGAAGTCTACAGGAGATGCAGAGGGCAGATAAAACAAACTAATCAATAACTGCTGATTTTCTCTATAAAAAAAAGGGAATTTGCACGTCTCTGCGTGTTTGCTGTACTAAAAAAACTTTGACCAAGTGAAAGAAAACATCCCAGACATCTATTATACCAGACTGGGTCCAACCCTGATTTATGGCATTCATCTGATCCATACTCCTGAGCCAACTTAAATAGTCCCACAAAGCTAACACACAAGGATAAGGAGCTCTATAAAAAAAAAGTACAATGAGATTTAACAATTACAATCACATGGCTGAAAAATGCTGTGAATACAGAGAATCCTGACCACTATCGCCCTCTTGTGGTGTCACCAGGTAATACAGATATGTTATAGTCCATATTCATTAAAAGCAGAGTTCCGCCCAAAAGCGGAACCTCTGCTTATTTGCTTCCCCCCCCCCCCTGGTGCCACCTTTGCCACCTTTCGGGGGGGAGGGGGAGAATAGGGACCTGTTCTTTTTTGGTCCGCACCAGAATCAAATCGCATGGGTATGAATCCGATTCTTGCACCATTTTACTGTTCGCACTGCAAACCGATCTGGGGGGGGGTGTCATTAAACTTTACATTGACACCCGAAGCGGTTCGCAGAGGTCAGTGTGAACCGCGGCGGCGAGAGACATGCGATGCGGGAGCCCGCGCTGGAATCTCGCTGGTTCCCGCATCGCATATTTGTGAACCCGGGACTCAGTGTCATTTCTCTGCTATAAGTACAGGTCACTTCTAAAAAATAAAAAAAAAAAAGGAAAAGAAAGACAAAGATAAGAACAAAGAAAGAGAGAAAAAAGGAAAAGAAAGACAAAGATAAGGAGAAAGAAAGAGTGAAAAAAGGAAAAGAAAGAAAAATATAAGGACAAAGAAAGAGAGAAAAAAGGAAAAGAAAGAAAAAGATAAGGACAAAGAAAGAGAGAAAAAAAGGAAAAGAAAGACAAAGATAAGGACAAAGAAAGGGAGAAAAAAGGAAAAGAAAGAAAAAGATAAGGACAAAGAAAGAAAGAAAAAAATGAAAAGAAAGACAAAGATAAGGACAAAGAAAGAGAGAAAAAAGGAAAAGAAAGACAAAGATAAGGACAAAGAAAGATAGAAAAAAGGAAAAGAAAGACAAAGATAAGGACAAAGAAAGAGAGAAAAAAAGAAAAGAAAGACAAAGATAAGGACAAAGAAAGAGAGAAAAAGGAAAAGAAAGACAAAGATAAGGACAAAGAAAGAGAGAAAAAGGAAAAGAAAGAGAAAGATAAGGACAAAGAAAGAGAGAAAAAAAGGAAAAGAAAGACAAAGATAAGGACAAAGAAAGATAGAAAAAGGAAAAGAAAGAGAAAGATAAGGACAAAGAAAGAGAGAAAAAAAGGAAAAGAAAGAAAAAGATAAGGACAAAGAAGGAGAGAAAAAGGGAAAAGAAAGAAAACGATGAAGACAAAGAAAGAGAGAAAAAAGGAAAAGAAAGAAAAAGATAAGGACAAAGAAAGAGAGAAAAAAAGGAAAAGAAAGACAAAGATAAGGACAAAGAAAGAGAGAAAAAATGAAAAGAAAGACAACGATAAGGACAAAGAAAGAGAGAAAAAATGAAAAGAAAGACAAAGATAAGGACAAAGAAAGAGAGAAAAAATGAAAAGAAAGACAAAGATAAGGACAAAGAAAAAGAGAAAAAAAGGAAAAGAAAGAAAAAGATAAGGACAAAGAAAGAGAGAAAAAAGGAAAAGAAAGACAAAGATAAGGACAAAGAAAGATAGAAAAAAGGAAAAGAAAGACAAAGATAAGGACAAAGAAAGGGAGAAAAAAGGAAAAGAAAGAAAAAGATAAGGACAAAGAAAGAGAAAAAAAAGGAAAAGAAAGACAAAGATAAGGACAAAGAAAAAGAGAAAAAAAGGAAAAGAAAGAAAAAGATAAGGACAAAGAAAGAGAGGAAAAATGAAAAGAAAGACAAAGATAAGGACAAAGAAAGAGAAAAAAAGGAAAAGAAAGAAAAAGATAAGGACAAAGAAAGAGAGAAAAAAATGAAAAGAAAGACAAAGATAAGGACAAAGAAAGAGAGAAAAAAGGAAAAGAAAGACAAAGATAAGGACAAAGAAAGATAGAAAAAAGGAAAAGAAAGACAAAGATAAGGACAAAGAAAGAGAGAAAAAAGGAAAAGAAAGACAAAGATAAGGACAAAGAAAGAGAGAAAAAGGAAAAGAAAGAGAAAGATAAGGACAAAGAAAGAGAGAAAAGGAAAAGAAAGAGAAAGATAAGGACAAAGAAAGAGAGAAAAAAAGGAAAAGAAAGAGAAAGATAAGGACAAAGAAAGATAGAAAAAGGAAAAGAAAGAGAAAGATAAGGACAAAGAAATAGAGAAAAAAAGGAAAAGAAAGAAAAAGATAAGGACAAAGAAAGAGAGAAAAAGGGAAAAGAAAGAAAACGATAAAGACAAAGAAAGAGAGAAAAAAGGAAAAGAAAGAAAAAGATAAGGACAAAGAAAGAGAGAAAAAAAGGAAAAGAAAGACAAAGATAAGGACAAAGAAAGAGAGAAAAAATGAAAAGAAAGACAACGATAAGGACAAAGAAAAAGAGAAAAAAAGGAAAAGAAAGAAAAAGATAAGGACAAAGAAAGAGAGGAAAAATGAAAAGAAAGACAAAGATAAGGACAAAGAAAGAGAGAAAAAAAGGAAAAGAAAGACAAAGATAAGGACAAAGAAAGAGAGAAAAAATGAAAAGAAAGACAAAGATAAGGACAAAGAAAAAGAGAAAAAAGAAAAGGAAAAGTGTAGGTCACTTCTGAATAATTTTTCTGGCGGACCCCTTTTCATACGGATGTTCCGATCAGGTCCTCCTGTCCATTTTTTCGGCAGACCCGATTGGAGCCTCCATTCTTCACTATGGAGCGCTGGGTGTAAAAAACGGACATGTGTTCCTTGACATCCACCTACATCCAATCCGATCCGATCCGGCCAAAAAAAGAAGGCGGACGGGGATTCGTCCCCCCTTCGGTCCAGCGGATCGGATCAGATAGCAGTTGGGTGTAAATGGACAGGCAGTCTGTTAAATCCGGCCGCCCATAGAGGAGACCTGTCCGTGTGTCCTTCCCCACTCATCATCTCTGTGTATCCTCTCAGGCCAGTCACTTCACTAGGTAAATGGAAGGGTCTACAAACACTTTAACCACTTGCCTACCAGGCCAATTTTTCAAACGCTTTTTTTTTTTGGAAAAAAAGTTTCATACTTTAAAAAAAAAACAAAAAACAAGAAAACAGTAAAGTTAGCCCAATTTTTTTGCATAATGTGAAAGATTATGTTGCGTCGAGTAAATAGATATCTAACATGTCATGCTTCAAAATTGTGCACGTTCGTGGAATGGCGCCAAACTTCGTTACTTAAAAATCCCCATAGGCAACGCTTGAATTTTTTTTTTTTTTTTTTACTGGTTAAATGTTTTGAGTTACAGAGGAGGTCTAGTGCTAGAATTATTTCTCTCGCTCTAACGTTCCTGGCGATACCTCACATGTGTGATTTAAACACCGTTTACATAAGTGGGGGCGACTTACATATGCATTCTGCTTTATTATTGTTAATATTACTTTTATTTTTCTTGTTTGACACTTTTTTTACTTTTTTTTAATCACTTTTATAAAAAAAATTTAAAAAATTTTTTTTATTGTTAATTTTACTTTTATTTTTCTAGTTTGACACTTTTTTTTTTTGCTTTTTTTTTGATCACTTTTATAAAAGAAAAATTTTGTTTTTTATTGTTAATTTTACTTTTAGTTTTCTAGTTTGGCCCTTTTTTTTAACATTATTTGATCACTTTTTTTTCCAATTACAAGGAATGTAAACATCTCTTGTAAAAGGAATAAGCATGACAGGTCCTCTTTACAGTGAGATCTGAGGTCTATAAGTCCCCACATCTCACCTCTAGGCTGGGAAGCCTAAAATCCCCTCCCAAAAAAACAAAACGATCTCAGCTTCCCAGCCGAGGAGGTGGCATTTTTTCTAATGCAGAGGCTGGGCGGGGCATCATAACATCGCGCCCAACCTGGGAAAGATCATAGAGATGTCCGGGGACCATCTGGTCCACCAGAAATCTCTATGGTCAGCATCCGAGTACATTAGCCTGATCCATAAGTTGTTCAAAGTTTTCAATGAAGAATGAAAACTTTGAAAACTTTTTTTTTTAACCACCCCCCCTGGCTCCCCACAACAAAATAATTTCAGTAACAATCTTAAAATATAGACGGGACCCCTACATTGCTTACTGGACAAAGTGGGAGATCATTAGACCATCGGCCACAGCTCAAGGAACGTCTAGAAGAAACCTCAGGAGGAACCCTAGTTGAGAAAGGCTGCACTAGACCTTACCTTGACCCTAAACCTTTATTAACAAAGCCGTGTGATCACATTGCCTCCCCAAGAACAGCGATGACAACATGGCTTTGTTGCTAGCAATGAATGCTTCCAGCTTTAACATGGAATTTGCTTTAATGTAATTTCACATTGCTATTCGACATTGCGGAATTAGCAGAGAATTTTGCCAATATTTCACCGCAAGATCAAGTTTGTCATGTTGATAAGGACAAGGGCCTCTTTCCTTAAACCCTGGCCGGTAGTTGTGGAAAGAGGGCTTACTGGAATCTGGAAGCCTACTTTATTAATAAGGAAGCCCCCAGATACAACCCCCACCACCCCACCTCCACCCCACCCACCACCCCACCCATGAGAATGGTCTGCTCTTCCTTATAGCAGAAAGCTGCATAAAGCCACTAGCACTAAATACTGCCCCCGGACACAAAAGATAACCAGACAAGAGAGTTGTAGAAAGACCAGGAACAAATCTGAGGTCGATTGTACTCTTCCCTGTCATACCCCCGGTCAGTGCCAGGAGAAGGTAATTTAGAGCCCAGGGCAAACATGCCAAACTGTGCCCACCCAATCCCAAGATGTATGAGAATTATGTGTCAGCAAAAATCCCCTCCTCCCAGAAAAAAATGTAGCACTAATCTGCATTCTTACCCCCGAAGTATAAATTCCCCCTCCAAGCAGAAATATTTGCCCCCCCATCCCCCCTCCCAGTTAAAATCCTCTCTCTCTCCCCAAATCCCCCCCCCCCAATCCAAAGCCCCACTCCTAGCACAAATCCTCCCCCCCCCCCCGATGTTCCACTCCTAGCACAAATACCCCTAAAGCATCCCCACTAGCACAAACCCTCCCCACCCCCCTCCCAACACAAACACCTCCAAATAACCACTCCTAGCAACCTCTGAAACCAAAGCCCCCTTCCCAACACAAATTCTCTACCCCTCAAATTTCCCCTCTGAGCACAAATCCTACCCCTCCCCCACTCAAAAGCCCTCCCTCCTAGCAACCCCCCCCCCCCCCATTTTCCCCTCCTAGCACAAATACCCCTAAAGCATCCCCACTAGCAAAAACCCTCTTCCCCTCCCAACACAAATGCCCCCAAATCACCAATTCTAGCACCCCCCCCCCCAATTTCACCACCTAAACCAATTCTTACTTCTGCTGTCCCCCAAATTCCCCCTCCAAACACAAATCCCCCACCCCCAATCTCCTGGCGGCACCCCCCTCCCAGGTCACGTGATAACACAGTGGCCACTACCACAAACCCTCCTCCCCATCTCCCCTCCCAACACAAATCCCCCCCCCCCCCCCCAATTTTCCCCTCCTAGCACAAATACCCCTAAATCATCCCCACTAGCAAAAACCCTCCTCCCCATTCCCCCCTCCCAACACAAATCCCCCTAATTCACCAATGCTAGCAACCCCCCCATTTCACAGCCTAAACCAATTCTTACCTCTGTTGTCCCCCAAATTCCCCCTCCAAACACAAATCTCCCAACCCCAATCTCCTTGCGGCACCCCCCCCCCCAGGTCACATGATACCACAGTGCCCAGGGTAGTCACCCCATCCTGCCCACCTCTTTTCCCGGCCCTGCCTACGGTTCAGTCCTCGGGTTTAGAAAACAACCTATTTGGCTTCCTTATCCATGTCAAATCTTAGAAATCTTATTTCAGGATCAGCATGGCTCTCAGGCAATGAGCATTTTCTGAGGGTAAGGTCACCCGTTTCAAGGCTTATCCCCATATACTTTGGAGTTTCAATCGATTAGAAAAATACACAAAAGAGGGATAAAATATTACGACAGGGATGCAGATTAGTTTGCATGTTGGTTGACATACATGGGGTCTCTTGTTAGCATATTAGTTGCATGTAATGATGGATGGGTGGATGACCTTAGATGGTTTGGCGGATGGACACAGATGCCCTCTATCACCGATGGCAGCTTCAGGTTGGTCAACCAACTACAACCTAAGTTGGTTGACCAGCCTAAGTTTCCATGCGGTGACAGTCAGGTCCTCTGGAAGAACTCCGCAGATACAAACCTTCGGCCTAAACAATCTCCCCAGTGTGCTGCTCTTGGAGCTCTCGGCCTTCTTCTGAGCCCTCATCTCCTTCTCCGGAGTCTGCAGAGTGGCTGCCTTCCCTTTCTCCTTCTTTGAAGACGATTTGCGCAGTCCACCATTTTCCTTTTTCTTCTGCTCAGATGGGGAAAAATACAATATATAAAAGATTGCTGTGAATCCTGTTTGTCTGATCAGTTTCTGGGGGTTATAAAGCAGCCTGATCAAAGGGATACCATGAACAGGAGATGTAGCCAATCAACAAGGGAACAAAGCTGTGGGGTACATCAGGGGTGACCTAGAAGTGCCTTCATCATACGTCATATTCAGGTTACAATGGAACTCAAGCCAAAACTATACAGCATTAGATAAAGCGGGAATGGCTTAGATCCCTTGTTGGTCTGTGTCCCCATTGGGGAGACTTCCCATTGCTTCCAGCCCCAGTGACCACACAGGTAGGGAGAGGAACCTTCTCATGTGGGGCACAGATGTCCCTGAAAACTTTCCTGCCTTGGTGACCTCGCTAGAAGTGAGCTCTGTTTAGTTATCTACAAGCCGTCTATGAAACGTTTGCATTCTGTGTCAGTTTGCATGACATAGCAAATGGGTGATACAATGTCCAATGTTGGGGAATACAGGTGATATCATGTCCAAGGTTGGGGAATACAGGTGATACAATGTCCTGTGTTGGTGAATACAGGTGATAAAATGTCCAATGTTGGGGAATAGAGGTGATACAATCTCCTATGTTGGGAAATACAGGTGATACCATGTCCCGTGTTGGGGAATACAGGTGATAAAATGTCCCGTGTTGGGGAATACAGGTGATACAATGTCCCGTGTTGGGGAATACAGGTGATACAATGTCCCGTGTTGGGGAATACAGGTGATACAATGTCCAATGTTGGGGAATACAGGTGATACAATGTCCAATGTTGGGGAATACAGGTGATACAATGTACCATGTTGGGGAATACAGGTGATACAATGTCCCGTGTTGGGGAATACAGGTGATACAATGTCCTGTGTTGGGGAATACAGGTGATACAATGTCCCGTGTTGGGGAATACAGGTGATACAATGTCCTGTGTTGGGGAATACAGGTGATACAATGTCCAATGTTGGGGAATACAGGTGATACAATGTCCAATGTTGGGGAATACAGGTGATACAATGTCCAATGTTGGGGAATACAGGTGATACAATGTACCATGTTGGGGAATACAGGTGATACAATGTCCAATGTTGGGGAATACAGGTGATACAATGTCCAATGTTGGGGAATACAGGTGATACAATGTCCTGTGTTGGGGAATACAGGTGATGGTGATACAATGTACCATGTTGGGGAATACAGGTGATACAATGTCCCATGTTGGGCAATACAGGTGATACAATATCCAATGTTAGGGAATACAGGTGATACAATGCCCTGTGTTGAGGAATACAGGTGATACAATGTCCTGTGTTGGGGAATACAGGTGATACAATGCCCTGTGTTGGGGAATACAGGTGATACAATGTCCTGTGTTGGGGAATACAGGTGATACAATGTCCAATGTTGGGGAATACAGGTGATACAATGTCCTGTGTTGGGGAATACAGGTGATGGTGATACAATGTACCATGTTGGGGAATACAGGTGATACAATGTCCCATGTTGGGCAATACAGGTGATACAATGTCCAATGTTAGGGAATACAGGTGATACAATGCCCTGTGTTGAGGAATACAGGTGATACAATGCCCTGTGTTGGGGAATACAGGTGATACAATGCCCTGTGTTGGGGAATACAGGTGATACAATGTCCTGTGTTGAGGAATACAGGTGATACAATGTCCTGTGTTGGGGAATACAGGTGATACCATGTCCTGTGTTGGGGAATACAGGTGATACCATGTCCAATGTTGGGGAATACAGGTGATACCATGTCCAATGTTGGGGAATACAGGTGATACAATGTACCATGTTGGGGAATACAGGTGATACAATGTCCCGTGTTGGGGAATACAGGTGATACAATGTCCTGTGTTGGGGAATACAGGTGATACAATGTCCCGTGTTGGGGAATACAGGTGATACAATGTCCTGTGTTGGGGAATACAGGTGATACAATGTCCAATGTTGGGGAATACAGGTGATACAATGTCCAATGTTGGGGAATACAGGTGATACAATGTCCAATGTTGGGGAATACAGGTGATACAATGTACCATGTTGGGGAATACAGGTGATACAATGTCCAATGTTGGGGAATACAGGTGATACAATGTCCAATGTTGGGGAATACAGGTGATACAATGTCCTGTGTTGGGGAATACAGGTGATGGTGATACAATGTACCATGTTGGGGAATACAGGTGATACAATGTCCCATGTTGGGCAATACAGGTGATACAATATCCAATGTTAGGGAATACAGGTGATACAATGCCCTGTGTTGAGGAATACAGGTGATACAATGTCCTGTGTTGGGGAATACAGGTGATACAATGCCCTGTGTTGGGGAATACAGGTGATACAATGTCCTGTGTTGGGGAATACAGGTGATACAATGTCCTGTGTTGAGGAATACAGGTGATACAATGTCCTGTGTTGGGGAATACAGGTGATACAATGTCCTGTGTTGGGGAATACAGGTGATACCATGTCCAATGTTGGGGAATACAGGTGATACCATGTCCAATGTTGGGGAATACAGGTGATTTCTCGCAGGTCAGCGTTCATCGTTATAGACGTTGGACCTACTTTGGGGGGCTTTTTTTTTGTTGAGGGGGGAGTGTTTTAAGAAAGGACTCGTGTTTATGTTTTTATTTACTTTTGATTTTTTTTGGATGAATGAGTAGGAGTACCCCCTACTCATTCACATGGGGGGGGACCGGATCTGGGGGACCCCTTATTAAAGGGGGGTTTCATATTTCGATATGCCCCCCACCCGCAGACCCCCACAATCACCGCCCTTGTTCCCACTCCCCCGAAGCACCCCCCCCCATGTGGCCTGGTATGGTTCCGGAGGGGTCCGGGCTTCATGCTCAGATGAGGGCCTGGTATGGATTTTGAGGGGGGGAGGGACCATTTTTAAAAACATTTTAACTTGGGGCCTGCTATGGATTGGGGCCGTTAAAAAAAAATAGTTTTGTTTACATTCTGCTGTCGGCGGGGAATCCCGCTGACAGCAGATGAGTGAAGGTTGGTAAGGATGCGGCGGCAGCCCGCTCCTCGACACCCAGTTATTATTCGCAATAAATTCAGATCTGTCCCAAAATAGAATAAAGTCTTATGAAAACTTTTTGAAACTTTTAGAAGCCACCTGGTATAACGAATATACAAAACTAATCCCAAAGATACGCAACAAATCCCGAAAACAAAAACAGACACAACGAAAACAAACAAACAAAATGTCTACCTAACAAATGCATCCGAAAACTAAAACGACATTTTCCTCGGCGCACATGTCTAGTCCGATGTTCAGGAACACGTAATATAAGCAGGATACAAATAAAGGAAACGCAGGTGATTTGCTCTCATCCTCCACTTTCCTCTGTACTGCTGCCAGCTCAGCTGATCCATGAAGGACGGCGGGTGGCCGGGGACACGCCTGCGTCTTAACCAATCAGCTGAGCCAAGCGGTACAATATAAGATGAAGAGGGGGATACACCATCAGATCATACCCACTCTACATTACCTATCCAAAGCTGGCCTGCCCAGCAAACCTAGAGGGTAACTCCACTTTTGCAAAAAAAAAAAAAAAGGAAAAAAAAAACCTAAACATCGCAAAAAAAAAAAAAAAATCGCAAATAAAAAGAAAATCACAAATAAGAAAAATAAATAAATATAGCAAATAAAAAAAATAGCAAATAAAAGTTATCTACAGAACCGAAGCAGGTAATAAAGTCTGTTAAGATTTTTGCAATGTTGATAAATGACCTGGAGAGGATTTGTTTCTTTTTTAACAAGAGGAAATAATCTATATTACCAAAAGTATTGGGACGCCTGCCTTTACACAAACATGATCTTTAATTGCATCCCAGTCTTAGTCCGTAGGGTTCAATATTGAGTTGGCTCCGCCCTTTGCAGCTATAACAGCTTCAACTCTTCTGGGAAGGCCGTCCACAAGGTTTAGGAGTGTGTCTATGGGAATGTTTGACCATTCTTCCAGAAGAGCATTTGTGAGGTCAGGCACTGATGTTGGACGAGAAGGCCTGGCTCGCAGTCTCCGCTCTAATTCATCCCAAAGGTGTTCTATCGGGTTGAGGTCAGGATTCTGTGCAGGCCAGTCAAGTTCCTCCATCCCAAACTCGCTCATCCATGTCTTTATGGACCTTGCTTTGTGCAGTGGTCTAAATCATTTGGTGGAGGGGGGATTATGGTGTGGGGGTTGTTTTTCAGGGGTTGGGCTTGGCCCCTTAGTTCCAGTGAAGGGAACTCTTAAGGCGTCAGCATACCAAGACATTTTGGACAATTTCATTCTCCCAACTTTGTGGGAACAGTTTGGGGACAGCCCCTTCCTGTTCCAACATGACTGCACACCAGTGTACAAAGCAAGGTCCATAAAGACATGGATGAGCGAGTTTGGGGTGGAGGAACTTGACTGGCCTGCACAGAGTCCTGACCTCATCCCGATAAAACACCTTTGGGATGAATTAGAGACTGCCAGGCCTTCTCGTCCAACATCAGTGCCTGACCTCGCAAATGCTCTTCTGGAAGAATGGTCAAACATTCCCATAGACACCCTCCTAAACCTTGTGGACGGCCTTCCCAGAAGAGGTGAAGCTGTTATAGCTGCAAAGGGTGGGCCAACTTAATATTGAAGCCTATGGACTAAGACTGGGATGTCAATAAAGTTCATGTAAAGGCAAGTGTCCCAATACTTTTTGTAATAAAGTGTATGATGAAAAGAGAGCGTGTGACATAAAAACATAGTATTACCATATAACACAAGGGGGGATTGTATGGGTATCACAGGTAATAAAGGGGAATCGCTCTTTATAGGGCTGGCCACCTCTGGGTGAGTGCCGGTCTCGGTAAAGCCGGAGATTTTCCATGTTGTAGACTCGGCTGTCTGCAGACACTCCCGCACACACTCCGTCCCTCGGCTCGCCTCGCCTCGCTCACAATCATGGGAAAGCAAACACAACTCGGCCAGCCGGATTTACACGTGACGGATGTAGGAAAGATTGAAGATCCGACCTCGGGCACTGCCAGCTATTGGAGCCGCCCCACAGACTAAAAAATCCCCATTTTATTAAAACCTTTAATAATATAGGAAACAAATGTCACCCAGAGCAGCTTATTCCGGAAGGGGGTGTCACATGACCAATTCCACCAGCAGAGATGGGTTGTGGCCCAGGCATCAGTCATGTTACCTGGCTCCAATCATGTGACCCGGCTCCAATCATGTGACCCGGCTCCAATGTATTGATTTGAACCATTTCACTTATTTTTGTAATCTCTTCAAATTCAGCTGCACCAGTTAGGCATGCGCAGAACGAAAAAATGTGCTTCATTTTGATTCGTTATTTACATAAATTCCTTTAGTTTAATTCATTTTCGGAATTTGTTTTGTTTATTTTAATTCAAATCGATTCAAATGTTTCAGATTCCATTCAAAATCAACTTTATTCTAATCGAAATTCGAATTTCAGAAGACGGTTATATTCTTTCTATTGTATTCTTTACTATTGTACTTTTTTCTATTCTATTCCTTTATTTTCTACTCTATTTTATTCTGTTTTACTCTATCCCTTTATTTCTATTCTTTTATTTTGCATTCTGTTCTGTTTTACTATTTTCTATTCTATTCTTTTATTTTCCATTCTGTTGCATTCCTTTATTTTCTAGTATATTCTATTCTTTTCTATTTGAATTATAATTTATTCTAATTATTATTTATTCTATTCGAAATTAGAATTTCGGAAAACGGTTATATTGTTATATTCTTTCTAGCCTATTCTATTATTTTATTTTCTATTCTATTCTTTTCTATTCTATTCTATTCAAATTCGTAATCTTTCCGAAATTCTAATTTCAGAAGATTAGGTTATATTCTATTTTATTCTATTCTATTTTTGCCCAGTGTCCAATCAATATTAAAGACAGCCCTGACAATATGGCTGACGCCTTTACATCCTTTCCTGTATTCTTCTCTATTTGCAATCCCGTAGCTGTTTTAGGTGGACCGGTTACCCTCGAAAAACCAAAGACGATGGAGAACAATGACCTACAGGACACCGCCACCTCCAATACTCATTACTCAAGCTACAGAACTCCATGGTGGCCAACCAAAAATCCGCACAACCAGCTCGTCCACCTACTTTATCCTCCACATCAGATTTGGCCTCCTCTTCAGTTTTCGGGCCGGGCTTGTTGACCTGAAAAACAAAAAAAAAATAAATCCACCCAAAATGTTGAAACGTTGATGGTTCTGCACAGAAGCACACTTTAGGCAAATGGTGGGGGTGACAGGGTACACCAGGGCTGAAACAAGGGGGGGGGGCGGAGGGGCAGCTGCCCCGGGTGCAGAGAAGCAAGGGGGGCAAAGAATAGATGCAGGGTGGTACACCCATTCTAGGGCATGCTCACCGGTGAGCCGGCTCCAGTGGCATGGGTCTCCTCTCCATGCAGTGTACTCGCCCAGTCACAACTGTGACAATTAGAAGAGTCAGGATGGCGGCACACCAACCTGAGATCCAAAAACGCCTTTATTCGTATAAAATCATGAAAGACACGAAGAGCACAACATGTACAAGCAAGGGGAGGAACGGCTAATGCGTTTCACACATGAACTGTGCGTTTTGGATCTCAGCCTGGTGTGCATCCCATCCAGACTCTTCTTTCTCCAACATTACTTCATTGTGGGAACTGGGCTTTAGTTCCTGGAGCAAGAGCCACCAACAGGAGCAGAATTTCAAAATGTTGGACGTGACCCCGTGCAGTTGCAGAATTGTGGACACAATAGAAATGAAACCTAATGTGACACAGACGCTGCGTGCCGAAGAGCCCATAAAAGTGTATCTGGGTCATGACCTCCGAAACAGCAATGGCGTCTATGGCTTAGCAGTGGTCTACCAGAGCCCAAAAGTTCATGGACCATTCGGGTCAGTGCAACAACAAACCACCTTCATTGGATAAGGAGCACTGAGCCATTCTGCTCAAAATATCCTTTCGGCTTTTGAGGAGTACAGTGGGGAACATAATTATTTGATCTCCTTCAGATTTTGTAAGTTTGCCCATTTACGAAAAAATGAAGGGTCTATAATTTTTTATCATAGGTGTATTTTAAAGAGAATATCAACCAAAAATCCAGAAAAAACACCTGATATACAAATGTTATAAATTGAGTTGCAGTTACATAGTAGGTGAGGTTGAAAAAAGACACAAGTACATCAAGACCAACCTTGAGTTCAGTGAGTGAAATAAGCATTTGATCCCCTACCAACCAACAATAATTCTGGCTCCCACAGATGGCTACAGTAGGTTCTCATGTGGTACACAGATTAGTCCCGTCAATATAAGAAGGTTCTCCTAACCATAACTCATTATGTGTATAAAAGACACCTGTCCACAGAATCTCTTTCTTCCATTAAAACCTCATCATCATGGGCAAGACCAAAGAGCTGTCAAAGGACGTCAGGGTCAAGATTGTAAACCCGCACAATGCTGGAATGGGCTACAAGACCATCAGCAAGAATCTTGGTGAGAAGGAGACAACTGTTGGAGCCATTATTCACAAATGGAGGAAATACAAAATAACCATCAATCGCCCTCGGTCTGGAGCTCCATGCAAGATTTCGCCTCATGGGGTAAGGATGATCATGAGAAAAGTGGGGGATCAGCCCAGAACTACACGGGAGGAGCTTGTGAATGAGCCCAAGGCAGTTGGGACCACATTCACCAAACAAACCATCGGTAACACAATACACCGTCATGGATTGAAATCCTGCAGCACCCGCAAGGTCCTCCTCAAGAAGACACATGTACAGGCCCATCTGACGTTTGCCAATGAACATCTAAATGACTCAGAGAAGGATTGGGAGAAAGTGCTGTGGTCATATGAGACCAAGATTGAGCTCTTTGGCATTAACTCGACTTGCCATGTTTGGAGGAAAAAAAAATGCAGACTATGACCCTAAGAACACCATCACTAGTCATGCACGGAGGTGGAAACATGATGCTTTGGGGCTGTTTCTCCATTAAAGGTACAGGCCGACTTTGCCGCATTGAGGGGCCAATAGACGGGGCCATGTATTGAAAAATCTTGGATGAGAACTTTCTTTCCTCAGCCAGAACACTGAAGATGGGTCATAGATGGGTCTTCCAGCACGACAATGACCCAAAACATACCACCAAGGCAACAAAGAAGTGGCTCAAGAGGAAACACATTAAGGCAGTGGTCATCAACCCCGTCCTCAGGACCCACTAACAGGCCAGGTTTGCAAGATAACTGAAATACATCTCAGGTGATATCATTTGCTGCTCAGTGATTGCAGTATTCTAGTCTACATCTCCCCCAAGGTAATACATAAAACCTGGCCTGTTAGTGGGCCCTGAGGACAGGGTTGATGACCACTGCATTAAAGTCAAGGAGTGGCCTTGCCAGTCTCCAGACTTTAATCCTACAGAAAATTTATGGAGGGAGCTGAATCTTCGAGTTGCCAAGCGACAGCCAAGAAAGCTTAAGGATTTAGAGAAGATCTGTAAAGAAGAGTGGACCAAAATCCCTCCTGAGATGTGTGCAAACCTGGTCACCACCTACAAGAAATGTCTGACCTCTGTGATCACCAACAAGGGTTTCTCCACCAACTACTAAGTCATGTTTTGCTTGGGGATCAAATACTCATTTGACTCCCTGAACTGCAACTCAATTTATAACATTTGTATATCATGTGTTTTTTCTGGATTTTTGGTTGATATTCTGTCTCTCTTATATAAAATACACCTATGATAACAATTATAGACCCTTCATTTCTTTGTAAGTGGGCAAACTTACACAATCTGCAGGGGATCAAATCATTATTTCCCCCCGCTGTAGCTAGAAGTGTTCACCAACTTTCCCCTTTAATAGCCTAAGGAAGGCCCAAAATTCCTTCCCCACATTTATAATGCGACTCCTGATGGAAGAATACAATCTTTTATTAAAAGCCTAAACACACAGGTTGGGCCAACGCGTTTCAGGGGAATTGCCTCCCCGCTTCTTCAGGGCTGTTGGTACATGTGGATGAAGGTGGGTTCCAAAGTGGGTTCTAAATTTCGGACTGTAATTTGGCAATGCAATAATTGACTATTTTTTAAATTATATGTATTTGTAGTCCTGATGTAGTTTGGGGGGTGGGGGGGTGGCTATTTCTGTTGAATATAAAAAAAAAACCACATATGTGGACTGGTAGAAAGGTTGGGATGCCCACAGGGCAGTACTGGAACTGGGTCATCCAGGGCAAGGATCCAGAATTGCACCCCTTTCCCTCACTATTAACACATGCCATAGAATGGGTGTACCACCTTTGCGTCTATTCTTTTCCCCCCCTTGCTCGCCTGCACCAAGGGCAGCTGCCCCTCCTGCCCACCCATTGTCCCGGCCCTGCCACACGGTGACCATTGACAACCAAGGTTCTGTGCAAAAGAGCGCGCTCACTGCTAGCTCCCAGCGTAGGGACTGAGCACAGCTTTCAGGTCTCTGGTTATGACAGCCAATCACAGGTAATGGTAGTGGTCACATGATGGGGAAATCCACCTCCCCCCGGGTATAAAACCCGCAGGGACTGGGCGGGAAAAGGTTAAACTTTTGTTTTGTTGTTTTGTTAGAAATTCAATGATATTAACAATAATAGTGACATAAAAAAAACAAAAAAAAACAGCAAAAACAGGAAACAACTATATAAACAGAACATACAAGAAAAACACACAAAAAAAAAAAATGTTGATTACGTTCTTGTTTCATAATGCATGTGCCCAGCAGCTGGTGATTGCTGGCACAGACACACCAACCCACCGGCGTGCCAGCATCAATGGGTGTTGCATTGTTTCTCCAACCCATAAACAAACACATATGGTAAACCTACGAGGAACTATTTTCGGCCTTATCACACGCCCGATAACTCCTGTTAACACAAATTCTTTTTTTTCATGATGTTTATGGTGCAAACAGTATTTTCCGGCTTTGTATCAATAAGTTCCACATAGACCAAGAAAGTCACCAAGCAAATCGATTAATTACCGAGCAATCAAATAACACAGCATGAGCAAACTGCAGGAAACTTCAGGAGCTGTAAACTTCAATGCGTTATCTGTTCTGTCACATTTCTACTGAACTACGTCTTCTGAGAAAAACAAAAATTTAGAAAAGGGCACCAACCTGCAACTTCTCAATCTCATGTACACCATATCACCAAAAGTATTGGGACGCCTGCCTTTACACACACATGAACTCTAATGACATCCCAGTCTTATGCTGGCCATACACTATACAGAAAATCGGCCGAAAAATCGTTCGTATGGACACTTCGTTCGTTTTTCGGCAAGTTAGTGGGTACAAATCGATAATCGTTTGTGACGTTTTTGTGGAAAAAAAACGAACGGCATGTTTGGAAAATTTCTGCCGAACGTACGATAAATTGCAAGGTTAATGTGTTTCCCGTCCGAACTGCCTGCACTAGGTATATGTAAAAAAACGAACACAAAATTATTTATTCATGTCCACTGAACAGATTATCGGTCATTATATGATGGCACGATCGTTTGCGGTCACGGTCGAACGTTCGTTTTTCGAAAATGGGTTCGGCCGATTTTCTGTATAGTGTATGGCCAGCATTAGTCCGTAGGGTTCAATATTGGGTTGGCTCCGCCCTTTGCAGCTATAACAGCTTCAACTCTTCTGGGAAGGCTGTCCACAAGGTTTAGGAGTGTGTCTATGGGAATGTTTGACCATTCTTCCAGAAGAGCATTTGTGAGGTCAGGCACTGATGTTGGACGAGAAGGCCTGGCTCATAGTCTCTGCTCTAATTCATCCCAAAGGTGTTCTATCGGGTTGAGGTCAGGACTCTGAGCAGGCCAGTCAAGTTCCTCCACCCCAAACTTGCTCATCCATGTCTTTATGGACCTTGCTTTGTACACTGGTGCACAGTCATATTGGAACAGGAAGGGGCCATCCCCAAACTGTTCCCACAAAGTTGGGAGAATTAAATTGTCCAAAATGTCTTAGTATGCTGACGCCTTAAGAGTTCCCTTCACTGGAACTAAGGGGCCAAGCCCAACCCCGGAAAAACAACCCCACACCATAATCCCCTCTCCACCAAATGGTTTGGACCAGTGCACAAAGCTTGGTCCATAAAAGACATGGATGAGCGAGTTCGGGGTGGAGGAACTTGACTGGCCTGCACAGAGTCCTGACCTCAACCCCATAGAACACCTTTTGGATGAATTAGAGTGGAGAATGCGAGCCAGGCCTTCTCGTCCAACATCAGTGCCTGACCTCACAAATACTCTTCTGGAAGAATGGTCAAACATTCCCATAGACACACTCCTAAACCTTGTGGACGGCCTTCCCAGAAGAGTTGAAGCTGTTATAGCTGCAAAGGTCGGGCCAACTCAATATTGAACCCTACGGACTAAGACTGGGATGCCATTAAAGTTCATGTGTGTGGAAAGGCAGGCGTCCCAATACTTTTGGTAATAAAGTGTATATGGCTAATCATTTTGTCTATCATTCTAAATTTTGAAAAATGGTGGAAATATTCCATCCAGATCGATCGCCTGAAAAAGGGAAATATATAGATGTGCAAAACTTTTTTTTTTCTCTGTTTTGCTAAATATTTCCATGATAATTTACATAATAAAATTTTGACAAAAGTTTTCCCCAATAATCTGGTACAAGAATGACTCCTTTATGGTCCTTCTCGATGTTTCCTTCAAGTATGAGATTATCAGGGAAACATTTTGCCAAAATTTTATTATGTAAATTATCATGGAAATATTTGGCAAAACAGAGAAAAAAAACATTTTTTTTTTACAAAAGCAAAATCTTTTTTTTTTTCCTGTTATGAAGGATTTGACCTTTTATAAATAAGTACACAAAACAGCATAACAAATGTTAGATTGCAAACTTTGGAGGCTACCCTGTTTCCCCGAAAATAAGACCTAGCGTGATTGTCGGTGATGGCTGCAATATAAGCCCTACCCCCCAAATAAGCCCTAGTTAAAGTCCTTGTAGGTCTTATTTTCAGGGTAGGGCTTATTTTCGGGGGAAACAGAGTAGGGCTTATTTGGGGGGTGGGGCTTATATTGCAGCCATCACCGACAATCGTGCTAGGTCTTATTTTCGGGGAAACAGAGTAGCTATGACTAGTTAGCTAGGACCAAGCATGCTACAGTTAGCCTTTGACTGCGAGCTTTGTGGGATAGCTATGACCGTGTAGACAACAGCTACCCTTAGATTGTTAACTTTTAGGCTAGCTAAGACCTAGTATGGTACAGTAAGACTTTTCTAAATAAGTACAGTAAGCATCATAACAAAGAACATTTAGCTAACATTAGATTTTAAACTTTAAAAGCTAGCTATCATCAGGTTTAGCAAAATTAGCCCCAGATCAAGCACCATTTGACTGTGTAGGGCAAGCCTTGGATTGCAAGCTTTGAAGTTTTGAAGGCTAGCTAAGACAAAGCAAAGAACAGTTAGCCCTTGGCTGCAAATTTTGTAGACTAGCTATATTCGTGAAGATTACAGTTACCCTTAGATTGCAGGTTTTGTAGGCTAGCTAAGACCAAGTAGATACAATTCGTCTCTGATGGCAAGTTTTGTAGGCTAGGTAAGACCAACTAGGGTACAGTCAGCCTTGAACTGCAAATTAGGTAGGCTAGCTAAGACCACGTGGATACAGTTAGTCTTTGACTGCGAGTTTTGCAGGCTAGCTAAGTCCAAGTAGGGTTAGGGTACAGTCAGCCTTGAACTGGAGGTTGTGTAGGCTAGCTAAGACCTGATAGGGTACAGATAGTCTTTTGGACTGAAGGTTTTGTAGATTATTTTAGACCATGTAGGGTATAGATAGTCTTTGACTGCAAGTTTTGTAGGCTAGCTAAGACCACATAGGGTACAGATAGGCTTTGACTGCAGGTTTTGTAGGCTAGCTAAGACCACATAGGGTAAGTCAGCCTTGGACTGCAGGTTGTGTAGGCTAGCTAAGACCTGGTAGGGTACAGATAGTCTGACTGAAGGTTTTGTAGGCTACATAAGACCAAGGAGGGTACAGTCAGCCTTGGACTGAAGGTTTTGTAAATTATTTTAGACCAGGTAGGGTACAGATAGTCTTTGGCTGCAAGTTTTGTAGGCTAGCTAAGACCACATAGGGTACAGATAGTCTTTGACTGCAGGCTTTGTAGGCTATCTAAGACCAAGGAGGGTACAGTCAGCCTTGGACTGAAGGTTTTATAGACTAGTTTAGATCACGTAGGGTACAGATAGTCTTTGACTGCAGGCTTTGTAGGCTAGCTAAGACCAAGGAGGGTACAGTCAGCCTTGGACTGAAGGTTTTATAGACTAGTTTAGATCACGTAGGGTACAGATAGTCTTTGACTGCAGGCTTTGTAGGCTAGCTAAGACCAAGGAGGGTACAGATAGTCTTTGCAAGTTTTGTAGGCTAGCTAAGACCAAGTAGGGTACACTCTGCCTTGGACTGCAGATTTTGTAGGTTAGCTAAGACCTGGTAGGGTACGGATAGTCTTTGACTGCAAGTTTTGTAGGCTAGCTAAGACCAAAGAGGGTACAGTCAGCCTTGGAATACAAGTTCTGTAGGTTAGCAAAGACCAAGTAGGGTACAGGCAACCTTTGACTGCAAGCCTTGTAGGCTAGCTACAACCATGTACGGTACAATCACCCTTAGATTAAAAGCAAGGCAGTGGCTACAATTCTTCACCAAGCATCCTTCGAAAAAGTTTTTGGTTAAAATATTACTTAAGTCTTGGGGACTTACCAATGTTTTGAAGAAGCTCATGACTGGATGGATCTCTGGCTGTGGGCTAGTTTGGGTGGCTTCTGTGCTGGTCTCCGGGCCAACTGGCACGCCTGCAGGCTCCGAGCTTCGCCCGTCCACAGCTGCTTGATTGCCTTTGTCTACGTTCTGAAGGACAGAGGAAAAAAGATCCTGTTTATTTAGCTGTCTGCAGTGCGAGCTCTGCGCTCCCTCTGTGCCTCATTCCTCTCTCACAATCCTAATTCTTGTCATTCTCCAGCCCACACCAACAGAACAATTGCCCATTGACAGCCCATTGTTATCCGGACTCTCTGTGTCCCTGCACTAATAGATGGCCACTTTGCAAGCGCTCAAGAGTAACATTTTGTGCTCCGCCGCAGAGCGAAAAGCTCCAAAAACAAACCCCCTTTTCTTCCCCTCGGTTGTGAGATGGGACACGTGTCCATGTTATTGGGTCAGCCTCTATCAATGGACGATTATCTGCACTCAATGCCATTTTCTTCTCCAAAGCCTTGTCTGCGCATTACTGACAAGAGTGAGGACCAGAGCCGGCCACACAGGAGAGAGCAGGCTGCACCTGCTGGGGAACTACAAGTCCCTACAAGTCCCTACAAGTCCCGGGCTGCTCTGACTGCTGGGGGTTGTAGTTCCTTATTGTCACCTCAGCCTAAAAAAAGTACACACAATCCATATCACATGATGCAAGTTCAGAAGTGAGTTAGATGAAGGAGCAGAGTCCACCAGCAGTGCAGAGTATTTCAGGAGATGAGAGTTATAGAGGAAGGAGCAGAGTCCTCCAGCAGAGCAGAGTATTTCAGGAGATGAGAGTTATAGAGGAAGGAGCAGAGTCCTCCAGCAGTGCAGAGTATTTCAGGAGATGAGAGTTATAGAGGAAGGAGCAGAGTCCTCCAGCAGAGTATTTCAGGAGAGGAGAGTTATAGAGGAAGGAGCAGAGTCCTCCAGCAGTGCAGAGTATTTCAGGAGATGAGAGTTATAGAGGAAGGAGCAGAGTCCTCCAGCAGAGCAGAGTATTTCAGGAGAGGAGAGTTATAGAGGAAGGAGCCGAGTCCTCCAGCAGAGTATTTCAGGAGAGGAGAGTTATAGAGGAAGGAGCAGAGTCCTCCAGCAGTGCAGAGTATTTCAGGAGAGGAGAGTTATAGAGGAAGGAGCAGAGTCCTCCAGCAGAGTATTTCAGGAAAGGAGGGTTATAGAGGAAGGAGCAGAGTCCTCCAGTAGTGCAGAGTATTTCAGGAGAGGAGAGTTATAGAGGAAGGAGCAGAGTCCTCCAGCAGAGCAGAGTATTTCAGGAGAGGAGAGTTATAGAGGAAGGAGCAGAGTCCTCCAGCAGTGCAGAGTATTTCAGGAGAGGAGAGTTATAGAGGAAGGAGAAGAGTCCTCCAGCAGAGCAGAGTATTTCAGGAGAGGAGAGTTATAGAGGGAGGAGCAGAGTCCTCCAGCAGAGCAGAGTATTTCAGGAGAGGAGAGTTATAGAGGAAGGAGCAGAGTCCTCCAGCAGAGTATTTCAGGAGAGGAGAGTTATAGAGGAAGGAGCAGAGTCCTCCAGCAGTGCAGAGTATTTCAGGAGAGGAGAGTTATAGAGGAAGGAGCAGAGTCCTCCAGCAGTGCAGAGTATTTCAGGAGAGGAGAGTTATAGAGGAAGGAGCAGAGTCCTCCAGCAGTGCAGAGTATTTCAGGAGAGGAGAGTTATAGAGGAAGGAGCAGAGTCCTCCAGCAGAGTATTTCAGGAGAGGAGAGTTATAGAGGAAGGAGCAGAGTCCTCCAGCAGTGCAGAGTATTTCAGGAGATGAGAGTTATAGAGGAAGGAGCAGAGTCCTCCAGCAGAGCAGAGTATTTCAGGAGAGGAGAGTTATAGAGGAAGGAGCCGAGTCCTCCAGCAGAGTATTTCAGGAGAGGAGAGTTATAGAGGAAGGAGCAGAGTCCTCCAGCAGTGCAGAGTATTTCAGGAGAGGAGAGTTATAGAGGAAGGAGCAGAGTCCTCCAGCAGAGTATTTCAGGAAAGGAGGGTTATAGAGGAAGGAGCAGAGTCCTCCAGTAGTGCAGAGTATTTCAGGAGAGGAGAGTTATAGAGGAAGGAGCAGAGTCCTCCAGCAGAGCAGAGTATTTCAGGAGAGGAGAGTTATAGAGGAAGGAGAAGAGTCCTCCAGCAGAGCAGAGTATTTCAGGAGAGGAGAGTTATAGAGGGAGGAGCAGAGTCCTCCAGCAGAGCAGAGTATTTCAGGAGAGGAGAGTTATAGAGGAAGGAGCAGAGTCCTCCAGCAGAGTATTTCAGGAGAGGAGAGTTATAGAGGAAGGAGCAGAGTCCTCCAGCAGTGCAGAGTATTTCAGGAGAGGAGAGTTATAGAGGAAGGAGCAGAGTCCTCCAGCAGTGCAGAGTATTTCAGGAGAGGAGAGTTATAGAGGAAGGAGCAGAGTCCTCCAGCAGTGCAGAGTATTTCAGGAGAGGAGAGTTATAGAGGAAGGAGCAGAGTCCTCCAGCAGAGTATTTCAGGAGAGGAGAGTTATAGAGGAAGGAGCAGAGTCCTCCAGCAGAGTATTTCAGGAGAGGAGAGTTATAGAGGAAGGAGCAGAGTCCTCCAGCAGTGCAGAGTATTTCAGGAGAGGAGAGTTATAGAGGAAGGAGCAGAGTCCTCCAGCAGTGCAGAGTATTTCAGGAGAGGAGAGTTATAGAGGAAGGAGCAGAGTCCTCCAACAGTGCAGAGTATTTCAGGAGAGGAGAGTTATAGAGGAAGGAGAAGAGTCCTCCAGCAGAGCAGAGTATTTCAGGAGAGGAGAGTTATAGAGGAAGGAGCAGAGTCCTCCAGCAGTGCAGAGTATTTCAGGAGAGGAGAGTTATAGAGGAAGGAGCAGAGTCCTTCAGCAGAGTATTTCAGGAGAGGAGAGTTATAGAGGAAGGAGCAGAGTCCTCCAGCAGTGCAGAGTATTTCAGGAGAGGAGAGTTATAGAGGAAGGAGCAGAGTCCTCCAGCAGAGTATTTCAGGAGAGGAGAGTTATAGAGGAAGGAGCAGAGTCCTCCAGCAGTGCAGAGTATTTCAGGAGAGGAGAGTTATAGAGGAAGGAGCAGAGTCCTCCAGCAGAGTATTTCAGGAAAGGAGGGTTATAGAGGAAGGAGCAGAGTCCTCCAGTAGTGCAGAGTATTTCAGGAGAGGAGAGTTATAGAGGAAGGAGCAGAGTCCTCCAGCAGAGCAGAGTATTTCAGGAGAGGAGAGTTATAGAGGAAGGAGAAGAGTCCTCCAGCAGAGCAGAGTATTTCAGGAGAGGAGAGTTATAGAGGGAGGAGCAGAGTCCTCCAGCAGAGCAGAGTATTTCAGGAGAGGAGAGTTATAGAGGAAGGAGCAGAGTCCTCCAGCAGAGTATTTCAGGAGAGGAGAGTTATAGAGGAAGGAGCAGAGTCCTCCAGCAGTGCAGAGTATTTCAGGAGAGGAGAGTTATAGAGGAAGGAGCAGAGTCCTCCAGCAGTGCAGAGTATTTCAGGAGAGGAGAGTTATAGAGGAAGGAGCAGAGTCCTCCAGCAGTGCAGAGTATTTCAGGAGAGGAGAGTTATAGAGGAAGGAGCAGAGTCCTCCAGCAGAGTATTTCAGGAGAGGAGGGTTATAGAGGAAGGAGCAGAGTCCTCCAGTAGTGCAGAGTATTTCAGGAGAGGAGAGTTATAGAGGAAGGAGCAGAGTCCTCCAGCAGAGCAGAGTATTTCAGGAGAGGAGAGTTATAGAGGAAGGAGCAGAGTCCTCCAGCAGAGTATTTCAGGAGAGGAGAGTTATAGAGGAAGGAGCAGAGTCCTCCAGCAGTGCAGAGTATTTCAGGAGAGGAGAGTTATAGAGGAAGGAGCAGAGTCCTCCAGCAGTGCAGAGTATTTCAGGAGAGGAGAGTTATAGAGGAAGGAGCAGAGTCCTCCAACAGTGCAGAGTATTTCAGGAGAGGAGAGTTATAGAGGAAGGAGAAGAGTCCTCCAGCAGAGCAGAGTATTTCAGGAGAGGAGAGTTATAGAGGAAGGAGCAGAGTCCTCCAGCAGTGCAGAGTATTTCAGGAGAGGAGAGTTATAGAGGAAGGAGCAGAGTCCTTCAGCAGAGTATTTCAGGAGAGGAGAGTTATAGAGGAAGGAGCAGAGTCCTCCAGCAGTGCAGAGTATTTCAGGAGAGGAGAGTTATAGAGGAAGGAGCAGAGTCCTCCAGCAGAGTATTTCAGGAGAGGAGAGTTATAGAGGAAGGAGCAGAGTCCTCCAGCAGTGCAGAGTATATCAGGAGAGGAGAGTTATAGAGAAAGGAGAAGAGTCCTCCAGCAGAGCAGAGTATTTCAGGAGAGGAGAGTTATAGAGGAAGGAGAGGAGTCCCCCAGCAGAGCAGAGTATTTCAGGAGAGGAGAGTTATAGAGGAAGGAGCAGAGTCCTCCAGCAGAGCAGAGTATTTCAGGAGAGGAGAGTTATAGAGGAAGGAGCAGAGTCCTCCAGCAGAGCAGAGTATTTCAGGAGAGGAGAGTTATAGAGGAAGGAGCAGAGTCTTCCAGCAGTGCAGAGTATTTCAGGAGAGGAGAGTTATAGAGGAAGGAGCAGAGTCCTCCAGCAGAGTATTTCAGGAGAGGAGAGTTATAGAGGAAGGAGCAGAGTCCTCCAGCAGAGTATTTCAGGAGAGGAGAGTTATAGAGGAAGGAGAGGAGTCCCCCAGCAGAGCAGAGTATTTCAGGAGAGGAGAGTTATAGAGGAAGGAGCAGAGTCCTCCAGCAGTGCAGAGTATTTCAGGAGAGGAGAGTTATAGAGGAAGGAGCAGAGTCATCCAGCAGTGCAGAGTATTTCAGGAGAGGAGAGTTATAGAGGAAGGAGCAGAGTCCCCCAGCAGAGCAGAGTATTTCAGGAGAGGAGAGTTATAGAGGAAGGAGCAGAGTCCTCCAGCAGTGCAGAGTATTTCAGGAGAGGAGAGTTATAGAGGAAGGAGCAGAGTCCTCCAGCAGTGCAGAGTATTTCAGGAGAGGAGAGTTATAGAGGAAGGAGCAGAGTCCTCCAGCAGAGCAGAGTATTTCAGGAGAGGAGAGTTATAGAGGAAGGAGCAGAGTCCTCCAGCAGAGTATTTCTGGAGAAGAGATGTGTCATGAAAACACAGGGAATGGACCTGTAAAGGTTGGAGATTGTGGTCACAGAACAGACACTCCATACATGTATGTTCTGAGTCATGTGACGTGTGTTGGGTAGGAAGGTTTCCCGTGTTTTATGTCCCATACACAGGAGGAATCTGCCAGATGTTGGATTCATGAGAAGTGACCATAAACCGCCATTATCGCCATAAACTGTACAAACAAGAAGAGCTGCACTGATCCTCGGTGAGCCTTCACTGATGACGGGGGATTGTGTGCATTTGGATTACAGCGCTCACACATCATCACTCAATTCTTTTACGTGGCCCCCTCACCTGTACATGGCGGTGCCGATGGGAGGGGCCAATATATTGTCACATAAAAATAAAAACCACTTAAAGCACCACTCCACCTTCCGGGAGGAGCAGGACAGTGCGATCGTCGGCTTTTAATATCTCTCTGGCTTGCTCTTCATCGGTCCATCATGTCCAGTTCTACAATCACATCTCACATCTGATTTATCATCTATCTCTCTCCCCTCGGAGTACCCAGATCTCCGCTCTCCCCAGGACTATGACAACTGTGTGTGAGGTAGTCTCACTTCTCCTGCTGCAATATCGGTAACAGAGCTGAGACGTTCAAACCATTCGATTTGCGCCTTGAGTCATGGAAATCAGAGACTTCTGAGGTCATTCGGAATTTATTGATTCATGTCCCCCCCCCCCCCCCCCCCCAACACACCTCGCTAGTAGGGATGCACCGAGATATCGGCCGCCAAATATTATCGGCTGAACATGGGGTTATCAGCGTTTTGCCAACAGAAAAAGGAAGGTGCCGATAATGGGCACCAAAACCGAGAATGAACTCATATTCATTTATATTCATGAAATTAATAAAAAAAAAGTCAAAAATAATACAATATTCCACTTCAATACTCGGGGGAGGGGGGGGGGGGGGGCGGCTGTCACCCTCTTCCTGCCCAGGACAATTTTCAGCTTTCAGCTCTGTCACACTTTAAATGACAATTACGCCGTCATGCAAACGCTGTACACATATAACACTTTTATCTTTTTTTTTTTTTTTTTTTTTTTTTTTTTTTAGACAAAGCTTTCTTTTGGTGGCATTTAATCACCACAGTGGGTTTTGTTATTTTTTGCTAAACAAACAAAAAAACCCAAAAATTTAGAAAAAAAAGTTTCTTAGCCGATGTACTAACAGTTTGATGTTAGTACAGCGCCCCCCCCCTCCCCCCTGCTGAGCTGTTGAGTTCTGATGGGGGGGGGGGGGGGGGGCCACACCCCTCCCCACCATAACATCCCGATCAGCGCTCTCCACCATTGGCTGAGAGGGCCGATTGGGAGCCGGTTGGCTGCTGGTTTTCCAGTTGGCTGACACACACCCACAGACAGGCTGAATATCGGCCGTTTTATTTTTTTTATTGAACCCGACCCTTCCTTGTGCTGCTTTATTCCATTCGTATTCATTCAGGCTGGTCCTTGCACTACATACCCTGTTTCCCCCAAAATAAGACCTAGCGTGATTGTCAGTGATGGCTGCAATATAAGCCCTACCCCCCCCCAAATTAGCCCTACCCTAAAAATAAGACCTACAAGGACTTTAACTAGGGCTTATTTGGGGGGATAGGGCTTATATTGCAGCCATCAATGACAATCACGCTAGGTCTTATTTTCGGGGAAACAGGGTAGCTGATGGTAGATCCAAAAGGAAGATCGTACAACCAGATTGTACCGTGTATGGTCACCCTAAAATGTTGTGATTGCTTACCCTGTTTCCCCCGAAAATAAGACCTAGCGTGATTGTCGGTGATGGCCGCAATATAAGCCCCACCCCCCAAATAAGCCCTAGTTAAAGTCCTTGTAGGTCTTATTTTCAGGGTAGGGCTTATTTTCGGGGAAACAGGGTAAGGCTTATTTGGGGGGTGGGGCTTATATTGCGGGCATCACTGACAATCACGCTAGGGCTTATTTTCGGGGGAAACAGGGTAGGATCTGCTTTTTATTTTTGTAATGTTGGAGTTGGAGGTCGGGAACATGTCGGGTGCGATTGTAGCACGCGTGTGCGCCCGATAATCGAGCTGATTATTTCTATTCCGATTTCGATACATTTTTTTTAGCTCAGTCTGAATAACGACCAAATCCGTCCAATCAGACACATACAAAGCGCGGCGAGGCAACGCCCGCCAATCAGATTTTAGTTTTACACCTTGCCCGCGTTTGTCGAGAGGTGAATTCCGATTGTCGCCCCCCCCCCCCCCCCCCCGAATGAATCCCGAATCTGGGATTGCATTGCAGAATATCCAACATTTCAGCACAGAGGGAAGTGAGGAATGTGCGGCACAATAGGCGACACACGCCATGTACATACGTGACATTTCTGCATGTTAATGAGTCCGGCCCAATGTATAGTGGGAGGGATTGTAAAAAAAAAAACCGGGGTCATTAATGCGGATCTGGGATCACTGTGGCCCTTTGTTTTTGCGGACGGGGCTCCATAGCTGGGAGGTGGACTGTGTTATGGGAGATAACAATCGCCGTCCTATATGTGTGTTGCGAGGACACGCCGAGGTCACGTGATCCCCGATCATACAGGAGAGGGGGGGGGGCCTTATCCTCATTAAGTCCCAATCCGGGGGGGGCCCTTATCCTCATCCAGTCCAAGATTGGAGAGGTCCCAATCCGCACCTATGGAGGATCTACTATGGACAGGAAACACAGCTCAGACCATGTACTGCGGACAGACAGACACTTAAAGAAGAACCCCGGACCAAAAACATCAAGATAAAAACATCTTCATTCCAAATAAAAGATAAAATAATTAAGCCAGCTGTCATTACAATATTCACATTTAATCTACATACACTGTATTACCAAAAGTATTGGGACACCCGCCTTTACACACACCCAAGGACTTTTTTTTTTATTGTTTATATAGTAGACCTTTTTACTTTTTTTTAGTTTTATTTTTGTACATTTTGTCCTGCGTTGTGGTGCATTTGGAGAAAAGAAAGCAGGACATACACTGTATTACCAAAAGTATTGGGACACCCGCCTTTACACGCATGTGAACTTTAACGGACTCCCAGTCTTCGTCCGTAGGGTTGTACATTTCAAAGCGTTATCTGTTTTGTGACGTTTCTACTGCACTACGTATTCTGAGAAAAACAAAAACTTGGATAGCCACCAAACCTGCAACTTCTCAATCTCATGCACACTCAGGGCTTTTTTTTCAGCGGGAACGCTGGGGAACGCAGTTCCGGCACCTCCAGCACTGAATGTATGTAATAGTATGGGGTGTGGGGTGTGCTGGAGGGTCTATTGATATTGGCTGCTGGGGGTTTTATTGTCACTGGTGGGGATCTGATTTTTTGTGAGGGTCTATTGTTGCTGATGGGGAATCTATTGTTGCTGGGGGGGGGGGTCTTATGTTGCTGGAAGGGATCTACTGTTGAGGGAGAGGTCTATTTTTACTGGCTGCTGGAGGATCCATTGATGCTGATGGGGAGGAGGTCTAATGTTGCTTGGGTGTGATATTTTGTTGGGGTGGAGTCCATTGTTGTGTGGGGGAGTCTATTGCTGGGATTCTATTGTTCCTGGCTGCAGGGGATCTATTTTACTGCTTTTCTTTTTATCATTAACATGTTCCATACAAATGATTTAACACCACAAAATGATACTTAGTTCTGGATTCTCTAAAAGGTGCAGTACTGGTAGGTGGATAGGGGGTGGAATTAAGGGACGGTGGTCAGAGATGGGTAGGGGTCAGGGACAAGGGGTGGCTCAGACGGGGGGAGTTCCTGCACCTATTCTCCAAGAAAAAAAGCCCTGTGTACACTATATTGCCAAAAGTATTGGGACACCTGCCTTTACACACACATGAACTTTAATGACATCCCAGTCTTAGTCCGTAGGGTTCAATATTGAGTTGGCCCACCCTTTGCAGCTATAACAGCTTCAACTCTTCTGGGAAGGCCGTCCACAAGGTTTAGGAGTGTGTCTATGGGAATGTTTGTTGTGACCTCATAAATGCTCTTCTGGAAGAATGGTCAAACAATCCCATAGACACCCTCCTAAACCTTGTGGACAGCCTTCCCAGAAGAGTTGAAGCTGTTATAGCTGCAAAGGGCGGGGCCAACCCAATATTGAACCCTACGGACTAATGCCCCGTACACACGGTCGGATTTTCCGATGGAAAATGTCCGATCGGAGCGTGTTGTCGGAAATTCCGACCGTGTGTGGGCGCCATTGGACATTTTCCATCGGATTTTCCGACACACAAAGTTGGAGAGCAGGATATAAAATTTTCCGACAACAAAATCCGTTGTCGGAAATTCCGATCGTGTGTACACAAATCCGACAGACAAAGTGCCACGCATGCTCAGAATAAATAAAGAGATGAAAGCTATTGGCCACTGCCCCGTTTATAGTCCCGACGTACGTGTTTTACGTCACCGCGTTTAGAACGATCAGATTTTCCGACAACTTTGTGTGACCGTGTGTATACAAGACAAGTTTGAGCCAACATCCGTCGGAAAAAATCCTAGGATTTTGTTGTCGGAATGTTCGATCAATGTCCGACCGTGTGTACGGGGCATAAGACTGGGATGCCATTAAAGTTCATGTGCCTGTAAAGGCAGGCGTCCCAATACTTTTGGTAATATAGTGTAATAAAACTAAACCAACTGTTGTTGCAGATAATCCCACTGCAGTACTGTCGGGTTTTTGCTGCTATCCATGGTTCAATTGGAGAGATTTCCCTTCACTTCCTGTCCTGCTGATAATGGTTGCACCAGACAGGAAGTGTGGAACATGGACAGAAATAAAAATCTGATAATCTGAGGTTCTATCTAGGCTTTCTACTCTACTAAAGAGAAAAAAAACCTATATATATATATATATATATATATATATATATATATATTTTTATACATAAATATATATATATATTTTTTTTTTTACATAAATACAAAAAAATACTATATATGTAAGTATTTATGTAAAAATTGTATTTATATGTGTGTGTATATATGTGTGTATATATATATATATATATATATATATATATATATGTATATATATATATATACGAACATACATACATGTATACACACACACATATAAATACAATTTTTACATAAATACTTATATACATAGTATTTTTTTTCTTTATTAGAGTAAAGGAAGCTTAGAATGATATATATATATTTATAGTAAATTCTTATCTGAGTAATTCCCTCACACAGAATCCCGGACAAAGTCATTATGTAATAAAGGAGCACTCCGTCTCTTCCATCTGAGGAGCCTCTTATGTTTTCCCCACACACATCAACACTTCCTAAATGTCACCATTAAGTTCCTGTGTCCGTCTTGGCCGCGGCTCGTGTTTGCTCACAGTGTGCGGAGTGTTGTGCCGGATGTGTGACTGACTCGTTCTACTGGAAAATCCACTGAGCCTCAGAGGGGAGCGCAGGATTAAAACAAAACCCTCTGTCAACAGCCGATCTATGTGATTGTATTCTAGTGTAATGATTTCTCACAGGGAAGACAGCTGGCCCCCGGATTCTAGAGATATAGTATATCACTAAAATAAAAGAATCTGGTTAATCCTATTAAAAAACACTCTATCTTTACACCAAACCAGTACAAGAGGATAACTAGCCTATCCATTCACTAGAGAGCGGTGACATCACTGAGAATGCAGCCTATCCATTCACTAGAGAGTGGTGACATCACTGAGAATGCAGCCTATCCATTCACTAGAGAGCGGTGACATCACTGAGAATGCAGCCTATTCATTCACTAGAGAGCGGTGACATCACTGAGAATGCAGCCTATCCAATCACTAGAGAGCGGTGACATCACTGAGAATGCAGCCTATCCAATCACTAGAGAGCGATGACATCACTGAGAATGCAGCCTATCCATTCACTAGAGACCGGTGACATCACTGAGAATGCAGCCTATCCAATCACTAGAGACCGGTGACATCACTGAGAATGCAGCCTATCCATTCACTAGAGACCGGTGACATCACTGAGAATGCAGCCTATCCAATCACTAGAGATCAGTGACATCACGGAGAATGCAGCCTATCCAATCACTAGAGACCGGAGACATCACTGAGAATGCAGCCTATCCATTCACTAGAGAGCGGTGACATCACTGAGAATGCAGCCTATCCATTCACTAGAGAGCGGTGACATCACTGAGAATGCAGCCTATCCAATCCCTAGAGAGCGGTGACATCACTGAGAATGCAGCCTATCCAATCACTAGAGATCAGTGACATCACGGAGAATGCAGCCTATCCAATCCCTAGAGAGCGGTGACATCACTGAGAATGCAGCCCATCAATTCACTAGAAAACACGAGGAAGTGCTACAGAAAAGGTCACTTACCTGAATTTGAAGACTGGCACTGGGTGGGACACTCTGCAATCCACCATTTTGGTTCACTGTAATCACCATTTCTTGGTTTTCTGGAACTTCAGCCTGAGCAGGCTCCTCAAATTGCACCTTCTTCTCTGTTTTGAACAGTCTCTGGAAGATGCTGATTTCTTTGGGCTTCGAAGGTGTGCTTTCAACCTCAACAGTATTCGTTTCTGATAGAGATGCATCATCTGTCGCCACCACAGTGGGAGGGACCCGATTTGGACCATCACCCATGTTCTCCTTTGTCACATTGGTCTCTGCAGTGATAGGAGCGTTGTTTTGGGTTTGGATCAACACTGGTTCCACTCCAACCTCTGACTTCACATCACCATTTTCTGGGCCGTTGGGTTGAAAAGCAGTGAGGCCCGGGGCAGGACGTGAAATGGTCAGACGAAACTTGGACTTGGCTGGTGGAGCCGGTGGCTTGGCAGCGGTGCCATTGGCGATTGGACTTATGATGATGGTTTTCTGGGAAGATGCAATGATATTTTCCTGCTGAGTGGTTGCTTTGGAGTTCTCTGCAGAAACAAGAACATTCCATTTACTAAATAACTTGTAAATAATAAAAAAAAAACTCATAATATCTAGAAAGGTACAAAGAGAGGAAAAAACGTTCATTGTCATACTCAACAGGTCCATCATGGAGTGTATAGCCCAGCCTTTCTCAACCAGGGCTCTGTGGAACTCTGTGGTTTCTTGAAGAGGAAGTCATTTCTGTCTCACAGATAAGTGACCAGTGAACCTCAATGATTTTGTTTAGATATAAGCAAGGAGACATTCATTCCACTGACCACCAATGTAAGTTACATTCTTTCTAGTGACCACCAATGTAAGGAACATTCTTCCCAATGACCACCACCATATTAAGGGACATTTTTTCCACTGACCACCAACGTAAAGGACATTCTTCCCATTGACTACCAATGTAAGGAACATTTTTTTTTCCACTGACCACCAATTTAAGGGATATTCTTCCCACTGATCACCAATGTAAAGGACATTCTGACCACCAATGTAAGGGACATTATTCCCATCGACCATCAATGTAAAGGACATTTGTCCCACCTCACCAATATAAGTAACATTCTCCCCATTAACCACCAATAAAAAGGACATTCTTCCCATCAATTGCCGCCATTGTGCCATCATATTTGCTCCCACTGTGCCCCATCAAATGCAACCACTGTGCCATATCAAATGCTGCCAGTGTGCCCCCCCCCCCCCCCCCCCTGCTGGCCCGCCGTCTTCACCTATCCTGTCTCGGTGGGACAGCTCCTCGTACATTGTCACTCAAGCCCCTGACGACTTGCCAACACATTGCGCAGACATGGTCCACCATTGTTGCTATCCGTGGATGCTGGAGGGAGTACATGTAGAAAGGAAGTGGCTAGAAAGAGGCTGGGGGAGATCAGAAGCACTGAGATATAAGAAAGGGATGACAAAATGTATTTTATGAAGTGCCATTGTACAAAGCAAACCTAGATGTCATCCAGTTAGGGTTTAGACATACTTTAGGTTTTCATAATGACTGAGGCCTTCCTTTAAGGGTCTGTCACTTCTCTCTCTCTTCAGGGGACGGTAACACGGGGTTGCGGATTAGGTATTAATTTGTCATTTGTGTTTTGTGTAGAGAAGACGGGAGGAATTCTTTGATAACTGCGCTACAACAGGAACTGGACCCCGTCCAGAAACACACCCGTGTTGAGTTAACTCCTTTCATCCAGTACAGACAAAGCTTCAGGGGCAAATCTGCAATGTTACCTCTCGGGTTATGATGATCTATGACTCAGGGAAAAGTTATGTCACCACTCCGCAATACTACAAAGGCAACAACAAGGAATAAAACTTTATTCGTACTTGAGCGCAAGCATTTTCAGGTGATTTTGGAGCACCTTTTGTGCATTTTTGGTTATTTTTTTCAAAAAAATGTATGTGTATTCGAGCTTCCACCATTTTTTTTTTGGCCAATGGAAAACAATATAATCTGTCACATCATATCTCATGATATTGTCCTTGTATCTGCTTCCTGTTTTTTCTGTGTTGTGTTGTGGTGTCTTGTCCTAAAGGAGCTGTTGAGCCATGTCTGCTATGCCAATTCCTTCCCAAACCCTCTGCCACTTGCCATGGATCATGTACTGGCCCATCACTGGGGTCGTAGAGGTTGTTGGAATGCACCATTACAGAGATTGTAGAGGTTCTTGCAATGGACATCACGGGAGTCGTAGAGGTTCCTGTAATGGCCGCCACTGGGGTCGTAGAGGGTCTTGTAATGGCCATCACTGGGGTCATGGAGGTTCTTGTAATGGCCATCAGTAGAGTCATAAAGGTTCTTGTAATGGCCATCCCTGGGGTTGTAAAGGTTCTTTTAATGGCCATCTTTAGGGTTGTACAGGTTCTTGTAATGGTCATCTCTGGGGTCATACAGGTTCTTGTAATGGCTATCCGGAGGTTGTAGAGGTCCTTATAATGGCCATCACTTGGGTATTAGATGTTCTTGTAATGACCATTATTTGGGTCATAGAAGTCATAGAGATTCTTGTAATGGCCTTCACTGGGGTCATAGAGGTTTTTGTAATGACCATTACTGGGGTCATAAAATTTCTTGTAATGGCCATCACTAGAGTTGTAGAGGTGCTTGTAATGGCCATTTCTGGGGTTGTAGAGGTTCTTGTAATGGCCATCACTGGGGATGTAGCAGTTCTTCTAATGGCTATCACTGTGGCCATAGAGGTTCTTGTAATGGCCATCACTGAGGTCGTAGAGGTTCTTGTAAGGGCCATCACTGAGGTCGTAGAGGTTCTTGTAATGGTCATCGCTGAGGTCATAGAGGTCCTTGTAATGGCCATCACTGGGGTCATAGATGGTCTTGTAATGGCCATCACTGGAGTCATAGAGGTTTTTGCAAGGATTCTTACTGGGGTGGAAGAGGTTTTTGTAATGACCATCACTAAGGTCAAGGAGGTTCTTGTAATGGCCATCGCTGGGGTCATAGATTTTCTTCTAATGGCCATCACTGGAGACATAGAGGTTTTTGCAATGGTTCTTACTCTGGTGGAAGAGGTCTTTGTAATGACCATCACTAGGGTCAAGGAGGTTCTTGTAATGGCCATCACTGAGGTCATAGAGGTCCTTGTAATGGCCATCACTGGAGTCATAGAGGACTTTGCAATGATTCTTACTGAGGTGGAAGAGGTCTTTGTAATGTTACACATTTTCAGTCACTTCAATTAAAATCTTTGGAGCCAAATGGGTGCAATTCTGCTTCAGGTTTTGCTCAGCTTTAAACAAGCACCATTAAATATAATGGAAATCTTTATGTTGAGTGTTGTCGCTCTTCGGGAAAGGTGCAACAAATTGCTTAGATGTGAATGGGGGCCAAGTGAGTGGGAGTGGCAAGGGGATGTGGAAATATTTTGTGCTCTAAGGTGTCCCGTTTTCCCGAAAATTGGGCGGTAGGTTCGAAATAAAACACCCAGGATGTTTTGCAGGCACACATTTTTTAAACTATTCTTTTTTTAAATCATATTCCCCCCCAGTGGCATATCCAGCGCTCGTGGCTAGCATCCAAACCATAGACACACTAACAATGGCGGTGATTTAATCGCAGTTTGGTGAGTCATTGAGGTGGATTTGGGCTCTACACCCACTGACCAAACACAATTCTGTGTGATAAAACAAGGAGGCTGCTGGGTAGTTCTCATTGAGGGCTAATATTTCTCATGTCATTTTCTAGAGAAACTTAAAGCAGAACTTCGGGACAGTTTTTCTGTTCCGATGCAGTGGGACTGTGCCTGCACTCCATGGGTTAACAGCTCATTTTTGTCTAGGGCAGGGGTCTCCAAACAAAGGGCCCGTTTATTATTCTTTAGACACCAATAGGAGTAGAAAATGTCCCGGTGTCAGTAACAGTGCCCCATCATTGGTATCAGAGGGAGGAATAGTGCCCCATCATTGGTGTCAGAGGGAGGAATAGTGTCCCATCATTGGTATTAGTGGGAGGAATAGTGCCCCATCATTGGTGTCAGAGGGAGGAATAGTGCCCCATCACTGGTATCAGTGGGAGGAATAGGGCCCCATCATTGGTGTCAGTGGGAGGAATAGGGCCCCATCATTGGTGTCAGTGGGATGAATAGTGTCCCATCATTGGTGTCAGTGGGATGAATAGTGTCCCATCATTGGTGTCAGTGGGAGGAATAGTGTCCCATCATTGATCTCTGTGGGAGGAATAGTGTCCTATCATTGGTGTCAGTGGGAAGAATAGTGTCCTATCATTGGTGTCAGTGGGATGAATAGTGTCCCATCATTGGTGTCAGTGGGAGGAATAGTGCCCCATCATTGGTGTCAGTGGGAAGAATAGTGTCCCATCATTGATCTCTGTGAGAGGAATAGTGCCCAAGGGTCGGATAAAAGCAAGCAAAGGGCTGCATCTGGCCCCCGGGCCGCAGTTTGGAGACCCCTGGTGTGGGGGTTCTCAGCGCCGAGATATACTCAGCTAAACCTCCGATCCTCCCAGCGCAAGGCCGGTCCCTTCAGCTCTTGCCCCCCCCGCGCGGTCCAGCGGTCTTGTGTGATGGTATGTTCCTGACGTCATCACGCCCAAAGACTGGCTCTGGATGTAAAGACGTCAGGAACAGTCCACCGCTGGATGAACGTGGTTTTCCAGAGAATCCTAAGGATCCTAATCCTAAGGCTAGAGGCGGGCTGCGTTAGTTTTCTTTTTTTTTAGTCTTTTTTTTCCCTCTGTTTTCACTTGGTGATATGGCCAGTAACACACCTCGTGTATTAGAGCGCCCCCTCCCCCCCACTCTGGATGAAGGAGCACAGGAGGCACCTTTGGACAGTAGCATTGTCAGTCTTGGGGGAGGGGAGTGTTAGATGGACTAACAGGACTTTCTACAAACAAATAAACTTTTAATGCATGGCCTAGCCATTGTTACCGGCCATAATCGCTGTTAATACAAGCATAGTAACTTGAGATGCAGGCATCACCCTTTGTGAGTCATTGTTTCTCTATGCAAGAACTTTGCTTTAGGTGCAATTAGATACTTTTTGCCACATTGTATAAATCTTTATGATGGGGGGAGGGGGGGTTTGTTGGCTCCCAAAACACCTCGGCTTCCTTTTTATTTCTCTATTGTTACTTATGTTACTACCGTATTAACTCTTGAGACGACTGACGCTCATTTAACTTGTTCACACTGGGATTTCTTGAGCCCATTTGTCCGAAGCTCCAGTAAGAGATGAGTCACTGCTCACTTTACTTATGTATGCAAACTTACACTTGAGCTACTGAGCTCTATAAACTAAGGAGGAGCAAAGGGAACCAGAAAATCTGAAAAGGAGCTTGCAGCTCCACCTGCTGGCTGAAAAGCAGGAACTATTATCATATCATATTTCAGATCTAAACAAAGGGCCAGTTTACTGTTCTTCAGATTTTTTGGGGGGGGGAGGGGGGGTGATGACTGGGAAAAAACAATGCTCCGTCTCTGGTGTCCGTGGAAGGGGCTGCATCTGGTCCCCAGGCCATAGTTTTGAGACCACTGGTCTAAAAGAACATGAAAGGGATCCTGTAGCCCCACCTGCTGGCTGAAAGGCAGAATGCACACTATTAATATGTCTTTTTTTCTGATTTATCTTAGAAAATGTAAAAAAGGAGCCTGCAGCTCTACCTGCTGGCTGGAAAGCAGAATACAAACTGGTAACATGTCCTTTTTTCATATTTATCCAAGACAATGTGAAAAGGAGCTTGCAGCTCCACCTTCTGGCTAAAAAGCAGAATGCACACTGTTAATATGTCTTTTTTTTCCCTGATTTATCTAAGATTATGTGAAAAAGAACATACAGTTCCACCTGCTGGCTGAAAAGCAAAATGCAAACTATTATGTCTTTTTTTCAGATTTTTCTACAATCATGTGAAAAGGAACATACAGTTCCACCTGCTGGCTGAAAAGCAGAATGCAAATTATTAATATGTCTTTTTTTTCAGATTTATCTATGGAAATGTGAAAAGGAACCTACAGCTCCACCTACTGGCTAAAAAGCAGAATACACACTATTAAAATGTATTTTTTGTTTTAAGATTTATCTAAGAAAAATGTGAAAAGGAGCCTGCAGCTCCTCCTGCTGGCTGAAAAGCAGAATGCAAACTATTAATAGGTAATTTTTGTTTCAGATTTATCTACAAACATGTGAAAAGGAACCTGCAGAGCCAACTGCAGGCTGAAAAGCAGAATGCACACTATTAGATACATCTTTAAAAAAAATACAATTTAATAGTGTGCATTCTGCTTTTCAGCCAGCAGGTGGAGCTGCAGGTTCCTTTTCACATGTTTGTAGATAAATCTGAAACAAAAATTACCTATTAATAGTTTGCATTCTGCTTTTCAGCCAGCAGGAGGAGCTGCAGGCTCCTTTTCACATTTTTCTTAGATAAATCTTAAATAAAAATACATTTTAATAGTGTGCATTCTGCAAATTTAGCCAGTAGGTGGAGCTGTAGGTTCCTTTTCACATTTCCATAGATAAATCTTAAAAAAAAGACATGTTAATAATTTGCATTCTGCTTTTCAGCCAGCAGGTGGAGCTGCAGGCTCCTTTTCATTTTTTTCGATAAATCTGAAAAAAAAATTGTAATAGTGTGCATTCTGCTTTTCAGCCAGTAGGTGGAGCTGTATGTTCCTTTTCTCATATTTGTAGAAAAATCAGGGAAAAAAAAGACATATTAATAGTTTGCATTTTGCTTTTTAGCCAGCAGGTGGAGCTGCAGACTCCTTTTCACATTTTCTTTGATAAATCTGAAAAAAAAAATACAATTTAAGAAAATGTGAAAAGGAGCCCGCAGCTCCACCTGCTGGCTAAAAAGCAGAATGCAAACTATTAATAGGTCATTTTCGTTTCAGATTTATCTACAAACATGTGAAAAAGAAACCTGCAGCTCCACCTGCTGGCTTTAAAGCAGAATGCAGTATGTCATATTTAAGATTGATCTAAAGAAAGAAAGAAAATAACTTTCCCAATTTAAGCCCCAACCATATTAAAATCAAAATGCAAACTATTAATATGTCATTTTTTTCAGATTTATCTACAAACATGTGAAAAAGGAACATACAGCTCCACCTGCTGGCTGAAACGCTGAATGCACACTATTAAGAGGTCATTTTTGTTTCAGATTTATCTACAAACATGTGAAAGGGAATCTGCAGCTACACCTGCTGGCTAAAAAGCAAAATGCTAATTATTAATATGTCTTTTTTTTCTCAGATTCATGTAAGAAAATGTGAAAAGGTGCCTCTAGCACCACCTGCTGGCTAAAAAGCAGAATGCACACTATTAATAAGTCTTTTTTTCAGATTTATCTATGGAAATGTTTCAGATTTATCAAAGAAAATGAAAAGGAGCCTGCAGCTCCACCTGCTGGCTGAAAAGCAGAATGCAAATTATTAATATGTCTTTTTTTTCAGATTTATTTATGGAAATGTGAAAAGGAACCTACAGCTCCACCTACTGGCTAAAAAGCAGAATGCAAACTATTAATAGGTCATTTTTGTTTCAGAATTATCTACAAACATGTGAAAAGGAGCCTGCAGCTCCACCTGCTGGCTGAAAAGCAGAATGCAAATTATTAATATGTCTTTTTTTTTCCAGATTCATCTAAGAGAATGTGAAAAGGAGCCTGAAGCTCCATCTGCTGGCTAAAAAGCAGAATGCACACTATTAATATGTTGTTTTTTTTTTCAGATTTATCTATGGAAATGTTTCGGACTTATCGAAGAAAATGAAAAGGAGCCTGCAGCTCCACCTGCTGGCTGAAAAGCAGAATGCAAATTATTAATATGTCTTTTTTTTTTCAGATTTTTCTACAAACATGTGAAACGGAACATACAGTTCCACCTGCTGGCTAAAAAGCAGAATGCACACTATTAATGGGTCATTTTTGTTTCAGATTTATCCACAAACATGTGAAAAGGAGCCTGCAGCTCCACCTGCTGGCTGAAAAGCAGAATGCAAATTATTAATATGTCTTTTTTTTCTCAGATTCATCTAAGAAAATGTGAAAAGGAGCCTGCAGCGCCACCTGCTGGCTGAAAAGCAGAATGCACTATGTCATATTATAGATTGATCTACAGATAGAAAGAAAATAACTTTTCCAAATTAAGCTCCGCCAATAATAAAGATGGAAATTGCTGTATAAAAATCGCTGTTCGGGGGAGGGATGCACAATTGTGTCCACTGGCATCAGAAATATCTTCTTAGAAGGCAAAAAATATATATATTTTTTTGAGCCATGTGGGTGCGCTATGGTGAGACTTTTGCAGAATCTTCTTTATAAGAAGACTTTAGTTGGAAGTAAAGATTTAGGACTGGATTTGGGTGACACGTTTTCCTGGCTGCGGTTGGTGACAGGTGACATTGGAATGAAGGTGAAAGTTCCAGCGGTAGTGAGTCTGGTCACCCGCCCACGCCCTCTGTCTATACAGGAATGTTGACATACAGACAGCCTCACCTTCCTGCCCTACATTCCACATGTGGAGGAAGAACAGCTGAGGTGACGGGCTGTCATCTGACAATCGCCCTGCAGGGGGAGGAAGACCGGGCTGGGTTTACCATAAAGGGTCCTGTGAGCCAGCGCCTGGGGCAGCACCAAGTCCCAGAACGTACAGAGAGCTATTTGTTTCCTCCTTCCAGACATCTCTGTGGATATATATACAGTTGTGCTCATAAGTTTGCATACCCTGGCAGAATGTATGATTTCTTGGCCATTTTTCAGAGAATATGAATGATAACACAAAAACTTTTCTTTCACCAATGGTTAGTGTTTGGCTGAAGCCATTTATAATCAATCGACTGTGTTTACTCTTTTTTTTTTAACAAGAAAGTGTTTACTCTTTTTAAATCATAATCGCAACAGAAACTACCTAAATGACCCTGATCAAAAGTTTACATACCCCCGTTGTTAATACCGTGTATTGCCCCCTTTAACATCAATGACAGCTTGAAGTCTTTTGTGGTATTTGTGGATGAGGCTCTTTATCTTCCCAGATGGTAAAGATGCCCATTCTTCTTGGCAAAAAGCCTCCAGTTCCTGTAAATTCTTGGGCTGTCTTGCATGAACGGCACGTTTGAGATCTACCCAGAGTGCCTCAATGATATTGAGGTCAGGAGACTGAGATGGCCACTCCAGAACCTTCACTTTATTCTGCTGTAGCCAATGACAGGTCGACTTGGCTTTGTGTTTTGGATCATTGTCATGTTGGAATGTCCAAGTACGTCCCATGGGCACCTTCCTGGCTGATGAATGCAAATGTTCCTCCAGTATTTTTGATAACATACTGCATTCATCTTGCCATCAATTTTGACTAAAATTTCCTGTGCCTTTGTAGCTCACACATCCCCAAAACATCAGCGATCCACCTCCGTGTTTCACAGTAGGAATGGTGGACCTTTCATCATAGGCCTTGTTGACTCCTCTCCAAATGTAGTGTTTGTGGTTGTGGCCAAAAGGCTCAATTTTGGTCTCATCACTCCAAATGACTTTGTGGCAGAAGGTTTGAGGTTTGTCTCGGTGCTGTTTGGCGTATTGTAAGCGGGATACTTTGTGGCATTTGTGTTTTCAGAGAGTCCTGTATTTCACCTGAAGTTATTTGTAGGTTTTTCTTTGCATCCCGAACAATTTTCCTGGCAGTTGTGGCTGAAATTTTAGTTGGTCTACCTGACCGTGGTTTGGTTTCAACAGAACCCCTCATTTTCCACTTCTTGATTAGAGTTTGAACACAGCTGATTGGCATTCTCAATTCCTTGGATATCTTTTTATATTTCCTGTTTTATACAGTTCAACTACCTTTTCCCGCAGATCCTTTTGACAATTCTTTTGCTTTCCCCATGACTCAGAATCCAGAAACGTCAGTGCAGCACTGGATGAAAGATGCAAGGGTCTGTCAGGAGTCCAGAAACTCATTGACCTTTTATGCACACACACTGATTACAAGCAAACAGATCACAGGTGAGGATGGTTACCTTTAATAGCCATTCAAACCCCTTTGTGTCAACTTGTGTGCATGTTATCAGTCCAAAATCACCAGGGTATGTAAACTTTTGATCAGCGTCATTTGGGTAGTTTGTGTTGTCATTATGACTTAAAAAGAGTAAACACAGTTGACTGATAATAAATGGCTTCAGCCAAACACTAACCATAGGTGGAAGAAAAGTTTTTGTGTTTATATTCTCTGAAAAATGGCCAAGAAATCATCAATTCTGCCAGGGGTATGTAAACTTATGAGCACAACTATATATATATATATATATATATATATATATATATATATATATATATATATATATATATATATAAAAAACAGAGAACTAAAGGGGAGTACAAACTACAGGGGGTGCAGGGGGTGTTGGGGAAAGGGAGCGCTGAGGCTGTAAGGGAAGGGGGTGCAAGACATACATTATATGGTTAATGCAGGTGAAAAAAGTGAAGGGGGTGCAGGGCATATTAGAGAAAGGGAAGGCAGCAGGTGAAGGGGGTGTAGGGAGTACAGCTATTGAAGAAGGAAGAGGTGCAGGGGATGCAGAGGAAAGTAATGGGAAGAGGGTGCAAAGGAAGTAATGGGGAGGGGGGGGGGGGGGGCAAGGGATGTAAAATGAAGTGGGTGCAGAGGTTGCAGGGAGCAGTAGTGCAGGGGTTGTAGGAGGAAAGAGGAACAGAGGATGTACTGAGAGTGTGCAGGGGATGTAGGGAGAAGAGGGTGCAGAGGAAATGAAGTGCAAGGCATAGAGAGTAAATGGAGTGCAGGGGATGTAGGTGAAAAAATGAAGGGGGTGCAGGGCATATAAGAGAAAGAGAGTGCAGCAGATGAAGGGGGTGCAGGGAGTACAGGTGTTGTGGGGGGGAGGGGGTGCAGGAGATGCAGAGGGGAATGAGTAATGGGCATGTAGGAGAAGAGGGGGCAGGGGATGTAGAATCAAGAGGGTGCAGGGGTAGTAGGAGGAAAGGGGAACAGGGGATATATGGAGAAGGTTTGCAGGGGATGTAGAAGGGGGTACGGGGGTACAGGGAGATTGGGTGAATGTGTTGCTGAAAGAAGGGGGAACAGAGGATGTTGAGTGAGGAAATTGAGAGAGGGAGGATGTAGGAAGAAGGGGGTGAAGCAGGAAAGAGGTGCAGGGGTTGTAGAACTAAGGGGGTGTAGGGGTTGTGGGGAGATAGGGTTACAGAAGATGTAGGGGAAGAGGGAAGGGGATACAGAGAATGTAAGGAGAAGGTGGATACAGAGAGTGTAGGGTGAAGGAGGGGCAGAGGATGTAGGGTGAAGGAGGGGCAGAGGATGTAGGGTTAAGGAGGGGTTTAGGGTGAAGGAGGGCAGAGGATGTAGGGTGAAGGAGGTGCAGAGGATGTAGGGTGAAAGGGGTACAGAGGATGTAGGGTGAAGGAGGGCAGAGGATGTAGGGTGAAGGAGGGCAGAGGATGTAGGGTGAAGGAGGTGCAGAGGATGTAGGGTGAAGGGGGTACAGAGGATGTAGGGTGAAGGATGGCAGAGGATGTAGGGTGAAGGGGTTACAGAGGATGTAGGGTGAAGGAGGGCAGAGGATGTAGGGTGAAGGAGGGCAGAGGATGTAGGGTGAAGGAGGTGCAGAGGATGTAGGGTGAAGGGGGTACAGAGGATGTAGGGTGAAGGAGGGCAGAGGATGTAGGGTGAAGGGGGGTACAGAGGATGTAGGGTGAAGGAGGGCAGAGGATGTAGGGTGAAGGAGGGCAGAGGATGTAGGGTCAGTATGGTGCAGGAGAAGGAGGATGGAGGACACATAGAAGTCATCAGAAATGGTAAATCTGCCCTAGGAGGGGTTGTACCCTCTGTATCCCGGTGATGACAATGTACACATTGGGTAGAAATCCTTCCTATGACAGGAGAAGGGGGTCTGGTGGTGGACTCACCCCGGGTGTTGGGTGGAGTGGCGTTGATGACGGGCGAGCTCTGTAGGGTGACGGGTCCGTTCTGAACTTCTATCCCGACCTGCAACAAAAAGATACAGAGGGTCAGTGCCGGGCGGGGGGCCCCAGGTTATAAAAGCTGTCATATAGTAGATGAGAGTTTCACCAAGCCATGCAAAGCCACCATGGGGGTGCAGGGGATGTAAGGGAATTTGGGTGCAGGGGGAGTAGAGTGAAGGAAGTGCAGGGGATGTAGGGAGAAGGGGGGATGTGGAGTGATGTGGGGGGTGACCTCTGTGTGCCTCCTGTTAGAATCTGATGACATCATAGTGTAGACACTCAGCACAGGGATCGGGGCGCTTCTGTTGCAGCAATGGGGATCTGGACTTTAATCCCAGCAGGGTCCCTGTATGGAGATAGTATTGGTCTCCTCCTCCCACCCAAACACTGGCATCAGATCAGACAAGTGTGCAACACTGATGCGGAAATTAGATTGTAAGCTCTTCTGCAAGCTCTCTGTACATTCCATAAATTCTATAACACACATGCTGCCCGCAGGCTGAGAATGAAATATAGGTTTGATATGATGACACATCTAACAATAGGATGTCCCCTCCCAGCATGCACTGCACCCCCCCGGGGATAATGTCACCGGGAACCCGACTGACGGGTACAAAGTGTGACAATAAAAGTCACATCACAACTTATAGAAAATGTACAACGTCTGCTTTTCTGTTCTTTTAGTCTTTAGTTAGAATGATAGTGATAATAGAACAGTAATAGTAATACTACTAATAATAATAATATAAATAGTGTCATTATTACTGGTATTATTTTTCGTGTTTTTAGGTTAATTTTTGTAATAAATGTAATAATAATAATAATAATAAAATACATAACAATTTAAAAACACAACAATAGCAATAATAGATTAGTCATCAGCATTTTTTTTAATATTGCTATTCTCTCTGTAATAATAATGTGACAGACTCACCCGGGACAGAGGCTTTTGGAGGGGACTGAATGCAAGCCCCTTGCCGACCGATTATGGGCCCTGGCATTTGGGGGAACGGTGCTCTTTGTGAGGTGAATGCCTGGGGACCCTTGAGGTGGTAGTACTGTGGATTCGGGTCCTGGTCCCCCAGGACACACAGACTCTGGGGACCTTGGATTTACCATATTAGAAATAGTGGCTGATTCATAATGCTGGGGCAAATACTGTTAGGAGATGCTGATGTCAATTCCAGCCAGCTGTCTGTCTGTTTCCTGCTAGAATGTGTTTATTGTAAATAAGTCTAGTATGGGATCTAAGTGTCATTAGATCCCCATTGTTGTTTGTGTTAATTAACTCTGCTATTTTGTGAAGAAGAGTTCTGTGTTGATTTGTGATAATGTTGATTGTGTTTTCTGAGCTACAAGACGGCCAGTCTGGCCTAAAGGACATGACTGAGTCATCTAGGCTGTCTAAAGGGATTAGTTAATTAGCCCATGTTAATTAGGTTTCTGGTCACAGGTTTATGTTCAGAGTAATATGAGCAGGAGGTATGCACCTCCTCTTTTACTGTATAAAAGAGCCTGTATTCCTTTCAATAAAAGAGATTCCTGTTTGAACTTACATACAGCCTGCCTGGTGTTTGTTCTGAGCTATCACAACTGGATTCGATGGGCACATAGATGTAGTTCGAATCCCGGAGCATTGGATGACCGAACCATCAGATGTTGCAATCTGCAATCTAATTCTATAGCAGCAGAGGAGTGTCGGGAGAGTGGAATCGAGCGAGCAAGGGGCTCGTTACATTGGTTGGCAGCTGTGGGATTTGCTCTCCAGTTACTGGGACACTCTAAACCAGCCTGCAGGAAAGCCACACTGAAAGACTTACTTGAGAGCCAGGAGGGACCGGTGGGATCGTGCTTCCTTGCCATGAACACATCCAAACCATCACCTGGATCCAAGGTCCAGATAGCAGGAGAGGAGAGGTACAGATACCAGCCACCATGGAAGAGGAATTCAGAAGGAGGTTGCGAGAGATGCAGATACAGCACAGAGGACCAGTATCAGAGCAGGTCCTGCTGGGATAGTATGATTCTATCTGCTGCGAACTCTGGAAGGAAGCACTAGCTCGTGAGCAGCGAAACCAGGGAAAAGTTCTCCCCTCCATCCATGTAAGGTACTGGTCGCAGTATGAAGTGCAAATGCTGTTATTGGGGGAACAGCCAAACCAGGAGTGGACAGCTGAGTTAAGCAGGCTGATCCGGGCAGAAATGCGGTTGGACGAGAGCTACAGAGCCCTCCAGTGGTATGTGTGCACGTGGACAGCGGATGACAGCCCCACGGAAGGCTTTGACTACGATGGCCTGGGATTGTTGTACTGGAGGCTGTCCAGGGACCCAGACTTTGGGAGTGATCGGGAGTGGCGTTTGGAGGAAATAATGGAGCACAGAGAGCGGAGACTGAATGTCTCGGAAGTGCACTGGGCACAGGAAGATTTGGAGTTTCTGGCCATTCAGGAATGGGAGCTGGAGATCGCCTACAGACAGCTTCTAGACTCTGCTCAGCAGCAGGGTGGTGCTCCCTTTGCCTGGGACTATCAGGAAATACCAGTTGACAACGCTGAAATCCTGGCTGAAGAGTTGACAATGTGGCAGAGTAACAGTGTGCTTTGCCAACCTGCCCCCGCAGCTATGGAGACGGAGGTCTTATGGCGGATGGAGCAAGTGCTGACTGACCTTGATGAACCTGTTTCTGCATTGGATGATCTTGGATGGAGGAATGTGCCTGTCCAGCAGAATGCCAGAGAATCGGCAGTGGAAAATCTGGAGATTGCTATCCCCAAAGCTGAAGTGCTGACAACAGGGCAGAGCTCTGCTAACCTCTGCCCAGCACTGATAGCATATTCTGGGTTTCACAGAGAGGAGATGGTGAACCTTTATCCCCAGACACCAGTTGCAGAGACAGGGGATTTGATAGACTTTTCTGCTGAGGAAGAACAACCCGGTGAGCCTCCAGCAGAAGAAGAGCTGTTATTAGGGCCAAAGTTCACTGTGTTCTGCCCAGCACCAACAGCAGTATCTGTGGAGTTACAAGGAACTTCCCCAGCTGAAGTGCTGGTCACCAGACAGAGGGGCCAAGACCTCTTCCCCACACCTGTAGCAGTTTCGGAGGCTCAGGGTGAGAAGGTGGCAATCACTTCCCAGCAGCAGATACAGGGGGAGAAGGGAGAGGTGTTCTTCGTCCCTCCTCAACAGTTGGCCAGGGTGGAGGAAGCGGTCTTTCCTCCCCAGCAAAGATCTGTGCACCTGGGAGACAGTACCACAGACATGTCATCCCAGCAGCCAGATGAGGGAATGGAACAGGAAGCAGCCGGCTCACCTCCCCAATGGCAGCTGCACAGTTTGGGAGTGGAGGAATCCAGCCTCCTGCCCCAACGGTTAGCCAGAGCAGAGGGTGTGAAGTCCCCAGCAGAAGTGCTGGCAACAGGGCAGAGTGCTACCAACCTCTGCCCAGCACCGGCAACAACTGTGGAGATCCAGGGAGCCGGGGCAGTCGGCCCCTCTCTCCGGCGACAAGCTGGTGTATTGGAGCTGCTACTCCCAGCTGAATCGCTGGCAACAGGGCAGAGCGCTGCTGGCCTCTGCCTCGCACCTACAGTTTCTTCTCAGCTTCAGGGAATTGGGAGAGTGGGCCCCTCTGTCCAGCAACAGGCCAAGCCATGGAATGGTAAACACCACCCAGCTGAAGCGCTGACAGCCAGAGAGTCAATGACCTCTGCCCCACACCTACTGAGGTCAACTATTCCTTGCAGACAAGAAAGGAGATCATGTGGACAGACTTTGCGAGTTCACTCTGCCTGACTAACGCATGTCCAGACCAGGTGGAGGTCTGGGACCTTGTTAGTCAACCTTTGATGGGGGAGAAATGTGACAGACTCACCCGGGATAGAGGCTTTTGGAGGGGACTGAATGCAAGCCTCTTGCCGACCGATTATGGGCCCTGGCATTTGGGGGAACAGTGCTCTTTGTGAGGTGTATGCCTGGGGACCCTTGAGGTGGTATTACTGTGGATTCGGGTCCTGGTCCCCCAGGACACACAGACTCTGGGGACCCTGGATTTGCCATATTAGAAATAGTGGCTGATTCATAATGCTGGGGCAAATACTGTTAGGAGATGCTGATGTCAATTCCAGCCACCTGTCTGTCTGTTGCCTGCTAGAATGTGTTTATTGTAAATAAGGCCCCTTTCACACTGGGGCTGTCGGGGCGACGGTGGTAAAACAGCGCTATTTTTAGAGCTGCTTTACCGTCGTTTTTGCGGCGGTATTCGGCCGCAAGCAGTGCGGTTTTAACCCCCGCTGGCGGCCGAAAAAGGGTTAAAACCGCTCGCATAGCGCGGCTATAGCCGCGGTATTGCCACGGTATAGCCGCGCTGCCCCATTGATTTCAATGGGCAGGAGCGGTTTCGGAGCGGTGAATACACCGCTCCTTCACCGCTCCAAAGGTGCGGCTTGCAGGAGTTTTTTTCTTCTCCTGCCAGCGCACCGCTTCAGTGTGAAAGCCCTCGGGCTTTCACACTGAACAAACAGTAGTGGCAGTTTTGGGTCGGTTTGCGCTTTTTGGCAAACCGCCCCAGTGTGAAAGGGCTCTAAGTCTAGTATGGGATCTAAGAGTCATTAGATCCCCATTGTTGTTTGTGTTAATTAACTCTGCTACTGTGTGAAGAAGAGTTCTGTGTTGATTTGTGATAATGTTGATTGTGTTTTCTGAGCTACAAGATGGCCAGTCTGGCCTAAAGGACATGACTGAGTCATCTAGGCTGTCTAAAGGGATTAGTTAATTAGCCCATGTTAATTAGGTTTCTGGTCACAGGTTTATGTTCAGAGTAATATGAGCAGGAGGTATGCACCTCCTCTTTTACTGTATAAAAGAGCCTGTATTGCTTTCAATAAAAGAGATTCCTGTTTGAACTTACATACAGCCTGCCTGGTGTTTGTTCTGAGCTATCACAACTGGATTCGATGGGCACATAGATGTAGTTCGAATCCCGGAGCATTGGATGACCGAACCATCAGATGTTGCAATCTGCAATCTAATTCTATAGCAGCAGAGGAGTGTCGGGAGAGTGGAATCGAGCGAGCAAGGGGCTCGTTACATTGGTTGGCAGCTGTGGGATTTGCTCTCCAGTTACTGGGACACTCTAAACCAGCCTGCAGGAAAGCCACACTGAAAGACTTACTTGAGAGCCAGGAGGGACCGGTGGGATCGTGCTTCCTTGCCGTGAACACATCCAAACCATCACCTGGATCCAAGGTCCAGATAGCAGGAGAGGAGAGGTACAGATACCAGCCACCATGGAAGAGGAATTCAGAAGGAGGTTGCGAGAGATGCAGATACAGCACAGAGGACCAGTATCAGAGCAGGTCCTGCTGGGATAGTATGATTCTATCCGCTGCGAACTCTGGAAGGAAGCACTAGCTCGTGAGCAGCGAAACCAAGGAAAAGTCCTCCCCTCCATCCATGTAAGGTACTGGTCGCAGTATGAAGTGCAAATGCTGTTATTGGGGGAACAGCCGAACCAGGAGTGGACAGCTGAGTTAAGCAGGCTGATCCGGGCAGAAATGCGGTTGGACAAGAGCTACAGAGCCCTCCAGTGGTATGTAGCCCAAGTGTGCCCGTGGACAGTGGATGACAGCCCCACGGAAGGCTTTGACTACGATGGCCTGGGATTGTTGTACTGGAGGCTGTCCAGGGACCCAGACTTTGGGAGTGATCGGGAGTGGCGTTTGGAGGAAATAATGGAGCACAGAGAGCGGAGACTGAATGTCTCGGAAGTGCACTGGGCACAGGAAGATTTGGAGTTTCTGGCCATTCAGGAATGGGAGCTGGAGATCGCCTACAGACAGCTTCTAGACTCTGCTCAGCAGCAGGGTGGTGCTCCCTTTGCCTGGGACTATCAGGAAATACCAGTTGACAACGCTGAAATCCTGGCTGAAGAGTTGACAATGTGGCAGAGTAACAGTGTGCTTTGCCAACCTGCCCCCGCAGCTATGGAGACGGAGGTCTTATGGCGGATGGAGCAAGTGCTGACTGACCTTGATGAACCTGTTTCTGCATTGGATGATCTTGGATGGAGGAATGTGCCTGTCCAGCAGAATGCCAGAGAATCGGCAGTGGAAAATCTGGAGATTTTCGCACCGCTTCAGTGTGAAAGCCCTCGGGCTTTCACACTGAACAAACAGTAGCGGCAGTTTTGGGTCGGTTTGCGCTTTTTGGCAAACCGCCCCAGTGTGAAAGGGCTCTAAGTCTAGTATGGGATCTAAGAGTCATTAGATCCCCATTGTTGTTTGTGTTAATTAACTCTGCTACTGTGTGAAGAAGAGTTCTGTGTTGATTTGTGATAATGTTGATTGTGTTTTCTGAGCTACAAGATGGCCAGTCTGGCCTAAAGGACATGACTGAGTCATCTAGGCTGTCTAAAGGGATTAGTTAATTAGCCCGTGTTAATTAGGTTTCTGGTCACAGGTGTATGTTCAGAGTAATATGAGCAGGAGGTATACATCTCCACTTTTACTGTATAAAAGAGCCTGTATTCCTTTCAATAAAAGAGATTCCTGTTTGAACTTACATACAGCCTGCCTGGTGTTTATTCTGAGCTACACAACTGGATTCGATCGGCACATCAGCTGTAGTTCGAATCCCGGAGCATTGGATGACCGAACCATCAGATGTTGCGATCTGCAATCTGATTCTATAGCCGCAGAGGAGTGTCGGGAGAGTGGAACCGAGCGAGCAAGGGGCTTGTTACAAATAAGAATTGTGAAATACTGTAATTATTAGTGTTATTGTTTTACAGATTGATTTTATTTTTGTTGTAATAATAACATTAATATTAGTGTAACAACAACAATGATAATAATTGTTACGGTATAAAAAATGTAAAAATAATCACAACAAAAATAATCATCATAATCTTTAATATTGCTCTTCTTTTTGTAATAATAATAATGATAATGAAATGGTGTAATTATTACTATTTTCATTTTAAACTTTGCTTTTATTTTTGGTGACGGTGTTGATGATGATAATAATCATCATCATACTATTCTTTCTGTAATAATATTCTTTGAAAAAGTATCTGTACCCCTTGACATTTTCCACATTTTGTCATCCAAAAACGTAAATGTATTTTATTGGGATTTTATGTGATAGACCAACACAAAGTGGCACATAATTGTGAAGTGGAAGGAAAATGATAAATGATTTTCAAAATGTTTTACAAATAAATATGTGAAAAGTGTGGGGGAGGGGCATTTGTACTTTGCAGAACTCCCTTTCTCTGCAATTACAACAGGAAGTCTTTTTGGGATGTCTCTACCTGCTTTGCACATCTAGAGAGGAAAATTTTTGCCCATTCTTCTTTGCAAAATCTCTCAAGCTCTGTCAGATTGGATGGAGAGCGTCTGTGAACAGCAATTTTCAAGTCTTGCCACAGATTCTCAATGGGATTTCGGTCTGGACTGTGACTGGGCCATTCTAACACATGAATATGTTTTGATGTAAACCATTCCATTGTAGCTCTGGCTGCATGTTTCGGGTCGTTGTCCTGCTGGAAGGTGAACCTCCGCCCCAGTCTCAAGTCTTTTGCAGACTCTAACAGGTTTTCTTCTAAGATTGTCCTGTATTTGGCTCCATCCATCTTCCCATCAACTCTGACCAGCTTCCCTGTCCCTGCTGAAGAAAAGCATCCCCACCACATGATGCTGCCACCACCATGTTTCACGGTGGGGATGGTGTGTTCAGGGTGATGTGCAGTGTTAGTTTTCCTCCACACATAGCGTTTTACTTTTAGGCCAAAAAGTAAAATTTTGGTCTCATCTGACCAGATCACCTTCTTCCACATGTTTGCTGTGTCCTCCACATGGCTTCTCACAAACTACAAACAGGACTTCTTATGACTTTCTTTCACCAATGTCTTTCTTCTTGTCACTCTTCCATAAAGGGCAGATTTGTGGAGAACACGACTAATAGTTGTCCTGTGGACAGATTCTCCCACCTGAGCTGTGGATCTCTGCAGCTCCTCCAGAGTTACCATGGACCTCTTGGCTCTTCTCTGATGAATGCTCTCCTTGCCCGGCCGGTCAATTTAGGTGGACGGCCATGTCTTGGTAGATTTGCAGTTGTCCCATACTCTTTCCATTTTCGGATGATGGATTGAACAGAGCTCCATGAGATGCTCAAAGCTTGGGAGATTTTTTTTATAACCTAACCCATCTTTATATTTCTCCACAACTTTATCCCTGACCTGATCTGGTGTGTTTCTTGGCCTTCATGATGCTGTTTGTTCACTAAGGTTCTCTAACAAACCTCTGAGGGCTTCACAGAACAGCTGTATTTATACTGAGATTAAATGACACACAGGTGGACTCTATTTAACAATTAGGTGATTTCTGAAGGCAATTGGTTCCACTAGATTTTAGTTAGGGGTTTCGGAGTATAGGGGGCTGAATTCAAATGCCCCCCCACACTTTTCACAGATTTATTTGTAAAAAAAATCTGAAAACCATTTCTCATTTTCCTTCCAATCAACAATTATGTACCACTTTGTGTTGGTCTATCACATAAAATCCAAATAAAGTACATTTACGTTTTTGGTTGTAACATGACAAAATGTGGAAAATTTCAAGGGGTATGAATACTTTTTCAAGGCAGTGAAGTATTATTATTTTTAATATTGGTTTTATTTTTGCTGTTGTTGTAATAATAAATAATAACAATAATAACAATAATGATATAAATAGTATCCTGTGTCCGGGTGTCTGTGTCTCACCTGGGGTTCGATGTCAGCAGTGCTCTCCTCCTGGTCCTCCTCCACTTCGGAGGTGCTGAGTTCATTTCCCATAGTGAGTGTCTGTGTGAGAGATCATCAGATCCATTATTATAATATAAAAGACTGGAGATCCAACATTAATGTGAGACGACATAAAACATCACTGAGACATGAGACAGGAAGTGAGAGGAAATCTCCCCAATGGGGACACGGACAGTAGAGGGGCTCACCAGTGCCTTCACTTCCTCCAAAACTAAAAACTAAGTTTTGGGTGGAGTTTCACTATAAAGGAGTGCAGATTTCAATATGATCATAAATTACATTCCATAAAACACCTGAACATACCCCCCCCCCCCAACTTTCTGAGATGACAGAGGGACTCCCCCTTAAGCACACAGCATGTAGAAAAGGGACACACCCCCTGCCACGCCCCCCAGAAACATGGAGCATGAATGCACAGAAAATAAACGGTCCAACCCACACATACTTACCCATAATAACCACACCCCTTCATTTAGGCTGCATTCACACCTGAGCGTAGCGTCTTTGCGCACTTTATTGGCGGTTTTTTTTGGGGGGGGGGGGATTTGTATGCAACGTTTCTTTGGGCTTTGGCATTTTTTTTATTAGCCATTAGAGAAAACTATTATCTGTTGCATCATTTGTTGCTTAGGTATTTCAGCTTTTTTTAGCTTTTCCATTAAGCTTTTACTTCTTCTTTTATTATTATTTATTATAATGTTTTTTCGTTAGGGTAAGGGGGTTCGAGTTCAGTTTAGATTAGGGTTAGGAGTTCAGGGTTAGGGATATTTACTATTATTTTATTTATTTTTTTGTTATTATTATACGAATAATAATAAATGAATAAATAAATGTAAACTAAATATACACAAATACATTTTCATGAAAAAAGTCACGCGAACAGTGACGCAACGCGCCAGGGAGAGAGAGTCGGGTGTCGTCACTTCCAGTTGCGGCCGGGACCGGAAGTCTATGTAAATACTATGCTGTTTACCTGTAAGTTACAACGTGTGTTTAATAAATCTACACTATGGAAGCCCCCCCCCCCCCCTTCTTCTTTTCCATGCCAATGAGTACTGTTAACCCTTGATTGTGATACTACTGGGAATGTTTCGTGAGGAGATCGATCGCACAGTGGGAAAAAACATCAAAGAGGCCCAATTTAGCGGTATATGAGGTGAGAGGGTGGGGCAAATAGTGTGTGGCACTTTGGAAGGTGGAAACATATCGGAACTTGCGCTTTAATGAATGTTTTGTCGCACGTTTGGACGCGTTTTCTAAAGACGTTCAGGCCACTGCTGCACTTTACACGGACTTTTGTTCTTAAGCACCAATAGATACTTATTATTCAATATCTGTCCTTTTGTCACTATTGATTTTTTTGCACAATATATTTGTTTATATATGTCCATTTGGATTTTTTATGATGATCCATGTCATATATTGATTGTTTTTTTTTACACAATTTATGCACTTTATATGCACATCAAGTCATCTGGGATTTACCCATGTGATTGGATTAGACTTTGAAGTATTTTAGGTATTGAACGTCATTGAACACTGGATATCACCTTATTGGTTGGAAGTTTTGTTCATTTATTTATGTTCCACTCACGTTAGTGGGATATTCACTTAGTCTTACTAATTGCTCCTGATAATGTTGACTGACCAGTCAGTCGTCATCTTTACATAAATTATAAGCTAAATATGTAAACAAATTTTTTTGCATAACATTTATAACCAAACTAAAATGTCCATATTCATGTGCAAAGTGCAATGTGCAATGGTTGTGAAGATCTCTGCAGTATATATATCCGTGACTCTTCGTGACCCCTTCACCACTTTGGTGCCAAGAATACCACCACCTGGATTGGCCACTCACCAGATGCCGGTTAAACTCTGCCTTTGGTTCATTTATATGGGATAACCACTCCTCATGCTCCGTAAAAATGCTGACCCCCCAATGCGTTATATATAGCCCATATCCTCCTCATGAGAAACAGGCAGCGATCATAGCTCAATAGGTAAAAACTTTTTTTTATTAGTACTCAATCTAAAAAGAAAGTATTACACTCACATTTCCAGGTGCCCATAAGCCGGCATCAAGCTAGGCTTCCTGATGACGCATACTATGATGCGAAACGCGTAGAGGCTGCTGGGAGATTTTCCTCACGCCTACACGTCACTTCCTTGCTGGGCGAAAGCGAGGGCTCAAGCGCAAGCCGGCTGTAAGCGAGGCTTGCACCGCATGCCGGCGCGGGATCCACACGGCGCCATCCCTGCACCCATTACCAACTGCTGGAATAGCTTGGTGCCGGCTTATGGGCACCTGGAAGTGTGAGTGCAATACTTTCTTTTTAAATTGAGTACTAATAAAAAAAGTTTTTACCTATTGCGCTACCTGATCGCTGCCTGTTTCTTATGAGGAGGATACGGGCTATATATAACGCATTGGGGGTCATCATTTTTACAGAGCATGAGGAGTGGTTATCCCATATAAATGAACCAAAGGCAGAGTTTAACCGGCATCTGGTGAGTGGCCAATCCAGGTGGTGGTATTCTTGGCGCTAAAGTGGTGAAGGGGTCACGGAGAGTCACGGATATATATATAGTGCAGAGATCTTGGCAACCATTGCACATTGCACTTTGCACATGAATATGGACATTTTAGTTTGGTTATAAATGCAAAGAATTCGTTTACATATTTAGGTTATAATTTATGTAAAGTACACCCATATAGGGTGAGTAATTTAATTTAATTTATGTTGGTAGCTACTTGCATTAGGTTTAGATTTTATTACCCGGTTGTGTTGCGCATTAGTACCCCCCCTTAATAAATGTAAACTAAATACATACAAAAAAAAAAAAAAACATAAATAAAAAATAAATAAATTCAGTAAATACTCAGTAACAATAAATAAATGATTAACACTTTACTTACCCTTAAAAAATAAAATAATAATAAATAACTAAACACCCTAACCCCCCCCCACAAATATAGTATTATTATTATTATTATTATTATTATTATTATTATTAATAATAATAATAATAATAATAATGTATTTTTTTGTTCGAGTTTGGATGTTGTTATTTTATTTTTATTATTATTAATAATAATAATAATAATAATAAGAAGAAGAAGAAGAAGAAGAATGTATTTCATATTTTTTAAGGGTTGAAGGTAATTATTATTTATTAATGTATTATTACATATTATTCATTTATTTTACTTATTTTTGATGGTTTTTAGTTATTTGTGTATTTATTTTACATTTATTCCCTCATATATTATTACTATTTTATTTTTTTACTTTTCTTTCATTTGAGCAGAATGGCGCATTTCCATTCGTTTCTATGGGAATACAGGCGCGCCAAAATTGCCCATATCTGCCTGATTCGAGCGACAAAAAAAGCTGCAGAACTTGTTTGATCTTCAGGTGACATGTAGTGGAGATGAGATCCGTCTCCATAGAGAATAAAAGATTTTTTTCTCCTCCAGCGTTTTTGATCTTCGAGCAGATAATCGTTCGCTCGGTGTGATTGGGGCCTCGGGGGGCTGTAGAAGGGGTTTAGGTCGCTCTAATACTTTTGGCAGTCACATAAGGCTGTATTAATAAAATATTTTGGAAGAGTTATTTGTCCGGTGCAGCTGCATGTACATTGATTCTATGTGAATGTGGGAAAATCAAAGGTTATTCTTTGGCAGAGATGGAGCCTGAGGGGAGAGCGGTGTCACTTTCACTTTTACACAAACCAGCCGCAGCAATTTCCGGCCGTCTGTATGAAAAGACGCATTATACGGCCTTTTCCAAAACACAAAACCTTCCCAGTCACAGAAGGGTTAAAGGACCCCCATTGATGGAAATACTGGGGTGCAGCTGCTGACTTCTCCATTAGAAAATGCTAGCTGCCTGGCTGTCTCTCTTAGCACAGGTTTGCTCTACATTGCACCTGTTATCAGATATACAAACACAAGACCCACAGGCCAAATTGCAACCACCGGGCCATTTCATGTGGCCCTCGCACCTCTCCTGCACCCTCGTCTCTGCCCCACCTGGTCTCAGCAGTCGGCAGCAGAGGGGAGGACAGAACTCCTCCCCCAGATCCTGCGCTTCTCCATGCAACTGTGGAGAGAGGCTCGTCTCTGCCCCCCACCTGGTCTCAGCATTCAGCACACTCCAGTCCTCCTCTGGTCCTCCTCCAGACTCTGCATTTTCTGCTTGCCAGCTCTGTGCCAAGCAGTCGGCAGCAGAGAGGAGGACAGAACTCCTCCACCAGATCCTGTGCTTCGCCATGCGACTGCAGCACCCCCTCGTCTCCACCCCCACCTGGTCTCAGCAGACTCTGGTAGCTGACTCCAGCTCTACTCTGGTCCTCTTCCAGACTCTGCACTCTCTGCTTCCCAGCTCTTTGCCCAGCAGTCAGCAGCAGAGAGGAGGACATAACTCCTCCTCCAGATTCTGCGCTTCTCCATGCAACTGCAGCATCCCCTCATCTCTGCCTCCCCTGGTCTCAGCAGACTCTGGCAGCTGACTTCAGTCCTCCACTGGTCCTCCTCCAGAAACTGCACTGTTTCCCAGCTCTGCCCCCAGCTTCTTCCCAGCAGCAGCACGAGTTAAGGGGGGCACACTGTGGTGTAAGGGATGATGGGGGACTCTTGTCTTCTGATAGTGGGGGGGGGGGGGGCTCTTGACATCTCACGTAACAGATACAACCTGCCCTTTGAGGGAAACCATAATTCTGATGCGGCCCGAAATAGACCCACCAAGTAATGTGTCCTCCAGACAGGAAATGAGGAGGTCTCTCTATCTGACTTGCTGCAGCTTCTGATGAACATTGTGAGAAGCTCGCAGTGTGCGGTGAAATCAGAGGAAGCCGTTTCAGTCCAGAAGAGGAGCCGCTACAACTGTTCAAGACTGAAGGGGAGGTTGGATTTGAGGATCGCAGGAAATGAGAGAAGCCCCAACCTTTCATTAGAGAACCTTTTCTTCATCTCGGACACACCTCTGGGGCTCCATTGTTTCGGGAAGAATAACATTTCATATGACTGGAAGGATCCTCCGAAGCAGGAATTCCCCTCCCCCACCTCTGCTTTGTTATGGCACAAAGATGGCAGGACATGTTATATAGAAGTCTGAAATCTTTGCAAATTTATGAAAAAAAATAAAAATAAAATAATCCCACATACAAAAGTATCACAGGCTCCTCCCATGTACATAAGTATCACAGGCTCCTCCCATGTACATAAGTATTCACATCCTTTGCCATGACACTCACAATTGAGCTCAGGTACATCCCTGTTTCCACTGATCATCCTTGAGATGTTTCTACAACTTGATTGGAGTCCACCTGTGGTAAACTCAGCTGATTGGACATGATTTAGAAAGGTACACACCTGTCTATAGAAGGTCCCACAGGTATCAGTGCATGTCAGAGCACAAACCAAGCCATGAAGTCCATGGAATTGCCTGTAGACCTCCAAGACAGGATTGTATGGAGGCACAGATCTGGGGAAGGGTACAGAAACATTTCTGCAGCATTGAAGCCTCCATCATCCGTAAATGGAAGAAGTTTGGAACCACCAGGACTCTTCCTAGAGCGGGCCACCTGGCTAAACTGAGCGATCGGGTGAGAAGTCAAGGAGGTGACCAAGAACCCGATGGTCAAGGAGGTGACCAAGAACCCGATGGTCAAGGAGGTGACCAAGAACCCGATAGTCAAGGAGGTGACTAAGAAGAACCCAATAGTCAAGGAGGTGACCAAGAACCCGATTGTCAAGGAGGTGACCAAGAACCCGATGGTCAAGGAGGTGACCAAGAACCCGATGGTCAAGGAGGTGACCAAGAACCCGATAGTCAAGGAGGAGACTAAGAACCGATGGTCAAGGAGGTGACCAAGAACCCGATAGTCAAGGAAGTGACTAAGAAGAACCCAATAGTCAAGGAGGTGACCAAGAACCCGATAGTCACTCTGACAGAGACCCAGCTTTTCTCTGTGGAGAGAGGAGAACCTTCCAGCAGAACAACCATCTCTGCAGTACTTCACTAATCAGGCCTGTATGGTAGAGTCGCCAGAGGAAAGACAATCCTTAGTAATAGGCACATGACAGCCCGCCTGGAGTTTGCCAAAAGGCACCTGAAGGACTCTCAGACCATGTGAAACAAAATTCTCTGGTCTGATGAAACAAAGATTGAACTCTTTGGCCTGAATGGCAAGCGTCATGTCTGGAGGAAACCAGGCACTGCTCATCACCTAAAATCAAAAAGAAAAATACTGCGCTATCCCTTGATTTAGAAAAAATCAAGAATGTTTTAAGTGAAAAACTAAAAACCTAAAGTGCTGCTGCAGCCAGAAATGTGAGACATCCCCCACCTCAATAACTATACAAAACAAAAAGCTGCGCTGCTAGTACATGAACGTGATCATAGTGATTATAACCCACATTAAAAAAAAAAAAAAACAATCAACAAAATGAATTGGCACAAAAATAGCTGAGAAACTGGAATCTCACAAACAACAAATAAATTAGCACTCAAGAATGATTGAGAAACTGGAATCTCACAAATAAAACTGATATAGTAGGAGATGATAATTGAGTATTCAATATCCCGAAAAATTATAATAGGTCCATATAATCAGAAAAAAAGTGACGTCACCACCACACCACGCTGATCCCGGAATTAGACGGGTAGCAGCTGAGAGCCGGCCGGCGCATATTGATTTTATCACGATCTTTTTTCTGTACACAATGTAAGTGCAATTTTAAAATTTTTTTAATAAATACATTTTAACCGTATTACGCTATGGAGTATTTTCCTTTCATGTTTATCTGTGGATTTGGAGCGGTATCTTATTAAGTTGATCCCCTGGAGCGGTGACCTGTGAATTACATCCCAGCAGAGACCCAGTGGCTGGGGGATACAGCCACCTGCGTGCATGATCTCTGTGACAGGAGATCTATAGATTCGGTAAGGGGCTGATTGATCTGAGGTGGAGGATCTCCCTGTAACATCACTCTCCCTAGGGAGACCATCTTTGCATGCCTCACATTATTTGAAGAAAGGTGTTCTTTTCTCCCTTTACCAGCAAAATTTCTATACTCATAAGGACTCTCTTTTTTTCTGATTATATGGACCTATTATAATTTTTCGGGATATTGAATACTCAATTATCATCTCCTACTATATCAGTTTTATTTGTGAGATTCCAGTTTCTCAATCATTCTTGAGTGCTAATTTATTTGTTGTTTGTGAGATTCCAGTTTCTCAGCTATTTTTGTGCCAATTCATTTTGTTGATTGTTTTTTTTTTTTTTATGTGGGTTATAATCACTATGATCACGTTCATGTACTAGCAGCGCAGCTTTTTGTTTTGTACTGCTCATCACCTGGCCAAAACCATCCCTACAGTGAAGCATTATGGTGGCAGCATCATGCTGTGGGGATGTTTTTCAGCGGCAGGAACTGGGAGACTAGTCTGGATCGAGGGAAAGATGAATACAGCAATGTACAGAGACATCCTTGATGAAAATCTTCTCCAGAGCACTCGACCTCAGATTGGGGCGAAGGTTCATCTTCCAACAGGACAACGACCCTAAGCACACAGCCAAGATAACAAAGGAGTGGCTACGGGACAACTCTGTGAATGTCCTTTAGTGGCCCAGCCAGAGCCCAGACTTGAACCCGATTGAACATTTCTGGAGAGATCTGAAAATGGCTGTGCACCGACACTCCCCATCCAACCTGATGGAGCTTGAGAGGTCCTGCAAAGAAGAATGGGAGAAACTGCCCAAAAATCGGTGTGCCAAGCTTGTAGCATCATACTCAAAAAGACTTGAGGCTGTAATTGGTGCCAAAGGAGCTTCACCAAAGTACTGAGCAAAGCCTGTGATACTTATGTACATGGGAGGAGTCTGTGATACTTATGTACATGGGAGGAGTCTGTGATACTTATGTACGTGGGAGGAGTCTGTGATACTTATGTACATGGGAGGAGTCTGTGATACTTATGTACATGGGAGGAGCCTGTGATACTTATGTACATGGGAGGAGCCTGTGATACTTCTGTACATGGGAGGAGTCTGTGATACTTATGTACATGGGAGGAGTCTGTGATACTTGTGTACATGGGAGGAGCCTGTGATACTTATGTACATGGGAGGAGCCTGTGATACTTATGTACATGGGAGGAGTCTGTGATACTTATGTACATGGGAGGAGTCTGTGATACTTATGTACATGGGAGGAGTCTGTGATACTTATGTACATGGGAGGAGTCTGTGATACTTATGTACATGGGAGGAGCCTGTGATACTTATGTACATGGGAGGAGCCTGTGATACTTATGTACATGGGAGGAGCCTTTGATACTTAAGTACATGGGATTTGTTACGTTTTATATTTTTTATAAATTTGCAAAGATTTCAAACAAACGTCTTTCACGCTGTCATTATGGGGGATTGTTTGTAGGATTTGGAGGAAAATAATGAATTTAATCCATTTTGGCTGTAACATAACAAAATGTGGAAAAAGTGAAGCGCTGTGAATACTTTCCGGATGCACTGTATATAAAAGCCGGAGGATGAGCTTTGGCTGCACACTGTGTAATGTCATGTGACCACATAGTGATCCCTGCATCCTGTCCTTCCAAAAATCCTATCTACCGGCTTCAGCACTTTCTGCATTAGTGACCTACAAGAGTTTCTATGTGCATTAACCCAGATCAACCAATCAGAATTCACTCAGATACAAAATGCATTCTGATTGGATGCCTTTGGTTATCATATGTGTAAAAAAGTTGGGCGGGTAACCGGAAGCATCAAAAGTCAGACATGTTTCAAAAATGTTTAGGGTAATAGTCAATGAAACGGCATCTGATCGATTATTTAGGCCACGGGTGCTCAACCTCCAGCTGTTGCAAGTCCCATGAGGCATTGCAAGGCCTACAGTTACAAGCCTGATTTCCAAACGCAAAGGAGTGATGGGGCTCGTAGTTCAGCAACAGCTAATGGGCCACAGGTTGGGCACTCATGACTTAGGACCAGGGATATCCAAACTTTCTAAACAAAGGACCAGTTTACTGTCTTTCAGACTTTAAGGGGGCTGAACTAGGGCCAATGGGATTAGAAAATGTCCCGGCATGCAGTGGGAGGACTAGTGTCCCATTGGTGTCAATGGAAGGAATTGTGCCCCATTGTTGGTGTCAATAGAAGAAACTGTGCCCTTTTGATGGTGTTAATGGAAGGAATAGTGTCCCATTGTTGGTATCAGCGACAGGAATTATGCCCCCTTGTTGGTGCCAGTGGATGGAATAGTGCCCCAAGGGCCAGATAAAGGCAACAAAGGGCCGCAGTTTGGAGACCCCAGTATCTTAGACCACTGCAAAATGGCAGTTGATGGAGAATGTTAAAGGGCTGCTGTTTGGTGAAGGTCCTACCATCTTTGTGAAATTTCCGAACACCTTCAGGATTCTGGGTGCCAACGTCAAAGTCTGTTCGGGTGAAGGAACTGACTCTTGTCCCATCGTTGGTGTGAATGGAAGGAATTGTGCCCCATTGCTGGTGTCAATGGAAGGAACTGTGCCCTTTTGATGATGTCAATGAGAGGAAGAGTGACCCATTTTTTGTGTCAGCAACAGGAACTATGCCCTGTTGTTGGTGTCAGTGGATGGAATAGTGCTCCAAGGGCAGGATAAAGGCAAGCAAAGGGCCACAGTTTGGAGACCCGGTATCTTAGGCAGTTAATAACCATTGCTTTGCACCTCTACATCCTCCAACTGCTGAAAAGTGGCAGTTGATGGAGAATGTTAGAGGGCTGCTCTTTGTTGAAGGTCCTTCCATCTTTGTGAAATTACCAAACACCTTCAAGATTCTGGGTGCCAACGTCAAAGTTTGTTCAGGTGAAGGAACTGACTCTTGTCCCATCGTTGGTGTCAATGGAAGAAATTGCGCCCCATTGTTGGTGTCAATGGAAGGAATTGTGCCCTATCATTGGTGTCAATGGAAGGATTTGTTCCCCATTGTTGGTGTCAATGGAAGGAATTGTGCCCTATCATTGGTGTCAATGGAAGGATTTGTTCCCCATTGTTGGTGTCAATGGAAGGAATTGTGCCCCATTGTTGGTGTCAATGAGAGGAATAGTGCACCATTGTTGGAGTCAATGGAAGGAATTGTGCCCCATTCTTGGTGTCAATGGAAGGAACTGTGCCCTTTTGATGGTGTCAATGAGAGGAAGAGTGACCCATTTTTGGTGTCAGCAACAGGAATTATGCCCCGTTGTTGGTGTCAGTGGACGGAATAGTGCTCCAAGGGCAGGATAAAGGCAAGCAAAGGGCCGCAGTTTGGAGACCCAGGACTTAGGCAGTTAATAACCATTGCTTTGCACCTCTACATCCCCCAACTGATGCAAAGTGGCAGTTGAGGGAGGATGTTAGAGGGCTGCTGTTTGGTGAAGGTCCTTCCATCTTTTGTGAAATTCCCGAACACCTTCAAGATTCTGGGTGCCAACGTCAAAGTCTGTTCGGGTGAAGGAACTGACTCTTGATGGCAATAGCAGATGTTATCTGGTCTCCATGTACTGCAGTGCTGAGCAGTGACTGGCTCAGGACAAACATACGCCCTCTATGTCAACTGCATCTAGCAAATGATCAGGCATCTGTCTGAAAACAACATCAGCCGATACACCTGGTAGACAACCAGATTCCTAGACGCCTTAGATGGGTGTGACTCAGGCTGCAAGGGGCCTCCACCCTTAACTGTAACATACAGTATCTCACAAAAGTGAGTACACCCCTCAGTCAGTGACACATTTTTGTAAATATTTTATTCTATCTTCTCATGTGACAACACTGAAGAAATGTCACTTTGCTACAATGTAAAGTAGTGAGTGTACAGCTTGTATAACAGTGTAAATTTCCTGTCCCCCTCAAAATAACTCAACACACAGCCATAAATAGCTTAACCACTGGCAACAAAAGTCAGTACACCCCTAAGTGAAAATGTCCAAATTGGGACCCAATTAGCCATTTTCCCTCCCCGGTATCATGTGACTCGTTAGTGTTACAAGGTCTCAGGTGTGAATGGGGAGCAGGTGTGTTAAATTTGGTGTTATCGCTCTCACTCTCTCATACTGGTCACTGGAAGTTCAACATGGCACTTCATGGCAAAGAACTCTCTGAGGATCTGATAAAAAGAATTTTTGCTCTACATAAACCTCCATGACCTAGGCTATAAGAAGATTGCCAAGACCCTGAAACTGAGCTGCAGCACGGTGGCCAAGACCATACAGCGGTATAACAGGACAGGTTCCACTCAGAACAGGCCTCGCCATGGTCCACCAAAGAAGTTGAGGTCACGTGATCAGCGTCATATCCAGAGGTTGTCTTTGGGAGCCTGTCAGTGCTCAGACCATACGCCGCACACTGCATCAAATTGGTCTGCATGGCTGTCGTCCCAGAAGAAAGCCTCTTCTAAAGATGATGCACAAGAAAGTCTGCAAACAGTTTGCGGAAGACAAGCAGACTAAGGACATGGATTACTGGAACCATGTCCTGTGGTCTGATGAGACCAAGATAAACTTATTTGGTTCAGATGGTGACAAGCGTGTGTGGCGACAACCAGGTGAGGAGGACAAAGACAAGTGTGTCTTGCCTACAGTCAAGCATGGTGGTGGGAGTGTCATGGTCTGGGGCTGCATGAGTGCTGCCGGTACTGGGGGGCTACAGATCATTGAGGGAACCATGAATGCCAACATGTACTGTGACATACTGAAGCAGAGCATGATCCCCTCCCTTCAGAGACTGGGCCGCAGGGCAGTATTCCAACATGATAACGACCCCAAACACACCTCCAAGACGACCACTGCCTTGCTAAAGAAGCTGAGGGTAAAGTTGATGGACTGGCCAAGCCTGTCTCCAGACCTAAACCCTATTGATCATCTGTGGGACATCCTCAAACGGAAGGTGGAGGAGCGCAAGGTCTCTAACATTCACCAGCTCCGTGATGTGGTCATGGAGGAGTAGAAAAGGACTCCAGTGGTGACCTGTGAAGCTCTGGTGACCTCCATGCCCAAGAGGTTTAAGGCAGTGCTGGAAAATAATGGTGGCCACACAAAATATTGGCACTTTGGGCCCAATTTGGACATTTTCACTTAGGGGTGTACTGACTTTTGTTGCCAGCGGTTTAGACATTAATGGCTGTGTGTTGAGTTATTTTGAGGGGACAGCAAATTTACACTGTTATACAAGCTGTACACTCACTACTTTACATTGTAGACAAGTGTCATTTCTTCAGTGTTGTCACATGAAAGAATGTGAGGGGGTTACGCCCTTTTGTGAGATAAATTACGTAGAAATGTCCTCTCCTCCATCTTCCCTCGGCTTTTGGTAGGAGAGGGTCCATGTCTGCCAAAAACCATCCTTAAAGGGAATGGGACCTATCACCGATGACCTGTTGTTAAACCTTGTTGGGTGTCATCCTCATTCTAAAACCCCATACACACTATTAGATTTTCTGCAGATTTGTGCCTTCAAATTTACCAAAACCATATAATATGAGGTCAAAGATTAAGAATTTAAATTTGTATGCAATCAGTCAGGGCCTCGCACTACATGGTTTTGGTAAATCTGAAGACAAAAATCTGCAGACAATCTAATAGTGTCTATGGGGTGGAAACCCGTGAGACGGCGATGACCCTCTATGTCCTCTCCGCAGGGTGAAGCTCCGCCCATTACCACAATGTTTGCTCGCAGCGATGAAAACTTAATGGCTGAGTAGTAACAGATGGGACAACCATATAGTAATATACATCATCTGTATATATTGTGCAGGACCTGGAAGGAGGGTTTCCTGTCCATCTTCTGAGGATTTACCGCAGAGATCTCAATAATAGAGTCCCTGAGAGACTGAGGAGTGTCAGGATGTCTCTCCGGGAACCACTGAAATATCAGTTCATGGTGGACTGGCCATTAGCCCATGATAAGAACTCTCCTCCCCTCAGAAAAGTGAACTTGGTAACATCAGGAAGAAGGACAGGGATAGAGGGACAGTGGCAAAGGGAAGACGGTCAGGAATGGAGGGACAGTGACAGAGGGAACAAGGACAGGGATAAAGGGACAGCGGCAGAGAGAAGAAGGACAGGGATAGAGGGGCAGAGATGGAAGGGGGAAGGTTAGGGACCGTGGAGGATGGAAGAGGGGCAGAAAAAGGGAGACAATAGTGGCCATAAGAATAACAGAGGGACAATGGTGGAGAGAAAAAGGACAGGGCAGGGACAGCAGTGGAGGAAGGGACATCGACAGAGGGACAGTGAGGGAGGGAAGATAAATAGTAGAGGAGGAAAAAAAGACAGTGTATAGTGACAGAGGAAAGGAGGAGAGGGCTAGAGAGAAGAAGGGGAGGTACAGGGAGGAGGAGGAGAGGGATAGGAAGAAGGGGGAGAGGGATAGGAAGAAGGGGGAGAGGGATAGGGAGAAGGAGAGGGATAGGGAGGAGGAAGAGAGGGACAGGGAGGAGGAGGAGGAGGAGGAGAGGGATAGGTAGAAGGAAAGGAATAGGGAGGAGGAGGAGAGGGATAGTGAGAAGGAGAAGAGGGACAGGGAGGAGGAGGAGAGGGATAGGGAGAAGGAAGAGAGGGATAGGGAGAAGGAAGAGAGGGATAGGGAGAAGGAAGAGAGGGACAGGGAGAAGGAGGGGAGGGATAGGAAGGAGGAGAGGGATAAGGAGAAGGAGGAGAGGGATAGGGAGGAGGAGGAGAGGGATACGGAGAAGGAGAGGGATAAAGAGAAGGAGGAGAGGGATAGGGAGGAGGAGGAGAGGGACAGGGAGGAGGAGGAGAGGGATAGGGAGAAGGAAGAGATGGATAGGGAGGAGGATGAGAGGGACAGGGAGAAGGAGGAGAGGGATAGGGAGGAGGAGGAGAGGGACAGGGAGAAGGAGGAGAGGGACAGGGAGAAGGAGCAGAGGGACAGGGAGGAGGAGGAGAGGGATAGGGAGGAGGAGGAGAGGGACATGAAGAAGGAGGAGAGGGACAGGGAGAAGGAGGAGAGGGACAGGGAGAAGGAGGAGAGGGATAGGGAGATGGGGGAGAGGGATAGGGAGGAGGAGGAGAGGGATAGGAAGAAGGAGGAGAGGGATAGGGAGAAGGGGGAGAGGGATAGGGAGAAGGGGGAGAGGGATAGGGAGAAGGAGGAGAGGGACAGGGAGAAGGAGGAGAGGGATAGGGAGAAGAAAGAGAGGGATAATAAGAAGGAGAAGTGGGACAGGGAGAAGGATGAGAGGGATAGGGAGAAGGAGGAGTGGGATAGGGAGGAGGAGGAGGAGAGGAATAGGGAGAAGGAGGAGAGGGATAGGGAGAAGGAGAGGGACAGGGAGAAGAAGGAGAGGGACAGGGAGAAGGAAGAGAGGGATAGGGAGAAAGAAGGAGAGGGATAGGGAGAAGGAGGAGAGGGAGAAGGAAGAGAGGGATAGAGGGACAGTGGTGGAGGGGAGATGAATAGTGGTGGAGGGAGAGGGGGACAGTGGTGGAGGGAAGATGAATAGTGGTGGAGGGATAGAGGGACAGTGGTGGAGGGGAGATGAATAGTGTTGGAGGGATAGAGGGATAGCGGTGGAGGGAAGATGAATAGTGGTGGAGGGATAGAGGGACAGTGGTGGAGGGGAGATGAATAGTGTTGGAGGGATAGAGGGATAGCGGTGGAGGGAAGATGAATAGTGGTGGAGGGATAGAGGGACAGTGGTGGAGGGGAGATGAATAGTGTTGGAGGGATAGAGGGATAGCGGTGGAGGAAAGATGAATAGTGGTGGAGGGATAGAGGGACAGTGGTGGAGGGGAGATGAATAGTGTTGGAGGGATAGAGGGATAGCGGTGGAGGGAAGATGAATAGTGGTGGAGGGATAGAGGGATAGCGGTGGAGGGAAGATGAATAGTGGTGGAGGGATAGAGGGACAGTGGTGGAGGGGAGATGAATAGTGGTGGAGGGATAGAGGGATAGCGGTGGAGGGAAGATGAATAGTGGTGGAGGGATAGAGGGACAGTGGTGGAGGGGAGATGAATAGTGGTGGAGGGATAGAGGGATAGCGGTGGAGGGAAGATGAATAGTGGTGGAGGGATAGAGGGACAGTGGTGGAGGGGAGATGAATAGTGGTGGAGGGATAGAGGGATAGCGGTGGAGGGAAGATGAATAGTGGTGGAGGGATAGAGGGACAGGCACAGAGCCATGTACTTACCCTCTATACTCCTTAGGCTCCTTTCTGCAGATGTTCAGTCCTGGACTGGCTGTATCACCTCTACCTGCAGTCACGTTGCAGGTGGAGTGCCTGTCGCACAATCGGGGTGGAGCACTCGGTGACAATGTATTTGTTTTGTTACAGGCTCGGCATGCTCACTCACACTTATAAACACAGTACAAGCCCATCCTGTACACACCTGACATTATATCCTTTTGCCGTTCTTCATGTCGTATTTCATGTCACTCTCCTGCTGTGGTGGAACTACAAGTCCCAGAATGGATGAGGGATGAGGGAGCACTGTATTGTAAGGTGCTGCAGCAACTGGAGAGTGGCAGGTGGACTGGGAGAGAAGCTGCATTAAAATGAATCTGATATTCAGCCATAAAGTAACAAGTACTTTTAAAGTTCATCAGTCCATGAATACATTCCTGACCTGTCACAATGTACAGTACCGTTTTAAGAAAAGCTTCACTTTTTATTATTAATAAGCTCCAGTCCAGTGCCTCTACCTAAGCTGAGATGGTGTGATCAGTCTGCTGCAGGCAGGAGGAAGCATTTCCTCAGTCTCCTCTCCCCCAGAATTTAGACATTGTAACTTTGTAGCAAGTCACAAGGTGAGAGGCTGTAGCATAGAATGTTCTGTGTCAGACATTGTATAGAATTTTTTTCCAATGTAAGGTCAGATAGGAGATCAAATGAGAAAGCCAACACATTTCAGGGTCCAACAACACCCTTCATCAGGCTAGGAAATGATCACGTCGGGGTCTGAACTGCAACAGCAGAGAAATACTGTGACTGATGACACACAGATCCAGATACAATTTTATTCTGATGTAAGATCAGACAGAAGATGAATTGGGGAAGTCAACATGTTTTGGGGACCCAACCTCACCCCTTCATCAGTGGAGTGTCGGCACTCAGCACTGGGAAATGATCAGGTCGGGGGTCTCAAATGGAACAGCAGAGAAATACTGTGACCGATCACACCAAGATCCAGATACAATTTTTTCCAATGTAAGGACAGATAGAAGATCAAATGAGGAAGTCAACATGTTTCAGAGCCCAACAACACCCTTCATCAGTGTAGTGTCAGCACCCAGGCTTGGAAATGATCAAGTCAAGGCCTGAACTGAGACAGCAGAGAAATACTGTGACTGATGACATGCAGATCCAGATTCAATTTTATACCGATGTAAGATCAGACAGAAGATGAAATGGGGAAGCCAACATGTTTTGGGGACCCAACCTCACCCCTTCATCAGTGGAGTGTCATCACTCAGCACTAGAAAATAATCACATTGGGGGTCTAAACTGCAACAGCAGAGGAATACTGTGACCAATCACACCTAGATCTAGATACAATTTTATTTCAATGTCAGGTCAGATAGAAGACCAAATGGGAAAGTCAACACATTTCGGGTTCCAACATTACTCCTTCATCAGTGGATCTTCAGCACCCAGGCTGGGAAATAATCATGTCGAGGTCTAAACTCCAACTGCAGAGAAATACTCGAACTGATGACACCTAGATCCAGATGCAATTTTATTCCAATGTTAGGTCAGACAGAAGATTATATGAGGAAACCAACACGTTTGGGGGCCCAACACCACCCCTTCATCAGTGCAGTGTCAGCACTCAGACTGGGAAATGATCCCACCGAGGTAGACACTGCAACAGCAGAGAAATGTTGTAACTGATAACACTGAGAACCAGATCCAATTTTATTCCAATGTAAGGTTAGATCAAATAGGGAAGCCAACGTGTTTTGGGGCCCAACACCATTCCTTCATCAGTGAAGTGTGAGCACTCAGGCTAGAAAATGATCACATCGGGGTCTAAACTGCAACATCTGAGAAATACTGTGACTGAGGAGGACACCCAGATTCAGATACAATATACATTTAGAGCAAATAGGGAAGCCAACACGTTTTGGGGACCCAAACTCACCCCCTTCATCAGTGGAGTGTTAGGCACAGAGCTTGTCAGCAGCTGGTTTGGCTACCTAACCAACTGTGCCTGACACTCCATTAGTCAAAAAAAGCCACTGTGCACTCTCAGCTTAGTCCCTATACATCAGGGGTAGGCCACTCTGGCACTCCAGTTGTTGTGGAACTACAAGTCCCATGAGGCTTTGCAAGACTGACAGCCACAGGCATGACCCCCAGAGGAAGAGGCATGATGTGATTTGTAGTTTCCCCATAGTTGGAGTGCCAAAGTTGCATAGCCCTGATATACATTGTCTCTCTCTATAAGCCCTGATGAAGGAGGCAACGATGGGCCATGAAACGTTTTGGATTTCTCTTTTGATCTTCTATCTGACCTTACATTGGAATAACATTGTATTTGAATGAATAACTTGTGGGGTGGCTCCTCTATCCCATTGGTTTACACTACAAACTAAGGAAGTTGTGGGAATCCTCTGGTGTGTGGAGGTAACCTGTACAAACACCACTGCAATACTATTGGATAGCAGTACTAATAGGACAACCCTAGAGGTCCAGCCCTACCTATCTACTGTCGCAAGTACTCAGATAGAAGATTGTGCTTTATTTTGGAGGAGGCTTCTGGGAGATCGGTTTGTAGGGTGAATGCATGGTGGGAAAAGATCTCTCTTACCCCATAAGGTTTCTGGTGGAGATGAATAACACTTTTAGAGACACCTACAGAAATCAGGCAGCATTCCCCCAATCAGGGTTCATTGTCTATCTGTAGGCCCCATCCGATCCCCCGCAGGCAATATCCACCCCTGAGCTTCTTTTAGGGGGAAATTTTATTGGCATGAATCAGATTTTTATTTAGGGTTTGCACTGGGGACACTCGCAGAGCATCCCCCATAGACACAGGACCATCAGTTGAAAACTCGCAGGCGTGTGCCATGATCAACCCATTGTGCGGGGGGTCATGTTGTTAACATTTGTAGACTCAGGGTACAGTATTGGGTGGCAGATGAATGTATATTCTCAATGGCTACCCTTGGGGATCACGGTCTAATGCCCTGTACACACGATCGGACTTTCCGACAACAAAAACGTGGATTTTTGTTTGAAGGATGTTGGCTCCAACTTGTCTTGCATACACACGGTCACACAAATGTTGGCCAACAATTACGAACGTGGGAACGCGGTGACGTACAAGACGTACGACGAGACGATAAAAAGGAAGTTCAATAGCCAGTGCGGCTCCTTCTGCTTGATTCCGAGCATGTGTGAACTTTTGTGTACGCACGATCGCAAATTCCAACAACAAAGTTTTGTTGGCGGAAAATTTGAGAACCTGCTAGCCAACATTTGTTGGCGGAAAGTCCGCCAACAAATGTCCGATGGAGCATACACTCGGTCGGACTTTCGGCCAACAAGCTCACATCCAACATTTGTTGTCGGAAAATCCGATTGTGTGTACGGGGCATTAGGGTGAGTCATAATCTCCCCAGCTACTGACATTTTGATAAACGCAAGCATGGCTGCCCATTCCTGAACTACAAAAGGAAGAAAATTATTAGGACTGGCGCACAAGCAACACTGCCGCCACTAGATGAGGATCACACTGGAATAGGCACTGAAGAACAGGTTGACCAATCACACGGCCTGAATTTTTATTTGGATGCAGAATGTTTTTTAATTGGTGACCAGTAAACGTTCTTATAAACATAGTCTTGCTGGCGCGGGGTCAATTTACGCTTCCTGTAATAGGCTGCTGTAAGTACCTCTGGAAAGAGGCACTCATAGTTGCTTTCCTGGCGCCAACATGGCAGCATACACGTGGTAGTATGTTGACATGGATTGGCACCAGGAAAGGAAAATTTTGGTAAATATTTGATACAATTTTCCATTTTACCTTACGCCAACATGGCAGCATAGTACCACATGTATGATCTCATGGATTGGCACCAAAAAAGTAAAATTACGCTAAGCATTTGATACCATTTTCATGGCGTCAACATGGCAGCAAACTGCCACATGTATGCTGCCATGGATTTGCGCCAGGAAAGGAAAATTACATAAGTATTTAAAACAATTTTCCATTTTCCTTAGCGTCAACATGGCAGCAAACTACCACATGTATGATGTCATGGATTGGCGCCAGGAAAGGAAAATGATGGTAAGTATTCGATAGTTTTCCATTTCCCTGGCACCAACGTGGAACCATATATGATGTCATGGATTGGCGCCAGCAAAGTAATATTATCTTTCCTTGTTTGGGTTGATTCGATTGCACCTGTTTTACAGAGTAAAGGGAAATTTCACCGCTCACTGCCATCCATCAACCAATTAGGAGAGCCAAGTATGGCAGAACCACGTCTCCGGGCACTAAAACCGCAACCAAACCTCCGGCACAGATACACCTCCCACAATCGGTCAGGTTGACTGCTACCCCACAGTAATTGAATATACAAAACAAGACAATATGATGTCAACAGGTTGCCATGTTTACCTGTGAACACACGCCAATTTTAACACGAAACGCCAATGTGCGCCAAGATGGTGGCCATTGGCTCAGGTGTCCATTGCAGCTCCTGGAACGGATTGGGGGGGGCACAATCAGTCCAAACCTCAGTGCTGTTTGTTACTGTCAAACTAACATGCCTCAATATGCTTTTTCTTTGTGCGCTCACATGCATTACTGAGGCACATCGACGCACATTTTTAATGTGTTTCGGAATTTAGGAGTGGACAGAGTTAACAGATATTGGCCAAGGGTTGTTAATACCTGTTGCCTACTCAACTAAACACATGAAAACGCATGTTAGAGGCATTGTCCTTGACTTCTGTGGACCTCCCAACACTAGGGTTGCCACCTCATCCTTCTAAAACCGAACACATATGAGTTACACGGGTTCTGTGGTCTATTAAGGTTGTAATTAAACTCACTTGGTGCCTTACCTGCATTAAATTTGCCTCAGAAACCGTGTAATTCATATGTGTTTGGGCTTAAAGGGATGAGGTGGCAACCCTACCCAACACACAAAAATGTGCATATTAGTGCATTGCAATCCATGCATTAAAACGCAACAGTGTAAAAGGGCATTAGACATCATGTTAGAATCTAAATGGGTGTGATTACTGCTTACATTTATTAACCAAAACTAGTAAATGTGTACAGTTCCACTTTAATCCCAACTTTGTTTCATTCTGAGACCCCCCATTGAGTTTTGTCCATGTGCCCCTATCTCTCCACCTCTATGTGGAGCCTTTTCTACATATTCCTATGGAGCAGCCACTTGCTGGAGCAGTAATCCAGTAATGTGGTGCCAGTATTTTGGTGACAGCGACCCCCTAGTGGCCACTCTATAGGAATATATAGAGCAGAGCGTTCAGATTACAGCAGAATCCTGGCATCAGGGGGTGGGTTAGGAGTAAGATTTTACTTGCGGGATGGCAGACAGCAATATGTAGGCTAAGTCATTCCCATACCCTAACCAAAAGTGAAAACTCGTTTTGGATAGAGTTTCACGTAAAGGAAAAGATATCAAGGATAGAAGTCCTGAGATGCCTGTGCCTAACTTTGTTTAGTTTTGGGTGGAGTGAAGGTTTAACTCCCCCCCAAAAGTCATGTCGATGTCCCCTCCCCCATCTCTCCCCCCTCTGCAGAGCCCTTTCTACATATTCCTATGGAGTAGCCAGTAGGTGGAGCAGCGATCCAGTATCGTGGTGCCAGCGTATGGTGTCAGCGCCCCTCTTTTGGCCACTCTATAGGAATATATAGAGCAGAGAATTCATATTACAGCAGAATCCTGGCATCAGGGGGCGAATTGGGAGTAGGATTTCCCTGGTGGGGTGGGAACTACATCATTTCACACCCCAACCAAAAGTGAAAACACGTTTTGGATAGAGTTTCACTTTACAAGAAAAGATATCAAGAATAGAAGTCCTGAGACGCCTATGCCTAACTTTGTTTAGTTTTAGGTGAAGTGAAGGTATAACCCCCCCCCCCCCGCCCATTTAGTCCTGTCCACTTCCCCCCATCTCTTCATCTCCATGTGGAGCCTTTTCTGCATATTAATATGAAGCAGCCACTAGGTGGCGCAGTGATCCAGTATCGCGGTGCCAGCGTTATGGTGTCAGCGGCCCCCTATTGGCTACTCTATAGGAATATATAGAGCAGAGAGTTCAGATTACAGCAGAATCCTGGCAGGGGACGAGGTGGGAGTAAGATTACCCTGGTGGGGTGTGGACTACATCATTCCAACCAAAAGTAAAAACATGTTTTGGATAGAGTTTCACTTAAAGGAAAAGATATCAAGGATAGAAGTCCTGAGACGCCTGTGCCTAACTTTTTAACCTTTTTATCCCTGTATGGGTTTTTTGTGTATTAAATCAAGCTCAGCCTGGAAACCAGTAGATGGAATCTTGTTGGTTTGCATGGGGAACACTTTGTCACATTTTAAACCAGGAGGAGGTGGTCCTAAGGGCTGTCACATGGCGATTGCAGACCGGGATAGCCTCTGTGTCACCAGTGTGTTTGCCATCTCAGAGCACTTTCCATTCATTTGTCCTGTCATCTCCGCACAGGGGAATGTGTTTACCAGGTGATGGCAGTTTCCCACAGCATGCCAAATAATGGGTCCATGTAACCAAAACTTTTTTTGGGGGGGTTTTGGATAAGGTAGAGTTTTTTTCTGTCTGTGACCCCATTAGGGAGATTTTCCTTCACTTCCTGTCCATGTGACACCTGGGGAAAGTAGTTGTCATCGGGACAGGATCAATCATTTTCAACCTTCCCAACTCAATCCAATAAAAGTTTTGAATAGACAACTCCTTTAATACACAATATTGTCGACAGTATTGGGACACCTGCCTTTACACGCACATGAACTTTAATGACATCCCAGTCTTAGTCCTTAGGGTTCAATATTGAGTTAGCCCACCCTTTGCAGCCATAACAGCTTCAACTCTTCTGGGAAGGCCGTCCACAAGGTTTAGGAGTGTGTCTATGGGAATGTTTGACCATTCTTCCAGAAGCGCATTTTTTAGGTCAGGCACTGATGTTGGACGAGAAGGCCTAGCTCGCCATCTCCACTCTAATTCATCCCAAAGGTGTTCTATCGGGTTGAGGTGCAGGCCAGTTAAGTTCCTCCACCCCAAACTCGCTCATCCATGTCTTCATGGACCTTGCTTTGTGCACTGGTCCAAATCATTTGGTGTAGGGGGGACTAGGTGTGGGAACACCTTTGGGATGAATTAGAGCTGCAAAAGGGTGGGCCAACTCAATATTGAACCCTACGGACTAAGACTGGGATGCCATTAAAGTTCAAGTGTGTGTAAAGGCAGGCGTCCCAATACTTTTGGTAATATAGTGTATGTTTTATATATTCTGTTTGGGGTTTTTACACTTTGCCTTGCTCAGCACCACAATTTGCACCATCTTGACATGTAAACCCACAGACGTGGCTGTAACAGCGGCCAACAACAATGGGGACGCAGTGAGATCACAAACGCGCTGTGTTCGTAGATGGGGTCGAATGCAAAGTGAGCCGCCTGAGTTTGGAAAACAGAATGTTACATGAATAACGCCCTCCCCTCGATATGGAGAGACTCCATATAAACAAACAGGCTCAGTTTTGGAGGAGGTTCAAGGTCCCAGCGAAGGTCAGCGAGAACAGGATGGCGTATTGTCTCCTTGGCTAATTGGTGGGAGGAAAAAACATTTGTAGCATCAGTGAACCTTTGTGTCGCTATCCGCGGACAAGAGACGGTTCATGCAGGAAATGTACGCAGCTTATCGACACAGAGATACATTTATGGTGACACAGAGAAGAGATACAATTATGGTGATGCCAAGATGAGACACATTTGTGATGACCCCAAGAAGAGATAGATTTGTGTGACACAAAGAAGAGGTACATTTATGGTGACACCATAAGAGATACATTTGTGTGACACCAAAAAGAGGTGCACTTGTGGTGACACCGAGAAGAGATAAATTTGTGTGACACCAAGAAGAGAAACATTTGTGTGACACCAAGAAGAGGTACATTTGTGTGACCTCACAAGAGATTTATTTGTGTGACACCAAGAAAGGGTATATTTGTGGTCACACCAAGAAGATATAGATTTATGTGTCACCGAGAACAGAAACATTTGTGGTGACACTGAGAAGAGATACATTTACAGTATGTGACACCAAGAAAAGTTACATTTGTGTGATGCCACAAGAGATACATTTATGTGACACCAAGAAGTAGATTTGTGTGACACCACAAGAGATACATTTGTGTGAAACCACAAGAGATACATTTGTGTGACAACAAGAAGAGATACATTTGTGTGACACTCAGAATAGATACATTTGTGGTCAGGCCTGGACTGGAAATAAAAACCAGGCCTGGAAATAATTTCATAATATCCCCATAGCATTATTATACCAGCCCAACAGCATAACGTCACAGAGGCTCTACGGACATGGTACAGGAGGTGGTCATAGGCTGTGTGGACACGGAACAGGAGGTGGTCATAGGTTGTGTGGACATGGCACAGGAGGTGGTCATAGGTTGTGTGGACATGGTACAGGAGGTGGTCATAGGCTGTACGGACATGGTACAGGAGGTGGTCATAGGCTGTGTGAACATGGCACAGGAGGTGGTCATAGGCTGTGTGGACATGGTACAGGAGGTGGTCATAGGCTGTGTGGACATGGTACAGGAGACGTCAGAGGCTGTGTGGACATGGTACAGGAGGTGGTCATAGGCTGTGTGGACATGGTACAGGAGACGTCAGAGGCTGTGCAGACATGGTACAGGAAGTAGTCATAGGCTGTGTGGACATGGTACAGGAGGTGGTCATAGGCTGTGCAAACATGGCACAGGAGTTGGTCATAGGTTGTGTGGACGTGGTACAGGAGGTGGTCATAGGCTGTGCGAACACGGTACAGGAGGTGGTCATAGGCTGTGCGGACATGGTACAGGAGGTGGTCATAGGTTGTGCGGACATGGTACAGCAGGTGGTTATAGGCTATGTGGACACGGAACAGGAGGTGGTCATAGGTTGTGTGGACATGGTACAGGAGATGGTCATAGGCTGTGTGGACACGGAACAGGAGGTGGTCATAGGTTGTGTGGACATGGTACAGGAAGTGGTCATAGGCTGTGCAGACATGGTACAGGAGGTGGTCATAGGTTGTGCGGAAATGGTACAGCAGGTGGTCATAGGCTATGTGGACACGGAACAGGAGGTGGTCATAGGTTGTGTGGACATGGTACAGGAGATGGTCATAGGCTGTGTGGACACGGAACAGGAGGTGGTCATAGGTTGTGTGAACATGGTACAGGAGGTGGTCATAGGCTGTGTGGACATGGTACAGGAGGTGGTCATAGGCTGTGCGGACGTGGTACAGGAGGAGATGTTAGAGGCTGTGCGGACATGGTACAGGAGACGTCAGAGGCTGTGCGGACATGGTACAGGAGACGTCAGAGGCTGTGCGGACATAGTACAGGAGGTGGTCATAGGCTGTGTGGACATGGTACAGGAGACGTCAGAGGCTGTGCAGACATGGTACAGGAAGTGGTCATAGGCTGTGCGGACATGGTACAGGAGGTGGCCATAGGCTGTGCGAACATGGTACAGGAGGTGGTCATAGGCTGTGCGGACATGGTACAGGAGGTGGTCATAGGCTGTGCGGACATGGTACAGGAGGTGGTCATAGGCTGTGCGGACATGGTACAGGAGGTGGTCATAGGCTGTGCGGACATGGTACAGGAGATGGTCATAGGCTGTGCGAACATGGTACAGGAGGTGGTCATAGGCTGTGCGGACATGGTACAGGAGGTGGTCATAGGCTGTGCGGATATGGTACAGGAGGAGATGTTAGAGGCTGTGCAGACATGGTACAATAGACGTCGGAGGCTGTGCGGACATGGTACAGAAGGTGGTCATAGGCTGTGCAGACATGGTACAGGAGAGTAACAGGAGGTAATCAGAGGCTGCGGCTGTCCCGGCTGTGATGTGGAGAGGCGCGCGCCACCACCGAGACCGAGACGAGTGCCGCCCGGTGCCATTAAGTCACTGCGCATGCGCCCTCTTGCCCAAAAATGTCAGAGCGTGCAGGGCTTTCCCGAGCTAGGCTAGTTTCGGAACAGCGCACGTGCAGTTGACGTGTCGGCCCGCAGCCATATTTTTTACGGACGCCGCTGCCCGTAACGAGCATTTATGGGCAGCACTAAAAATGGCCGGTCGGCTGCCGATGGCTGGGCGGTTGCAGTCACAGCTCTAAGCGGCCCCAGGGCAGGCGGCCTACCGGGAAATTTCCCGCTATCCCGGTAGGCCAGTCCGGCCCTGTTTGTGGTGACACCAAGAAGAGGTACAGTTGTGCTGACACCAAGAAGAGATACAATTATGGTGACACCAAGAAGAATTACTTTTGTGGTGACCCCGAGAAGAGATACATTTGTGTGACACCAAGAAGAGATACATTTGTGTGACACCAAGAAGAGATACATTTGGGGTGACACAGAGAAAAGATACGTATTTGGTGACATTTCATTTTTTTTCCTGACAAAACATGGAACATTTACTGATCACATTTTTTTACTGACATCCTGAAATCTGGCTGACACTCTTATTATAAACTAAGACAATCGATACTTAAAAAGTATAAACAATATGTAAACATTAACAATACTCATACTGCCTGACTTTACACTTAAAAACTTAAAACAACAAGTGAGCATGACTAGGATTATGAAAGACCTGGGGCACTGTGTATTAAACAGTATGCATGGCCAGATTTTTCCTACCCCTGTCAGGGGCTTAAAGGAGGTTTATTAAACACAATCTCTGCCTAGTTGCTTTAAACACTGCTCACATATAACAGTCTTTGTACCCACAAAATATTCCTAATTACTATTCCACAACTGACAGCCTCACAGACACACATAAACCTTGGGACAAAGGATCTTTTTTTTTTAAATGAAACATTTCATTTACATATGCTTCTATGCACACAAATATAATTTTTTCTGCAGTTTTGGAATAGGAGACAACCTGATTTTGCTCTGGGGGACATGTACCAAAGCAATGAAAAAAAAGGAGTTTAAACTGCCAGCAAATGACAGCTCCCAGCTGCTTTACTTATGTTTGTAAACAAATGACAGCTCCCAGCTGCTTTTTTTTATGTTTGTAAGCAAATGACAACTCCCAGCTGCTTTACTTATGTTTGTAAAGAAATGAAAGCTCCCAGCTGCTTTACTTATGTTTGTAAACAAATGACAGCTCCCAGCTGCTTTATTTATGTTTGTAAGCAAATTCAACTCCAAGATGCTTTACTTATGTTTGTAAACAAATGACAGCTCCCAGCTGCTTTACTTATGTTTGCAAACAAATTACGGCTCCCAGCTGCTTTACTTATATTTCTAAGCAAATGACAGCTCCCAGCTGCTTTACTTATGTTTGCAAACAAATTACGGCTCCCAGCTGCTTCATTTATGTTTGTAAGCAAATGACAACTCCCAGCTGCTTTACTTATGTTTGTAAACAAATGACAGCTCTTAGCTGCGTTACTTATGTTTGTAAACAAATGACAGCTCCCTGCTGCTTTACTTATATTTGTAAACAAATGACATTTTCTCCCTGCTTTAGTTATGTTTGTAAACCAATGACAGCTCCCAACTGCTTTACTTATGTTTGTAAACCAATGACAGCTCCCAACTGCTTTACTTATGTTTGTAAACCAATGACAGCTCCCAGCTGCTTTTACTTATGTTTGTAAAGAAATGACAGCTCCCAGCTGCTTTACCTATGTGTGTAAACAAACGGCCAAGGATTACCCTCAAATATTCCAAACCCCTATCCTACATGATGATCAGGTATAGATGCCAATAGGCGTCCTCCGTATAAATAAAGTGTGGAGTTCCCTCTAAAAATACTTATCAGCCCTTAATCCTGGCAAAGCACCTTCTCCCCATGTTGATGAGGACAACAGCCTCTGCCCCACAACCCTGGCCTGGTGGCTGTGGGGGTCTGCACTCTGCAGCTGGGGGGCTTCTCAGAATTTGGAAGGCCCCTTTAACAATAAGGGGGCACCCAGATACTGCCCCCCCCATACAAAATAAATAACATGATGCAAATCCATTGTCAATCACCCATCCAACAATGCAGATCCACGCCAATCACAATGGTTGACCCACCAAAAGAGACAAAAATCCAGCTGTCGCAGTCCAATCCTGTCAATTTCCCTCCACTCACTCTCCTGGGCACCGTCGCTAAATGTAAACAATTGGGGCGGGGTCTCCTGGCTGATTTGATTGACCAAATGTGGTCATGGCCATATTTGGTCAGGGATATCAGCATTATCCCCACCTCTTTGTTCACATGGCCCAGGATTCCCAGCCATATATATAAGCCAATCAGACAAACACCCAAAGACCCAAACAGCCGAATTTTGGTATGAACATAGGTTCAAATCGAACTTTGAGCTCATCCCTAAAAGTTATAGGTATACTGGATTTCTGGCAGGATTTTTCTGTACTTGCAGAAACTGTCTGAGCCTGAAAAAAAAGAAAACTAATGCAGCCACCACATCTAGGAACTTGAGTTCAAATCTCATTTGTGAGTCACCATCCATAAACCATCCGACTTGTCATTACAGCTGTTTCCTAGCACAGCTAAGCCTCTCACCCAGCTCTGGAGGCGGTGTCCGTTTTGGGGCGCAGCACCCCTCTGCAGTATCATTCACCTGGATGTGCCTGCCCTGGAATCAATCGGGTTCAAGTCTGGGCTCTGACTGGGCCACTCAAGGACATTCTCAGAGTCGTCCCGTAGCCACTCCTTTGTTATCTTGGCTGTGTGCTTAGGATCCTTGTCCTGTTGGAAGATAAACCTTCTCCCCAGTCTGAGGTTCAGAGCGCTCTGGAGCAGGTTTTCATCAAGGATGTCTCTGTACATTGCTGCATTCATCTTTCCCTCGATCCTGACTAGTCTCCCAGTTCCTGCCGCTGAAAAACATCCCCACAGCATGATGCTGCCACCACCATGCTTCACTGTAGGGATGGTATTGGGTATGGTGTGTGCGGTGCCTGGTTTCCTCCAGACATGACGCTTGTCATTCAGGCCAAAGAGTTCAATCTTTGTTTCATCAGACCAGAGAATTTTGTTTCTCATGGTCAGAGTCCTTCAGGTGCCTTTTGGTAAACTCCAGGTGGGCTGTCACGTGCCTTTTACTGAGGAGTGGCTTCCGTCTGGCCACTCTACCATACAGGCCTGGTTGGTGGAGTGCTGCAGAGATGGTTGTTCTTCTGGAAGGTTCTCTTCTCTCCACAGAGAAACGCTGGATCTCTGTCAGAGTGACCATCGGGTTCTTGGTCACCTCCTTGACTAAGGTCCTTCTCCTCCGATCGCTTAGTTTGGCCGGGCGGCCCGCTCTAGAAAGAGTCCTGGTGGTTCCAAACTTCTTCCATTTACGGATGATGGAGATCACTGTGCTCATTGGGACCTTCAATGTTGCAGAAATGTTTCTGTACCCTTCACCAGATCTGTGCTTCCATACAATCCTGTCTCGGAGGTCTACAGACAATTCCTTGGACTTCATGGCTTGGTTTGTGCTCTGACATGTACTGTTACCTGTGGGACCTTCTATAGACAGGTGTGTGCCTTTCCAAATCATGTCCAATCAACTGAATTTACCACAGGTGGACTCCAATCAAGCTGTAGAACATGTCAAGGATGATCAGTGGAAACAGGATGCACCTGAGCTCAATTCTGAGTGTCATGGCAAAGGCTGTGATACTTATGTACATGGGAGGAGTCTGTGATACTTATGTACATGGGAGGAGCCTGTGATACTCATGTACATGGGAGGAGCCTGTGATACTTATGTACATGGGAGGAGCCTGTGATACTTATGTACATGGGAGGAGCCTGTGATACTTTTGTACATGGGTGGAGCCTGTGATACTTATGTACATGGGAGGAGCCTGTGATACTTATGTACATGGGAGGAGTCTGTGATATTTATGTACTTGGGAGGAGTCTGTGATACTTATGTACATGGGAGGAGTCTGTGATACTTATGTACATGGGAGGAGTCTGTGATACTTATGTACATGGGAGGAGTCTGTGATATTTATGTACTTGGGAGGAGTCTGTGATACTTATGTACATGGGAGGAGCCTGTGATACTTATGTACATGGGTGGAGCCTGTGATACTTATGTACATGGGAGGAGCCTGTGATACTTATGTACATGGGAGGAGCCTGTGATACTTATGTACATGGGAGGAGCCTGTGATACTTATGTACATGGGAGGAGCCTGTGATACTTATGTACATGGGAGGAGCCTGTGATACTTGTACATGGGATATTTTTCGTTTTTTATTGTTAATAAATTTGCAAAGGTTTCAAACTTCTTTCACGTTGTCATTATGGGGTAATGTTTGTAGAATTTTGAGGAAAATAATGAATTTAATCCATTTTGGAATAAGACTGTGGAAAAAGTGAAGCACTGTGAATTTTCCAGATGCACTGTAAATGCTCCTCCTCGTGCTGCTGTTTGGCAGGAGTTTCTTATTCAAGGGCTCAATTGATTGGCTGTTTTACCAGCTCTGGTGTCACAAGCCGGTGAGTTTCAGTGCTGGCTGGGTCGCTTGGGCACAATCCAGCCTTGGAAACCCAACGACAAACAGAAGAAGGCCACACAGCTCCACTCACTACCGGTAGCAGCAGCATCATTGGCTGCTCAGCTGGAAAAACAGCTGGTTAGTGCAATCCATGGAAATTTATTTGCAAAGGGAAATTTCCCTTCACCTCCTGCCATTCTGACATCTGAGCACTAAAAAAGAGGGAAGATCAAAATCTGGCAGTTGTCACCAAAACAGGAAGTGAGGGGAAATCTCCCATTCGGGGACATAGATGGCAGAAAAAAAACCCCAAAAACCTGAGAAGTTCTAACACTTCCCCGCTTCATTCAGAACCAAAACATGTTTCGCCTTGGGGACACTTTCCATTATATGCAGGCACCCTTAAAACGGATGTGTCTTTGGCCACTCCCCTAATTGTATGCCTCATGCAGGAGCAGAGAAAGTTTTTAATAAATTATAGGAATAATCAGAGCAGATTTATAACTGGACGAAACTCGTCCGAATTCCCACGTAAAGAAGGTAAAAATAATGATTCCGGAGTTTGTTGGGATTGTGGTTATGATTTGGACTAGTGCGTTATCTTCGGCGGTCATCGTGCTTTGCGAGCCGTTTTACGACGGCGTTCGTTCGGCGACCACTAAACCTAACAACACAGAGCTCCCAGACGCCATAACATTTTGTGTTGCACATAAAATTCCTGTCCAGCGCAGAGATAATAATTCCAGTGTGCAGCCTGTGCTCCCTTCTTCCACCGTCTATCTCTTCTCTGCAGGCAGATCGAGATTTCAGGACGGTGAGGACGTGTCGCCCTCTGGTGGTGGACACAATGTAATGCCCAATCTGTTTCAAAAATAACCCACCAAAAAAATAATTTGAATGAATAAAGATTTTGGGAGGTGCAAAAATAATCCACTGAAGGTCAGTTACGTTCATTGCCAGGATTTTTTGCAGACATTACCTGTAGAGCTAAACTAGCTCATGCACATGTTGCAATCTTTCAAAATGAGAGCTGAGTGGGAGGCCCCCCCCCCTTCTTTTATTATAATCACATACACTATATTCTCAAAAGTATCGGGACGCCTGCCTTTACACGCACATGAACTTTAATGGCATCCCAGTCTTAGTCCGTAGGGTTCAATATTGAGTTGGCCCACCCTTTGCAGCTATAACAGCTTCATCTCTTCTGGGAAGGCCGTCCACAAGGTTTAGGAGTGTGTCTATGGGAATGTTTGACCATTCTTCCAGAAGAGCATTTGTGAGGTCGGGCACTGATGTTGGACGAGAAGGCCTGGCTCGCAGTCTCCGCTCTAATTCATCCCAAAGGTGTTCTATCGAAGTGGTTCTCAACCCCTGTCCACTAACAGGCCAGGTTTGCAAGATAACTGAAATACATCACGGGTGATATTATTTGCTGCTTAGTAATTGCAGTATTCTAGTCTGCATCTCCCCAAGGCAATACTTAAAAGCTGGCCTGTTAGTGGGTCCTGAGGACAGGTGTTGAGAACCACTGTTCTATGGGGTTGAGGTCAGGACTCTGTGCAGGCCAGTCAAGTTCCTCCACCCCAAACTCGCTCATCCATGTCTTTATGGACCTTGCTTTGTGTCTTGGTCCAAATCATTTGAGGGGGGATTATGGTGTGGGGGTTGTCTTTCAGGGGTTGGGCTTGGTCCCTTAGTTCCAGTGAAGGGAACTCTTAAGGTGTCAGCAATACCAAGACATTTTGGACAATTTCATGCTCGCATCTTTATGGGAACAGTTTGGGGACGGCCCCTTCCTGTTCCAACATGACTGCTCACCAGTGCACAAAGCAAGATCCATAAAGAAATGGTTGAGCGAGTTTGAGGTGGAAGAACTTGACTGAACTCAACCCGATAGAACACCTTTGGGATGAATTAGAGAGGAGACTGCGACCCAGGCGTTCTCGTCAGAGCCTGACCTCACAAATGCTCTTCAAGAAGAATGGTCAAACATTCCCATAGACACACTCCTAAACCTTGTGGACAGCCTTCCCAGAAGAGTTGAAGCTGTTATAGCTGCAAAGGGTGGGCCAACTCAATATTGAACCCTACGGACTAAGACTGGGATGTCATTAAAGTTCATGTGTGTGTAAAGGCAGGTGTCCCAATACTTTTCACAATAAAGTGTATATAAATACTAAATAGGCTGGATTGAGATGCAAAGTATGCAAAGTAGATGTGGAGATACTCTCTTAATTTCATATTCAATGCTGCTGTTATATCTTAAAGGGCCAGTCCACTCAAAAGTGATATTGTAAAGTATGGAGTCATCTGTTGGCTTCAGAGTATTGGGTGTTCCCACCCACCTTGGAGTGCTGAGTGTTGTCACCCACCTTGAAGTGCTGGGCATTCCTGCCCACCTTTTAGTATTGCACATTCCAACACATAGAGTGTTGGGTGTCATTGCCCACTTTGGGAGTTGAGTACCCCCCCCCCCCACCTCCCTCACACACCGTGAAGTGTTGGGAGTTGCTGCAAATTTGAAGCGTTAGGTATTGCTGCCCACCTTGGAATGTTGACCACTACCCACTTTCAAGTGTTGGGTGTTGCTCCTCACCTTGAAGTGTTGAGTGTTGCCGCCTACCTTAAAGTGTTGGGTGTTGCCCCCTACCTTGGAATGCTGTGGATTGCCACGCACCTTGTAGTGTTGGATGTTGCTGCCCATCGTGGAATATTGGGTGTTTCGGCCCACCTTTTAGTCTTGAGCATTCCCACTCACCTTACAATGTTGGGTGTTACCCGCCCACCTTGGAGTGCTAAGTGTTCCTCCCACCTTAAAATGTTTTGTGTTCTTGCCCACCTTTTGAGTGTTGGGTGTTCCTGTCCATCTTAAAGTGTTAGGTGTTTCTGCCCACCTTGTAGGTGCAACATGAGTGCTGCCACCCATGTTGGATGTTCCTGTCCACTTTGGAGTATAGGGTGTTGGGTGTTCTTGCCCATTTTTAAATGCTGAGTACCCCCTACACACTGTGAAGTGTTGGGAGTTGCTGCCCACTTTGAAGTACTAGACGCTGCTGCTCCCCTTGGAATGTTGAGCCCCCCCCCCCATAAAGAGTTTGGTGATGCTGCCCACATTAAAGTGTTGGGTGTTGCCACCTACCTTGAAGTGTCAGGTGTTGCGCCCCACCTTGAAGTGTTGGGTGTTGCCACACACCTTGGGGTATTGGGTGTTCCTGCCCACTTTGAAGTGTGGAGTGGCCCCCCCACCTTAAAATGTTGGGTGTTCCCACTTTTTTTGGAGTGCTGAGTGCCCCCCCCCCCACTTTGGAATGTTAGGTGTTCCTGCCTACCTTGGAGTACTGGGTGGACCTGCCCATGTTGAACCTGCTTGTGTTGGCTGCTGCGGCCCACCCTGATGTGTTGGATGTTCCTGCCCATTTTGGAGGATAGGGTGTTCCTGTCCAACTTGGAGCATGGAGTGTTGCTGCCCACCTTGAAGTGGTGAGTGTTGCTTTATAATGCCCACCTTTGAGTGCTTGGGATTTCCACACACCTTGGAGTACTGGGGGTTACCGCCCATCTTGCAGACAGTGTTGGATGTTTTTTTGGAGTGTTGAGGGATCTCCTCTCCTTTGGAATGTTGGGTGATCCCCCTACCTTGGAATGTTGGGTTTTCCTGCTCACTGATCATCAAGCTATTGCACCTCCTATGACGTACAATACTTGTTGAATTGTTTACCTCTGGACCACCCACCAAACACTGGTATTTCCTTAGCATGGACTGACCCAATAACAGTCCTTTAGTCTAAAATGGCAGCTAACGGAGAATGGTGGCCACACCACTAAAAAGACAAATATCTGATTTTCTGTGTTTTCACTAAAAGTAGCATTTTTGTTTCAGATTTACTTTTTCGTTCTGGAAATCCTCGGATACTTTGAGGGTGTTTTCCATTCTGTGCTCAGGATGGTCGGGCCTCTAATAATTTTCTAATTATATCTGCTCAGCCATGTTTTTCTTTGTTCCATAATTAATGATCCTACACAATGCACAGCACACACTTCCACCGCGGCGGTGACATTGCTTGTCGTCGGTCCTGCCTCGTGTTTATAAATAAAGGTTGTAAAATCAGGTTTTACAATGCCGTCCTTACCTCCAGATCATAAATATTGTTTCAGGTGATCTGGCTCGGCTGTAATTAGCGGTCAGGTTATGGCAGCTTCTGCTTTTCACGCTCCATAAACCGTCATGTGACGTGCTCGTTATCGCTCGACTTCGCCAGAGCAAAGCAGATGTTTAAACACAACGGATGCAAAAGACAAACAGCAAAAAAATAAATATTGTAAATGATGGACATCACTGCGGAGGATGAATCTTAGAGGATTCTATTAAGCATTATTACAACACAGAGGTGCATTTTACATGCATTGCTATTCATTTTGAATGGTACCCTAATGCACTAAGCCAGGGGTCTCCAAACTTTCTATACAAAGGGCCAGTTTACTGTCCTTTAGACTTTAGGGGGGCCAGAGTATGGCCATCGGGAATAGAAAATGTCCCAGCATCAGGTGGAGTAAACAATGCCCCATCATTGGTATCATTGGGCCCCGTAGTTGGTGTTATTGCTAGGAATTGTGCCCCATCATTGGTATCATTGGGCCCTCTAGTTGGTGTCATTGGTAGGAATTGTGCCCCATCATTGGTATCATTGGGCCCCGTAGTTGGTGTCATTGCTAGGAATTGTGCCCCATTATTGGTATCATTGAGCCCAATAGTTGGTGTTATTGCCAGGAATTGTGCCCCATTATTGGTATCATTGGGCCCCGTAGTTGGTGTTATTGCTAGGAATTGTGCCCCATTATTGGTATCATTGGGCCCCGTAGCTGGTGTTATTGCCAGGAATTGTGCCCCATTATTGGTATCATTGGGCCCCGTAGTTGGTGTTATTGCTAGGAATTGTGCCCCATTATTGGTATCATTGGGCCCCGTAGCTGGTGTCATTGCTAGGAATTGTGCCCCATTATTGGTATCATTGGGCCCCGTAGCTGGTGTCATTGGTAAGAATTGTCCCCCATTATTGGTATCATTGGGCCCCATAGCTGGTGTCATTGGTAGGAATTGTGCCCCATCATTGGTATCATTGGGCCCCATAGCTGGTGTCATTGGTAGGAATTGTGCCCCATCATTGGTATCATTGGGCCTCGTAGTTGGTGTCATTGGTAAGAATTGTCCCCCATTATTGGTATAATTGGGCCCCATAGCTGGTGTCATTGGTAGGAATTGTGCCCCATCATTGGTATCATTGGGCCTCGTAGTTGGTGTCATTGGTAAGAATTGTCCCCCATTATTGGTATCATTGGGCCCCATAGCTGGTGTCATTGGTAGGAATTGTGCCCCATCATTGGTATCATTGGGCCCCGTAGTTGGTGTCATTGCTAGGAATTGTGCCCCATTATTGGTATCATTGGGCCCCATAGTTGGTGTTATTGCCAGGAATTGTGCCCCATTATTGGTATCATTGGGCCCCGTAGTTGGTGTTATTGCTAGGAATTGTGCCCCATTATTGGTATCATTGGGCCCCGTAGCTGGTGTCATTGCTAGGAATTGTGCCCCATTATTGGTATCATTGGGCCCCGTAGCTGGTGTCATTGGTAAGAATTGTCCCCCATTATTGGTATCATTGGGCCCCATAGCTGGTGTCATTGGTAGGAATTGTGCCCCATCATTGGTATCATTGGGCCCCGTAGTTGGTGTCATTGGTAAGAATTGTCCCCCATTATTGGTATCATTGGGCCCCATAGCTGGTGTCATTGGTAGGAATTGTGCCCAATTATTGGTATCATTGGGCCCCGTAGTTGGTGTCATTGGTAGGAATTGTGCCCAATTATTGGTATCAATTGGCTCTGTAGCTGGTGTCATTGGTAGGAATTGTGCCCCATTATTGGTATCATTGGGCCCCGTAGTTGGTGTCAATAGTAGGAACTGGGCCCAATGATTGGTATCATTGGGCCCCATAGCTGGTGTTATTGGTAGGAATTGTGCCCCATTATTGGTATCATTGGGCCCGGTAGTTGGTGTCATTGGTAGGAATTGTGCCCCATTATTGGTATCATTGGGCCCCATAGCTGGAATCATTGGTAGGAATTGTGCCCCATTATTGGTATCATTGGGCCCCATAGCTGGAATCATTGGTAGGAATTGTGCCCCATCATTGGTATGATTGTGCCCCGTAGTTGGTGTAATTGGTAGGAATTGTGCCCCATTATTGGTATCACTGGGCCCTGTAGTTGGTGTCATTGGTAGGAATTGTGCCCCATTATTGGTATCATTGGGCCCCGTAGTGGGTGTCATTGGTAGGACCCGTCCCTGAGGAGGACACAGTGGTGTGGGGAAGGATTAGAACCTCTGCCAGTGTTTTTATTTCTATCTATGCCTTTCTTTCATGGTTACAACAGCACCATCCTTTTATTTGTTCGGGTGTCACAAAGACGGGAAGTGAGGGAAAATCTCCCCAATGGGGTCACATACAAGACTAAGAGAATAAGAACAGAGAGGAAAATGCTAGCGAATAGGGTCAGGGCATGGGATCCTTTATATACTGTGTATGGCTCTCCTTGGCAACAACAACGCAATAATACAACGTCTATAATAATGTGTCCAAAATGACCAAAACATGTCTCTGTGCACCGTACAAGATCCCTGATGGGGATAACTCTCAAACGGTGGTGTAACTACAGGGGTAAGGGCCCCCGGTCCAAATTTTAGACAATATCCCCACTGGCTAGATCCATTCACCCCTCCTGGATTTCCCCTTGGCACCCTCTGCCATAGCATGACTTATTAAGGTAAGTGGAAAGATAGCGCTGGACCCGTAGGGTTATCCTGCTGGTATTGTTATCTTAAGGTACTGATGGTGAAATTGATCTGGTTCCTGGGCAAGTGGCCTCCACAGAGGATCCCCACAGCTTCCTTGGCTTGTAGTGTAATCTAACGGGAAATGTAATTGAAGCCCCACAGAAGGAAAATACAGGGAATCGATTCCTTCTGGGGCCCAAACCCCGTGGGAGCAAAGGAGACTGTGCAGGGCTCTTCCTGATCCATTTGTTCTGTGCAGCTGAGGCTGCAGAGATGGGGATTGAGGACTGTGTCTCAAAAGTGAGACATCAGAGGTCTAGACCACCCCATATTTCACCAAAGGCCTGCTAAAAAAACCAAACTGCAATAAAATAATAAAATAATGAAATGGTATAAAAAATGTAAAAAATAAAATAATAAAGAAAAAAAATACATACACCATCCACTGCCCTACTGACACCGTCCAATGCCCTAGTGAGACCAACTTCTGCCCTACTGACACTGTCCACTGCCTTACTGACACCGTCCACTGCTCTACTGACACCGTCCACTGCCCTACTGACACCATCCACTGCTCTACTGACACCATCCACTGCTCTACTGACACCGTCCACTGCTCTACTGACACCATCCACTGCCCTACTGACACCGTCCACTGCTCTACTGACACCGTCCTCTGCCCTACTGACACCGTCCTCTGCCCTACTGACACCGTCCTCTGCTCTACTGACACCATCCACTGCCCTACTGACACCATCCACTGCCCTACTGACACCGTCCACTGCTCTACTGACACCGTCCTCTGCCCTACTGACACCGTCCTCTGCCCTACTGACACCGTCCTCTGCTCTACTGACACCATCCACTGCCCTACTGACACCATCAACTTCTCTACTGACACCGTCCACTGCCCTACTGACACCATCCTCTGCCCTACTGACACCATCCTCTGCCCTACTGACACCATCCACTGCCCTACTGACACCATCCACTGCTCTACTGACACCGTCCACTGCCCTACTGACACCGTCCTCTGCCCTACTGACACCGTCCTCTGTCCTACTGACACCATCCACTGCCCTACTGACACCGTCCACTGCTCTACTGACACCGTCCACTGCTCTACTGACACCGTCCACTGCTCTACTGACACCGTCCACTGCCCTATTGACACCGTCCACTGCCCTACTGACACCGTCCACTGCCCTACAGACACCGTCCACTGCTCTACTGACACCGTCCACTGCTCTACTGACACCGTCCACTGCTCTACTGACACCGTCCACTGCCCTACTGACACCGTCCTCTGCTCTACTGACACCGTCCACTGCCCTACTGACACCGTCCACTGCCCTACTGACACCGTCCACTGCTCTACTGACACCGTCCTCTGCTCTACTGACACCGTCCACTGCCCTACTGACACCGTCCACTGTTCTACTGACACCGTCCTCTGCCCTACTGACACCATCCACTGCTCTACCGACACCATCCACTGCCCTACTGACACCATCCACTGCTCTACTGACACCATCCACTGCTCTACTGACACCATCCACTGCCCTACTGACACCATCCACTGCCCTACTGACACCGTCCACTGCTCTACTGACACCGTCCACTGCGCTACTGACACCGTCCACTGCGCTACTGACACCGTCCACTGCCCTACTGACACCGTCCACTGCCCTACTGACACCATGCACTGCTCTACTGACACCGTCCACTGCCCTACTGACACCGTCCACTGCTCTACAGACACCATCCACTGCTCTACTGACACCGTCCACTGTTCTACTGACACCGTCCTCTGGCCTACTGACACCATCCACTGTTCTACTGACACCGTCCTCTGCTCTACTGACACCGCCAACTGCCCTACTGACACCATCCACTGCCCTACTGACACCGTCCACTGCTCTACTGACACCGTCCACTGTTCTACAGACACCATCCACTGCTCTACTGACACCATCCACTGTTCTACTGACACCGTCCACTGCCCTACTGACACCGTCCACTGCTCTACTGACACCGTCTACTGCCCTACTGACACCGTCCACTGCTCTACTGACACCGTCCACTGCTCTACTGACACAGTCCACTGCCCTACTGACACCGTCCTCTGCTCTACTGACACAGTCCACTGCCTTACTGACACCGTCCACTGCTCTACTGACACCGTCCACTGCTCTACTGACACCGTCCACTGCTCTACCGACACCATCCACTGCTCTACCGACACCGTCCACTGCCCTACTGACACCGTCCACTGCTATACCGACACCGTCCACTGCTCTACCGACACCATCCACTGCCCTACTGACACCATCCACTGCTCTACTGACACCATCCACTGCTCTACTGACACCATCCACTGCTCTACTGACACCGTCCACTGCCCTACTGACACCGTCCACTGCCCTACTGACACCGTCCACTGCTCTACTGACACCGTCCACTGCGCTACTGACACCGTCCACTGCCCTACTGACACCATGCACTGCTCTACTGACACCGTCCACTGCCCTACTGACACCGTCCACTGCTCTACTGACACCGTCCACTGCCCTACTAACACCGTCCACTGCTCTACAGACACCATCCTCTGCCCTACTGACACCGTCCACTGCCCTACTGACACCATCCACTGCTCTACTGACACCATCCACTGCCCTACTGACACCGTCCACTGCCCTACTGACACCATCCTCTGCCCTACTGACACCGTCCACTGCCCTACTGACACCATCCACTGCTCTACTGACACCGTCCACTGCCCTACTGACACCGTCCACTGCTCTACTGACACCATCCTCTGCCCTACTGACACCATCCACTGCTCTACTGACACCGTCCACTGCCCTACTGACACCGTCCACTGCTCTACAGACACCGTCCACTGCTCTACTGACACCATCCACTGCTCTACTGACACCGTCCACTGCTCTACTGACACCATCCACTGCCTTACTGACACCGTCCACTGCTCTACTGACACCATCCTCTGCTCTACTGACACCGTCCACTGCCCTACTGACACCATCCACTGCCCTACTGACACCGTCCACTGCCCTACTGACACCGTCCACTGTTCTACTGACACCGTCCTCTGCCCTACTGACACCATCCACTGCCCTACTGACACCATCCACTGCTCTACTGACACCGCCCACTGCCCTACTGACACCATCCACTGCCCTACTGACACCGTCCACTGCTCTACTGACATCGTCCACTGTTCTACTGACACCTTCCTCTGCCCTACTGACACCATCCACTGCCCTACTGACACCATCCACTGGTCCACTGCCCCACTGACACCATCCACTGCCCTACTGACACCATCCACTGCCCTACTGACACCATCCACTGGTCCACTGCCCTACTGACACCATCCACTGCCCTACTGACACCATCCACTGGTCCACTGCCCCACTGACACCATCCACTGCCCCACTGACACCATCCACTGCTCTACTAACACCGTCCACTGTTCTACTGACACCATCCTCTGCCCTACTGACACCATCCACTGCCCTACTGACACCATCCACTGCTCTACTGATACCATCCGCTACCCTACTGACACCATCCACTGCTCTACTGACACGGTCCACTGCCCTATTGACACCGTCCACTGCTCTACTGACACCGTTAACTGCCCTACTGACACCATCCACTGTTCTACTGACACCGTCCTCTGCTCTACTGACACCATCCACTGTTCTACTGACACCGTCCACTGCCCTACTGACACCGTCCACTGCCCTACTGACACCGTCCACTGCTCTACTGACATGGTCCACTGCTCTACTGACACAATCCACTGCCCTACTGACACCGTCCACTGCTCTACTGACACCATCCACTGCTCTACTGACACCGTCCACTATCCTACTGACACCGTCCTCTGCTCTACTGACACAGTCCACTGCCTTACTGACACCGTCCACTGCTCTACTGACACCGTCCACTGCTCTACTGACACCGTCCACTGCTCTACTGACACCGTCCACTGCTCTACCGACACCGTACACTGCTCTACCGACACCGTACACTGCTCTACCGACACCGTCCACTGCTCTACCGACACCGTCCACTGCCCTACTGACACCGTCCACTGCTCTACTGACACCATCCACTGCTCTACTGACACCGTCCACTGCTCTACTGACACCGTCCACTGCCCTACTGACACCATCTACTGCCCTACTGACACCATCCACTGCTCTACTGACACCGTCCACTGCTCTACTGACACTGTCCACTGCTCTACTGACACCGTCCACTGCCCTACTGACACCGTCCACTGCCCTATTGACACCGTCCACTGCTCTACTGACACTGTCCACTGCCCTACTGACACCGTCCACTGCTCTACTGACCCTGTCCACTGCTCTACTGACACCATCCACTGCTCTACTGACACCGTCCACTGCTCTACTGACACCGTCCAGTGCCCTACTGACACCATCCACTGTTCTACTGACACCGTCCACTGCCCTACTGACACCGTCCACTGCCCTACTGACACCATCCACTGCCCTACTGACACCATCCACTGTTCTACTGACACCATCCACTGCTCTACTGACACCATCCACTGCTCTACTGACACCATCCACTGCTCTACTCACACCGCCAAGCCTCAGAAAAGGAAAGTGGGGGCCAGAAATTTGAAGTCCAGCAGCCTCAGATACATCTGGATGAGAGGTGCTGACTGTCAAGGGGTGAGTGAGCTCTCTCCCTCTTCTCTCTCCTGCCTCTGAGTAAGTACACTAAGGTAAATCAGGGTTCTCAGAGCACCCCTTACATCAGAGTTCCCCTTTACATCAGAGGCCACAGTGTTCCCCCTTACATCAGAGTCCTCTCCATACATCAGAGTTCTCAGTGTTCCCCCTTTAATCAGGGTTCCCAGAGGATCCCTTATGGTAAAGGCCCCAGAGTCCCCCCCCTTACATAAGAGTCTGCAGAGTCCCCCCCCTACAGTGAAGGGGGACTCTGAGAGTTCAGATGTAAAAGGGGAACTCTGTGGACTCTGATGTAAAGGGGGATCTTTTTATTAACGTCATATGATTAGAAATGTTATTTAATAGAAAAATATATGCATAGTTTATACTATAAAAAAAAAATTGCTGTGCGCTGCTAAAGTGTTCGGGTTTGGCTTGATGAAAAGGTGGCAACCCTAACTGACACTTATATTTTTACAGTGACATTTGTTCTATTATATTTTTCTTAGTGTTCCTCACTACTTAGGCCTTGCTAAGTAATTTCTTTTATAAAAATGTCCCTAACCCCGGTGATCTTTGATCCCTTTCATGCTGTTCAGGTAGATCTCCACCACTCAAAGGTTGCCTACCTCCGGTGTAACCCCTGAGGCTCTCTCCTTCATCCTTCCTTTGATTTTAAAGATCAGTCTCCTGCAACACCTTCCCATGAAGCACAAAGCAGTTTTTTCTTGAATGTCCACCAGGTGGCAGTACAGGTCCAGCAGATAGAAGCCTGCAATTTCATTACAGTACTTTGCACATGGCCTAGACCAGTATTATAATGTATTAAATGTCACCACCTTATCTATCCCTGTGACTGTTACACATGTGTATGTTACCCTGCAGAGCATTGCAGAATCTGCAGGCTTCCATTCCCAGGTGCTGCAAATATCTCCTGTTATCAAAAACTGTCAGGCTGCTCTGGATTGGTGCATGGGCCAGAGGTGAGGGTGTGTTGGTTCAAAGGTACAAAATACAAACACATCTTCATTGCCCTTTTTTTCATTTGTTGCTGAGCAATCAGCAGTTAAAAATGTGTGGTATTGGTGACTGGTAAGTTGAAAAATATTCAATTGTATTAGTTGTTTTTGGTTTAGATACACTATTAATCATCAGCTCTACAGTAAAGAGGGGCATGGATATTATTTTAGATGAACCACAATACATCTCTTATGCTGTCAATTTCATCTACACATGCAAGGATTTGAATTTTACCATCTGTGAGCAGGGCCAGGACAAGGGGTGGTCAGGAGGGACAGCTGCCCTGGGCACGAGGGGCAGCTGCCCCGGGCACAGTGAAGCAAGGGTGCAAAGGATAGACACAGGGTGGTAAATGGGGGGGCTTCTGATGTGAAAGGGAGACTGAATAAATGGAGGGCTCTGATGCAATGGTGGGCTTCTGATGTGAAAGGGAGACTGATTAAATGGGGGGGCTATGGTGCAATGGGGGGCTTCTGATGTGAAGGGAGACTGAATAAATGGGGGGCTCTGGTGCAGTGGGGGGCTTCTGATGTGAAAGAGAGACTGATTAAATGGGGGGCTCTGGTGCAATGGGGGGCTTCTGATGTGACAGAGAGACTGATTAAATGGGGGGCTCTGGTGCAATGGGGGGCTTCTGATGTGAAAGGGAGACTCTGGTGAAATGGGGGGCTCTAAAGCAATAGGGGGCTTCTGATGTGAAAGGGAGACTCTGGTGAAATGGGGGGCTCTGATGCAATAGGGGGCTTCTGATGTGAAAGGGAGACTCTGGTGAAATGGGGGGCTCTGATGCAATAGAGGGCTTCTGATGTGAAAAGGAAACACTGATAAAATGGAGAGCTCTGATGCAATGGGGGGCTCCTGATGTGAAAGGGAGACTGATGAAATGGGGGGTTCTAACGAAATGGGGGTCTCCTGATGTGAAAAGGAATCTCTGATAAAATGGAGGGCTCTGATGTAATGGGGGGCTCCTGATGTGAAAGGGAGACTGATGAAATTGGGGGCTTCTGATATGAAAGTGAGACTGATGACGTGGGGGTCTCTGATGCCGTGGAGGGCTTCTGATGTGAAAAGGAGACTCTGATGAAATGGGGGTCTCTGATGAAATGGAGGGGCTCTGTTGTGAAGTTATTTCTTGTAACATGTTTTTTTTATTCATTAAAATTTCAATCATTTATTGAACTGCAATTATTTGTAAAATATACAATGTGATCCTCATAGTGAAAAGATTGGAGGCCCTGTCTTTATACTACCCCCCCCACCCCCCCATTCGATACTCAGATAGCAGCCTAAGACCTAAATCAGGTCTCTTATACATCTACCTCCATTGTACGTTGGTTGCCCTAGAGGAGCACCTTCCTTTACAGATCAAATACAAATAGAAATCTCAACCTTCCCCTAGTCCACCTTCACTTTATATCCACTCTAATGAAAATGAAAGAAAATATGTACTATAAACCCTCTTCGATGGCTTAGGAACGCTGTCTGAAATGTTGGAGGTTTCCCCACATCTGAAAATGACCGGGAGATGTCTCTGTCCATCTGCAACACATTAAATAGCCATTCTATAAACTCCCAAATCTCCAGCCTTGGCAAGCCTAGTTGGCAGCCTTCGGTGCCAGTCTGCCACTTCTAAAATGCGGTCAGCAGAAGCTGCCATCTTGCCCTGACAGGCTGGAAATCATCTCCGTCTCGCACTTGATAATCTCAATCCAGGGCAGATGGTTTTCTTGGCTGTGCAAGCATGAAAGAGATTTGATGTTCCCTGTGATTGCTCATGTAGGTTGCCCCACGCTTGTTCAATCCACCGGGTGCTACCGGCTTTACCATCAGATTACCCAGCAGTAGGAGAGGTCAGGTTTTTGGGTGGGGATCTGAATTTGGAAATCCGTAATGAAGCCAATGAACACAGAAAAAAAGTTCATGGAATGTAGAGTTATTTATTGATCTATAACAGTGGCCTCCAAACTGTGGTCCGGGGGGCCAGATGCGGCCCTCGCTTGCTTTTATCCGGCCCTTCGGGCACGATTTTATTCACTGACACTAACATAGGGGCACACTTCCTCCCAATGACACCAACGATGGGGCACAGTTCCTCCCAATGACACAAACAATAGAACACAATTCCTCTCACTGATACCAACAATGGGGCAACGTTCCATCCACTGACGCCAACAGTGGGGCATAATTCCTCCCACAGACCCAAGAAAAAGGGCGCAATTGTTCCCAATGACACCAACGCCAGGACACAATTCCTCTCACTGACACCAAAGATGCAGCATTGTTTGCTCCCACTTATGAAGAGGTCATTTTCTTTACCCGGTGGCCACAGTGTGGCCCCCCTAAAGTCTAAAGGACAGTAAAGTGGCCCTTTGTTGAGAAAGTATGAAGACCCCTGATCTAAAACACTAGAAAGCCCATAATACGATAGGGCACCTTACAGCAGCCATTCTCAAGCAGGGTGCTATGGAACTCCTTTGCCGTGTACACACGAGCGGAATGTCCAACAGAAAAAGTCAGACGGAAGCTTTTCATCGTCTATTCCAATCGTGTGTAGGCCTCATCGGAGACTTTTTTTTTCAAAAATTCTGACGGGCTTAGAAATGGAACATGTTCTAAATTTTTCCGACGGAACCAATTCCTATCGGGAAAACCGCTCGTCTGTATGCTGTTCCGACGGACCAAAAACGACGCATGCTCTGAAGCAAGTACGAGACGGAAGCTATTGGCTACTGGCTATTTACCTTTTTCTAGTCCCGTCGTATGTGTTGTACGTCACCGCGTTCTGGACGGTCGGAATTTGGTGTGACCGTGTGTATGCAAGACTGCTTGAGCGGAATTCTGTCGGAGAAACCTTCGGAGTTTATTCCGACGGCAAAACTGGTCATGCGTACGCGGCATTCGAGTCTGCAAAAGACTTGAGACCGGGGCGGAGGTTCACCTTCCAGCAGGACAACGACCCGAAACATACAGCCAGAGCTACAATGGAATGGTTTAGATCAAAGCATATTCATGTGTTAGAATGGTCCAGTCACAGTCCAGACCCAAATCACATTGAGAATCTGTGGCAAGACTTGAAAATTGCTGTTCACAGACGCTCTCCATCCAATCTGACAGAGCTTGAGATATTCTGCAAAGAAGAAGAATGGGCAAAAATGTCCCTCTCTAGATGTGCAAAGCTGGTAGAGACATCCCCAAAAAGACTTGCAGCTGTAATTGTAGAGAAAGGCGGTTCTACAAAGTATTGACTCCGGGGGGCGCCATACAAATGTACCCCCCACACTTTTCACATATTTATTTGTAAAGAATTTGGAAAACCATTTATCATTTTCCTTCACAATTATGTACCACTTTGTGTTGGTCTATCACATAAAATCCCAATAAAATACATTTACGTTTTTTGGTTGTAACATGACAAAATGTGGAGAAATTCAAGGGGTATGAATACTTTTTCAAGGCACTGTAAGTGAGCGAGGCTTGTGAAGAAACATTGCACCCGCTGCACTCAGGATTACATGTAATTGCAGAGAGTCCTCGGCGGGCGCGATGCTAATAAACTGGAAGATTGACGATTAAACTCTGATACATAATTATTCTTTCACCTCGCTCCCCGCTTTACAAGCCTCACGTTTAATCACGTTAATTCTCTCTGACGCCTGTCGAGATTTTCCTTTTAATCCGTGCTGTCATGGCATGAAAGGAAAATACAGAAGACGAATGTAAAGAGGACCTGTCTGCTACAGCCGGAGGAGGAAGAGGCAGCCAGATTGGACAACATCGTTAGTCAAAGAGAGTTGAACGGAAAAGTTGTCTAAGGCAGTCTCTTCTGCCTAATGATGATGGAATCCATTCAAAAGAATTAGAGGCCCGAAAATCTTTTTCTGAACGCTCAGAATTTGAAGTAGAATCAGCAACATGACAGCCAAGCAGTGTTGTCATTATGGGGGTGTGAGGGGTGCGGACTGCATCCGGGTGACACCCGCCAAAGGGGTGACACCATCGAGTAGGAAGTGATATCCCACCACGATGGTGTCACCCCCCCATCAGTGACAGAGAATGGCACTGACCACATCATTTACTGGGGCCGGTTTGGGGTGACTAAAGCATGGTGTCACCCCCCCCCCCCCATGGGCTCTCTCCTGGGCAGGGGGGGGGTGTGGTGACAACATGTTTAACAGCACCAGGTGACACCAACCCTAGTAGCTCCGCTGCAGCCAAGCAGCCAGCATTTTACTCGCTCATCCATGTCTTTATGGACTTTACTTTGTGCACTGGTCCAAATCATTTGGTGGAGGGGGGATTATGGTGTGGAGTTATTTTTCAGGGGTTGGGATTGGCCCCTTATTTCCAGTGAAGGGAACACTTAAGGCGTCAGCATACTAAGACATTTTGGACAATTTCATGCTCCCAACTTTGTGGGAACAGTTTGGGGATGGCCCCTTCCTGTTCCAACATGACTGCGCACCAGTGCACAAAGCAAGGTCCATAAAGACATGGATGAGCGAGTTTGGGGTGGAGGAACTTGACTGGCCTGCACGGAGTCCTGACCTCAACCTGATAGAACACCTTTGGGATGAATTAGAGCAGAGACTGCAAGCCAGGCCTTCTCGTCCGACATCAGTGCCTGACCTCACAAATGCACTTCTGGAAGAATGGTCAAACATTCCCATAGACACACTCCTAAACCTTGTGGACGGCCTTCCCAGAAGAGTTGAAGCTGTTATAGCTGCAAAGGGTGGGCCAACTCAATACTGAACCCTACGGACTAAGACTGGGATGCCATTAAAGTTCATGTGCGTGTAAAGGCAGGTGTCCCAATACTTTTGACAATATAGTGTATGTGCTCCTACTGTGGAGGCTTTGGAAATTTAGTCAGGACCACAGTATATAGAGAGGTCCCTTGCCATGGGCACTGCGCCTTACGCATGTATTTGCAAATGTGTGCAAACAAAAGCCTCTGTTTTTACCGTAAACTGTTCTGCCCTGTACACACGACCGGTTTTGTCATTGGAATAAACTCCGAAGGTTTCTCCGATGGAATTCCGCTCAAGCTGTTTTGCCTACACATGGTCACACCAAAGTTCGACCGTCTAGAACGCGGTGACGAACAACACTTACGACGGGACTAGAAAAAGGAAGTGCAATTGCCAGTAGCCAATAGCTTCCGTCTCGTACTTGCTTCAGAGCATGCGTCGCTTTTGGTCCGTTGGAACAGCATACAAACGATCGGTTTTCCCGATAGGAATTGGTTCCGTCGGAAAAATTTAGAACATGTTCCATTTCTAGGTCCGTCAGAATTTTCGAAAAAAAGTCTCCGATGAGGCCTACACACGATCGGAATAGACGATGAAAAGCTTCCGTCTGACTTTTTCTGACGGACATTCCGCTCGTGTGTACGCGGCATTAGACAGGACAATTTGGTTGTTTTGCAGGCTGGTTGGTAAGTGTGCTGGGAAATCTTTTGTTTGTTTGTGAGTAAGCTTTGTAACCCTGGTACAGGAAGTTTGTTACTGGCAGGATCACCAGATGAAAAGAAAGAAAAAGAAGCATGAAAAAGAAGACTAATCCATATAAGGACTGCATCTAAGCTAAAATGTATTACATTTTTGTCCTTGGGTTTAGATGAACTTTAAATAACTTTCTAAATTATAACCTTAACTCTAACTCTAACCTCCTAACTTTGACCCTAAACCCCCATCTCTGTCCTTAAACCCCCGACTCTGACCCTATCTTCCCATCTCATACCCTATTCTCCAGACTCTGACCTTAAACCCCCTAACTCTGACCCTATCCCTTCAACTTTGGCCTTAAACCCCTAACTCGGATCCTATCTTCTCAACTCTGATGATAACCCTCTAAATTTGACCCTAACCCCCTAAACTCTGACCCTAACCCCCTGACCCTTTCCCCCCAGACTCTGGCCCCAAACTCCTGACTGGATCTAAACCCTCAACTCTGACCCTTAACCCCCCCAACTCTCACCCTATCCAACTCTGACCGTAAACTCCTAACTCTGAGCCTATTCCCTCAACTTTGACCTTAAACCCCTAACTCTGACCTTATCTTCTCAACCTTGACCCTAACCCCTTAAACTTTGACCCTAACCCCTGACGCTATCCTCCAGACCCTGGCCCTAAACTGCTGACTAATCCCAAACCCTCAACTTTGACTCTAAACCTTCAGCTCTGACCCTTAACCCTCCAACTCTCCCCCTTAACCCCCCAACTTCCGACCTTAAACCCCTAACTCTGAGCCTATCCCCTCAACTTTGACCTTAAACCCCTAACTCTGACCTTATCTTCTCAACCTTGATCCTAACCCCTTAAGCTTTGACCCTAACCCCCTGACCCTATCCTCCAGACTCTGGGCCTAAACTGCTGACTAATCCCAAACCCTCAACTTTGACTCTAAACCTTCAGCTCTGACCCTTAACCCCCCCAACTCTGACTTTAAACCCCTAACTCTGAGCCTATCCCCTCAACTTTGACCTTAAACCCCTAACTCTGACCTTATCTTCTCAACTTTGACCCTAACCCCTTAAGCTCTGACTCTAACCCCCCGACCCTATCCTCCAAACTCTGGCCCTAAACTGCTGACTGATCCCAAACCCTAAACTTTGACTCTAAACCTTCAACTCTGACCATTAACCCCCCCAACTCTCACCATTAACCCCCCCAACTCTGACCTTAAACCCCTAACTCTGAGCCTATCCCCTCAACTTTGACCTTAAACCCCTAACTCTGACCTTATCTTCTCAACCTTGATCCTAACCCCTTAAGCTTTGACCCTAACCCCCTGACCCTATCCTCCAGACTCTGGGCCTAAACTGCTGACTAATCCCAAACCCTCAACTTTGACTCTAAACCTTCAGCTCTGACCCTTAACCCCCCCAACTCTGACTTTAAACCCCTAACTCTGAGCCTATCCCATCAACTTTGACCTTAAACCCCTAACTCTGACCTTATCTTCTCAACTTTGACCCTAACCCCTTAAGCTCTGACTCTAACCCCCCGACCCTATCCTCCAGACTCTGGCCCTAAACTGCTGACTGATCCCAAACCCTAAACTTTGACTCTAAACCTTCAACTCTGACCCTTAACCCCCCCAACTCTCACCATTAACCCCCCCAACTCTGACCTTAAACCCCTAACTCTGAGCCTATCCCCTCAACTTTGACCTTAAACCCATAACTCTGACCTTATCTTCTCAACTTTGATGCCAACGCCCTAACTTTGACCCCAAACTCTGACATTAACCCCCTCACCCTATCCCCCAGACTCTGACCCTTAACCCCCCAACTCTCAACCTATCCCACTCTGACCCAACCCCCCCCCCCAAATCTGACACTAACTTTATTCTAATCCTTAACAGTAAATAACTCCAAATCTGCCGACTTACCTTATTAGGTGCAAACCCCCGCAGTCCTGCACCAGTCACCACCTGTGATAGGATTTCTGCATTTAATCCAGCAGTTCCAATAGACATAGATACTACATGAGACCTGCATGCAAGGCAGACTGTCTGAGATATATATCAGATAAATAGATGAATGTATCCCATTGTGTAAAAAAAAATCATTCTCAAACAAGCAACCCACAGATGGGCCCACTATAGGCCCTGAGCTTATGATGCCAACTGGCCAACTCCAGGCAAACATATTATACACCATGTGTGCGCGACCGGTGGCCCTCCAGCTGTTGCGAAACTACAAGTCCCATCATGCCTCTGCCATTGGAAGTCATGCTTGTAACTGTCAGACTTGCAATGCCTCATGGGATTTGTAGTTCCGCAATGGCTGGAGGACCAAGGGTTGAGCACCCATGTTATACACCCAGCATGCATTCCGTTAAAAAACTATGGAACCATGCGCCAATGTAGCCCCCTTAACTGACCACATTCTGTCTTTATATTAAAGAGAAACTGCAGTCTGCTGACATAATTTGTAATAAAAACATATTTGCCATTCTGAAGCTTCCCTCCAACCACATATTATTTTATACATACTGTGATTCTGTACTTGCCAAATATGCTGCAGAAATCTTCCTCCACTGGGTCTGGCTGCAGCCATGTTAACTGTGGGCAGCTGAAGCTACTGCCTGTTTACTTCCTGGATTTACACAGACACAGCTCTGCAGCTCTCATTAGGCCTCTTATGACTCATCCCCCCCTCCCTTCCTGGCAAACTCTCATGAGAGTGGTAGAGAGAGAGCTGTGCATGATGTGATAAGCCAAGGATAATGACCAGACAAGAAATAGGAAGTGGGCTGTATAAGGGATTTACTAGCAGAAAAAAATGTTTTATTATCCAAAGTTAAAACAACAACAAGGGCAGAAGATTTAATAGATGGAGAGCTGAAAAAATGACTGAAGGTCCGCATTAAAGGGGTTGTAAACCCTGGTGTTTTTTCACCTTAATGCATCCTATGCATTAAGGCAGGGGTCTCCAAACTTTCTAAACAAAGGGCCGGTTCACTGTCCTTTAGACTTTAGGGGTGCCGGACTGTGGCCATTGGGAGTACAAAATGGTACTCCCACATTGGTGGGAGTAAACAATCCCGCATCATCGGTGTCAGTTGGAGGAATTGTGCCCCATCATTGGTGTCAGTGGGAGGAAATGTGCCCCACCATTGGTGTCATTGGGAGGGATTGAGCCCCAACATTGGTTTCATTGGGCCCCATTGTTGGTGTAATTGGGAGGAATTGTGCCACATTGTTAGTGTCATTGGTAGGAATCATGCACCATCGTTGTTGTCATTGAGAGGAATTGAGCCCCATCGTTGTTGTCATTGGTAGGAATTGAGCCCCATCATTGGTGTCATTGGGAGGAATTATGCCCTAACATTGGTTTCATTGGGCCCCATTGTTGATCTCATTGGGAGGAATTGTGCCCCATTGTTGGTGTCGTTGGGGGGAATTGTGCCCTTCGTTGGTGACACTGAATAAAATAGCACCCCAAGGGCCAGAAAAAAAGCAAGCAAAGGGCCCCCGGACCACAGTTTGGAGACCACTGCATTAGGTTGAAAAAACACCTGGCAGAGACCCGCCCCCCAGACCCCCCCGTTTTACTAACCTGACCCCCAGAACTTGACCCGGCGGGGACACGCTGTCTGTCTGCCCGGGGTTCTCGGCTCTTGATAGGATAGATTGATAGCAGTGCATCTATTGGCTCCTGCTGTTGTCAATCAAATCCAAAGACACGGGGGGCGGCGCCGAGTCATACATTCAGCGACTATGGACGCCGAATGCTGCACTTGGGAGCGCGCCCGCAAGGTAACCCCCCCTGGGAGAGCACTTCTCCTAGGGGTTTATCTGATATGGGGAGGAGCCGCGAGAGCCGCCGGGGGACCCCAGGAGACGAGGTTCGGGGCCACTCTGTGCAAAACGAGCTGCACAGTGGAGGTAAGTATAATATGTTTGTTATTTAATAAAAAAAAGACAAACGAACCTTTACAATCACTTTAAGTTAACACGAATCAGGCTAATTGCTGGAGGGGATGCGTTGCTTTCTGTCGGCCAGCAGGGGGAGATGAACTTGGAGAAAGCTTTTAGTGGGTGTTACCTGGGAGGCGGGGCAGTGGCACAATGTCTGCACAATTGCAAGCTAGAGAGTGTTTTTTGTTACCCTCCGCAACCCGCAAGGGTGGGAGAATCTCAAGAACAGGAGCGCTACTAATCTTTTGTAAGGTAAACTGATTACTGTATGGATGATGTCACTGTTAGGATGCATTTGCCCTTTAAGCCCCGGACTCATTCTCTTCTGTTTTCCACCTCATCTCTCGGTCTGGCTCCAGCCACTCTGGGCCCCCCTCCCGTAGAGTTCCTGATTTGCTGGTCCTGGAGTCAGCGGTATCAGATTATAATTCGTTTGTCCTCTTGGTAAACCTATATTTATCCACCTACCTGTCAATTACCTGCACCTGACTTCTATGTGATCAGGGTAAGGTCAGGTCACATGAAATTTTCCATTGTTGTTCACCTTCCTCCTACAGCTCATTAAATATGTTTATAGAGTTTCCACTACGTAGAATCCCCGCCTGACTTGAGGAACTCCGAGCCAAATCTCCATAAATACACCGAAAATAGACGCACCTGAAGCCTATTCACCGCCATCTCCGATTGGGCGGTCTGCGTCTCTGCCCCTCCCACCAGCCTATCATAAAAGGCGTCACTCTCTCATTGTGGGACTCCAGTCACTGTGCACTCTGCGTTACGGAGAGCCCATCAAGAAGGGGGACATCTTTTTACATTCAAAACAGAACTGTGAATACTGGTGGGGAATTTTTTTATTTACGGTATTTATTTTTAACACAAGCAATTCAATCTACTACTGACTGCGTTGGACGGAAATTGGAGTTTTATTATGAAGATGTCCTTCAACTCAATGCCAATGTGGTATTTAATTGTGGCACACAGTTGGTCCCTGATAAATGTGCCCAAATCCCACCAAGTCTGTCTGCAATGCGGATTAAAGTGTGGCTAAAATCAAAACTAGACATGTGCAATTTGTCTCGTTACGAATTCATTTTTCAGCGAAATTCAACAAATTTGTTAATTCGTAAATATTAGAATTAAAGAGAACCCGTTTAACCAATTTTTCCTGAAAATGTGTAAATTTGAAAATTCGTAAATAAGAATGAAAATCCGAAAACTCAAAAGAACGAAAACTCGAAAATAAGAAAGAAAACCCGAAAATCCCGGCGTCTCCTCCATGTCCTGGCTCCGTCGGTGGGGCTTCCCATGTGTCTCCTCGGCCATACGTCTCCTCCCTCCTTCTTCCGCCTCATAGGCCAATAGGATGGCTTCTCCCTTTGACCAATCGGGAAACGGGTCTCACGACCCGCTTCCTGATTGGCCAGGAGGAGAATCAGTGTGATAATAGCTAATATTCAGTCGCTATTGTCACACAACTGGGTGGGCTTCGGGCGCAATGCTCTGCGCCCCGAGTCCACCCTTTTTTTGAAGCCAATTAGAGCCTCTGGCTCCAATTACACGCTTCAAATACCCCCGTCCCCTGTTGGAATACATGCTTCCAGTGCCCTGCATGTAGATTAGGGGGCCAGATGCATGAATTTGGGGGGGTGGCGCCCGTGCGCCCCTAATGGACGGGCCGCCACTGACCAAATTGCTCTTGCCGACATCATCGCCCTGCCTCCCCAGTGATGCCGAACCTGCCCTCAGACAGCCGCCTGCAGCTCCCAGATGGCAACAGATTTGTGTGTGTGACTATCTTGGTTACTTGGGGAGCCACAGCCAGGTCTGAATAATGCGTCTGGGTTTCAGTCTGCCTGAAACCCAGACACATGATTCAAAACCCGGACTGTCCAGGTAAATACCGGACAGGTGGCAACTCTAGTCATCAGTCTCCTGTAGGTACTTGGGAGCTGGCAGAGACTGGTGATGCATCTGCATCTATGCCGCAGATTTTCCCACAAATGCCCCCAGCTTCTATAGATGGGCCCTAAAGAACACATAAAGAACACATATGTGTGCGCAGAGACAAGGCACACATGCGCAGGCGTGATGGCGCGTGCGCGCATGCTGCGGCTTAGTAACCCAATGCCTCCTGGGATAGATGTGACATAGCAATCCCAGGAGGCAGTGGAGCCAGAAACCAGTGCAGCATAAAAAACAATCCATAGATAAAAATTAGAATACATTTATAATATTCTCAAATTTACGAATTTTCGAATTTACGAAGAAACCAAAAACCCGAATGAAACGAAAAGAAAAACAAACAATTTTTTTGGCAGTGCCCATGTCTAGTTCAGAGCACCTAACTGATTTTTTTCGCTGCGGAATGCTCAGCAATGGAAACGCAATTTGAAAAAAGGAAAATACACTTTTTGCGTTACCTTCTGCACGGCGCCGAGACTCGCAGCAATGGTTTTTAACTGTTCTGAGGCCTTGGCAGAGAGTAAAAATAGCAGTCTCTAATAATGGTGTCACCTGCCATATATGATAGAAGTGACACTTTTTTTTTTTTTTTGGAAGGTCACCATTTTCTGGAAGGACAGGAAGGCATAAAAGGTGGCGGGGAGGACTGCCCGACCTGGAACATCTAATAACAGCAAGGTGGCTCCATGGTAGTGTTCTCTTTCATGGCAGGACTCCCGGGGATGCGGAATTAGTGCCGCGCCCTTTTCACAGTATGAAGATTCCAAAATAATCCATCCACCTTCCCTAATCGAGCGTTCCTCCCAGCTCAACTATCTATTATATAAAGGATCTCCCAGGGAGATAAGCGCTTTATTGTATCTTATTTACATGGGAACCGGGATGAATCACCATCGCAGGAGAAATGTTCCACCTCAGCCTAAACAAATTAACCTTTGTTACATTTTTATCTTTAACATTTTGTTACATTTTATCTTTCCTTTACGCTTTCTTTATTCTTGGTTGTTCTTGAAGAAACAAGAAAACAATAAAAAAAAAAAAAAACGCGTTTTTCTTCGTTTCTGTTATAAAATGTAGCAAATAAATAACCTTTCTTCATCAATTGAGGCCAAAATATATTCTGATATATTTCTTTTGTGAAAATAACCCAAATCAGTGTATATTATTTAGTCTAAAGGAAAGTTATAGAGTCCACAAACTAGATTACCAAGAGTATTGGGACGCCTGCCTTTACATGCACATGAACTTTAATGGCATCCCAGTCTTAGTCCGTAGGGTTCAATATTGAGTTGGCCCACCCTTTGCAGCCATAACAGCTTCACCTCTTCTGGGAAGGTCGTCCACAAGGTTTAGGAGTGTGTCTATGAGAACGTTTGACATTCTTCCGGAAGGGCATTTGTGAAGTCAGGCACTGATTGGACGAGAAGGCCTGGTTTGCAGTCTTCGCTCTAATTCATCCCAAAGGCGTTCTATAATGTTGAGGTTAGGACTCTGTGCACGCCAGTCAAGTTCCTCCACCTCAAACTCCCTCATCCATGTCTTTATGGACCTTGCTTTGTGCACTGGTGAGCAGTCATGTTGGAACAGGAAGGGGCCGTCCCCAAACTGTTCCCACAAAGTTGGGAGCATGAAATTGTCCAAAATGTCTTGGTATGCTGACGCCTTAAGACCCCTTTCACACCGAGGGCATTTTGCAGGCGCTATAGCATTAAAAATAGCACCTGCAATCCGCCTTCAAACAGCTGCAGCATTGTCTCCGGTGTGAAAGCCCTCTGGGGGACGTCAGGAAAAGTCCTGCCAGCAGCTTCTTTGGAGCGGTGAAGGAGCGGTGTGTTTACCGCTCCTCCACCGCTGCTCCCCATTGAAATCAATGGGGCAGCGCTGGGATACCGCTGGCAAAACGCCGCTATTGCAGCGCATTGCGGGCAGTTTTAACTCTTTCTCGGCCGGTAGCGGGGGGTAAAAGCGCCCCGCTAGCGGCCGAAATGCGCCGCTAATCCGACGGTAAAACGCCGCTAAAAATAGCAGCGTTTTGCCGCCGACGCTATGGGCGGCCCGGTGTGAAAGGGCTCTAAGAGTTCCCTTCTCTGGAACTAAGGGGGCCAAGCCCAACCCCTGAAAAACAACCCCACACCATAATCCCCCCTCCACCTAATGGTTTGGACCAGTGCACAAAGCAAGGTCCATAAAGATATGGATGAGCGAGTTTGGAGTGGAGGAACTTGACTGGCCTGCACTGGTCCTGACCTCAACCCGAACAAATCCACCCCCCCAAACTTTCCTTCTTGGCACAAATCCACCCCTCCAAAAAAAATGTCCCACCTAACACAAATCCCTCCCCCAAACAAAAATGTCCCTTCCGAGCAACATTCCCCCCCCCCCCCCACCATATCACCTCTTTTAGCACAAATCCTCTAACCTCCAATCCAATACCCCCCTCCTAGCACACATCCACCCCCCAAATTTTCCCTCTTAGCACAAATCCACCCACTAAAATTTCCCCTCCTGGCACAAATGCCCCCCCAAATGAAAATGCCCCCTCCTAGCACCATTCTCCTCCTCACTTCACCATATCACCTCTAGCACAAAACCCCCAAATCCCCCCTCCTAGCACAAATCCGCTTCCCCCATCGGCCCACCCAAGACAAATCCACCTAAATCACCATTTCTAGCAATCCTTCCCTCTTTCGCCCCCCCCCCCCCCAGATTGCCCCTCCGAACACAAATTCCTTCCCCCTCATTATTCCCACAGCGCCCCTCCACCTCACATAAAACCACAGTGCCCAGGGCAGCTTCCCCCTTGCCCACCCCTTGTCCCAGCCCTGCTTCTCACCACTCTATCCAAAATCCAAAACTACAGCTAACAGGCCAAATGATCACTAGACGCCCCCTTTGACCTGCATGTAATAGACAGTTGTGCACAGTGCAGCTCAAAGCAACTTCAGAAGAGTGTCAGATTATACACCAAGCATCCAGAGCTGGGCAGGATTGGTGGGTGCCCTGTGCACTGTGGTAAGTATTGTTTGGGGGGGGTGCTAAGAGACGAGTAATGATTTAGAGGGATTTGTGTTGGGTGGGGGATGGGGGAAGAGGATTTGTGCTAGGAGGGGAAGATTTGAAGTGGGGGGAGAAGACGTGTACTAGGAAGGGACATTTTAGGGGTAGAGGATTTGTGCTAGGAGGGGTGGATTGTTTTGGGGGGGGGCAAAGATTTGCGCTGAGATGGGGATTTTTTAAGCAGGGGGGTGGATTTGTAATGGGGGAGAGGGAATTTATGCTTAGGGGTAAGTATGCAGATTAGTGCTCAGTGTTTTTGTGGGGATACTTTTGCTGACACATAATGCTCATACATCTTCGGGGGGGGGGGGCAGTTTGGCATGTTCGCCCTTGGCTCTAGATTACCTTGTCCCGACATTGCAAGCATCTATGTAATGGGAGAAAAGACTGGGGTTCCTTGCAGAAGCATTGTGAAGAGCCTGCTAATTCTGGTCCGATGGGGTATAAAAAAAAAAAAAAAACAATAAAAATTGGATTCAAATTTCCCCAGGAAGTAACTTGGTGGGAAATTATCTTCCACCTCATCCTCATAAATCTGTATGGTACTTTAATCACAGGTGGAACAGGAGGGTGCAGCTTCCTATGCAAATAAAAATCTACCTTTACAGCTCAGGTCATTTAAGGACTCACTCAATGTGTGTATAGAAGATGCAGCCGTCAACGTCGGGGCCTAATTTACTGTTTGAATTACAGCAATGTGCCGTACATTACATTCTATTTAGAGTAAACAGGCTTTCTGGATGCAGACCAGCTCCGGGGTGGGATGGGCAACGTGTAAAAATTCCACGATTCCTTTGTACTATTACGTACCTTAGGCAAAATGGACACCCCCTTTAAGTGTTGGTGATCCTTTCTGCCACTCCCTTCCTTCCCTCTCTCTTACACAATCACATCTAATTTTCCCGTTTTCCATCCAGTAAATGGAAAAATCTGATTTTGTTTTAGCTGGATTTGCCCTCGGGCAGCCTGCAGCCTCTTGGGGTATGCACCTCACCCATCTCAGAAGGTAGCAGAGGCGGTAAGTTCCAAAGCCTTGCAAGATTGAGGAAGTATAGTGAAGTTCTGAACCACCTTAGTTCCATAACACTATGGCTTGCTTACTGGCTGCCATGGCGCTTCACATGACCAGATGACTGTGATGTCCACCCGCAACCAGTGAGCCTAGGTTCACACTAGTGCAGTGAGATTTTGATCTGATTTTCAAAGCGATTTTGTAGTGTGAATTGGTGCGATTTGAATACATTTTGAATGCGAGCTTTACTAATAATCCCTGTCCAGTATGGGTTTTAAGAGGAACCCCACACCAATAAAAATGGCGTGGAGTATCCCCTAAATTCCATAAGAGACCCTTATCTGAGCATGCAGCCCAACAGGCCAGGAAAACCGGGGGGACAAGGGAACGCCCCCCAAACCATACCAACATGCCCTCAACATGGGAACCCTCCGCCAAAGCACCTTGTCCCCATGTTGATGAGGACAACGGCCTCTTCCTCACAACCCTGGCTTGGTGGTTGTGGGGGTGTGGGGAGTAGATTATCAAAATCTGCAAGCTGAGGGTATAGAAGTTGAGGCTGCACTGAGCCATACCTGCCTGCGTCTTCCTACCAGTGCTATATTTGAACCCTTTTAAAAAGGAGGCCCCAGATCCCTGACCCCCCCCCCCACCATGTGAATGAGTAGGGGTACATAGTACCCCTACTCATTCACCCAAAAAAATGTCAAAAGTAAATTAAAACACAAGACAGTCCTTTATTTAAAAAAAAACATGTCCCCCCGATGTAAACCCATCATCAATCATGATGAACACTGGTCACCGACCTACATGAGAAAAAAGTAAACAAAGGGGCGGGGCCACCCTGGGACATCACCTGGTGACCCTGCCCCCTGACAGTACTCAGTGACATTGCCCAGTGACATAATAGGGGTGGGGTATCAAGGGTGGCATGTGTCATAATAGGGGTTGGAGTCACCAGGTGATGTCACTGGCTGACCCCACCCCTATGATATCACAGGGTGGGGTCCCTGAGTGGCATCATGAGGGCAGGGTAACCTGGTGGTCCTGTCCCCTTTGTTTACTTAGCGGTGGGGGGAAGAAGCGCTGTCATTCGTCAACTGTCAAACAACCGAATCAGTTAAGTTCGCTGGGCGACCGTTTTTTTTCTCTTCGTGCGTGTGGGTGACCGGCATTCACCGTGATTGATGAATGACTTACAACGGGAGACATGTTTATTCATTTAGTTTTTATTTATTTATAATTTTGTATCTTGTATCTATTTAGTACCCTGATAGCTTACTGAACTTCAGTTACCCCTTGCTTGATACATTTGTTACTGGTGGTGTTGCTATTTTTTAAAAGTCCCTAGTGTCAAGGGTACATTAATGACATTTAATGACAAAGTATTCTCTATATTAAGGGCCCATTTAGATCTCTGCTGTGCATTAACATGTAATCAGTGGCGGCTGGTGCTCAATTTTCTTGGGAGGGGGCAGTTCCACGGATTCGGGTTCCACCGATCTTCACTTTGCTCACTCGCCCATCGCCCGCCAGGCCTGCACTTACCTCATCCAGGTTGCGGCTTTGGCGGCTTCCCCCCCTGCATCTCCTACCGAGTCCTAGCGGTCGCTTCTCCTCCCGGCCAATCAGGACTTAGGACTCGCGGCCAATCGGGTCTTAGGACTCCCAGTCAATTGGGTCTCATGAGCTGCTTCCTGATTGGCTAGGAGGAGAAGCAGGAAGACATTATCGAATATTAATTCGCTAATGTCAAACAACTGGGTGGGCTCGGGGCGCAGTGCTCTGCGCCCTGAGCCCACCCTTTTTGAAAACCAATTAGAGCCTCGGTCTCTAATCATGTGCTTCCACACAAAAAAAAAACATGCGTTTGGCCCTGCATGTAGATTAGGGGCCGGGTGCATGGATTTTGGGGGGCGGCTCCCCTGCGCCCTGTATGAGCGGTCGCCACTGCATGCATTATTTCACACTTTACCATGCCTTGCATAAAGGCAGCCCATTGAAATAAATGCTCTGCCATTGCATCCTAACGTACCAGTCATGACCCAATAGTAGTAATGCAACACATCATAATTCATTTATATGTACTAGTGATCTCCCGTGCTCCAAATAACAAAGAAAAATTACAACCAATGCTGCTACTTACAACCATAAATATCAAAATCAGTGAAAATTAAATATATATATATATATATATATATATATATATACCAAAGTGCATATATAGCAAAATTCACAGTAGCGCAACAACAATGCCCTGTACACACGATCGCACATTCCGACAACAAAATCCATGGGATTTTTTCTGACGGATGTTGGCTCAAACTTGTCTTGCATACACATGGTCACACAAAGTTGGTTGGAAATTCCGAATGTCAAAAACGCGGTGACGTACAACACCTACAACGAGCCGAGAAAAATAAAGTTCAATAGCCAGTGCGGCTCTTCTGCTTGATTCCGAGCATGCATGGCACTTTGTGCGTCGGAATTGTGTACACACGATCGGAATTTCCGACAACATATCTATGTTGTCGGAAAATTTGAGATCCAGATCTCAAATTTTGTGTGACGGAAATTCCGATGGAAAATGTCCGATGGAGCCTACACACGGTTGGAATTTCCGACAAAAAGCTCCCATCGAACATTTTCCGTCGCAAAATCCGACCGTGTGTATGGGGCATAAGAGTGACTATCCTTAAATGAAGAGTAAACCCATCATTTTTGGATTTGTGTTCCCCTTCTTTTTAAATTTTTTTTTTTTTTTTTTACCCCCACCATGACTGGTTGTCCTGGTGATAATGGTTATTAGGTTTTGATTATTATATGTGTCATGCCTAGCTTGAGTATTTATTATATGTTGTGAAATTGACGTAGAGGTTGCCATACAACACAGGTGTGTAGAGTACACTGAGATCCTTCATAAATCACAGTGAAAGATCCCTCGCAATGTTTTCCTTTTCCAGAAGAACGAGTTCCAGATTACGATACTGGATTCAAAGAATATGAAGAGAATGTATTAAAGGGTCAGTCTAACCGAAAAAAATATTTATTTTTTTAAATACAGGTTAAGGAGTTTCTGGGGTTCTCATCATCTTCTACCCAAGTGACAATGGTCACAAGGGTGAATCTCCCCATCGGGGGGACACAATAATAACTCCCCTTCTGGGTTTAAAACTGAAAATAACATTTTGGTTGGAGTTTCACTTTAAAGGAGGGCAGCTTGCATTATGCACATTCATTCCACTTTGTGAAACACTTCAAATTTGGGTCCAAAACAAAACAAAAAGTTTTCATTTTTCTTGGCTCGTCGTACGCATTGTACGTCACTGCGTTCTTGACGTTTGCAATTTCCGACCAACTTTGTGTGACCGTGTGTATGCAAGACAAGTTTGAGCCAAAATCCGTCGGAAAAAAATCTGTGGATTTCGTTGTCGGAATGTCCGATCAATGTCCGATCGTGGGCAATACAAATCATTTAGTCACTGAAGGACCCAGCCTTTTCTGGCACTCTTTTGTTTACAAGTAAAAATCTGTATTTTTTGCTAGAAAATTACTTAGAACCCCCTTTATATATATATATATATATATATATATATATATATATATATATTTTTTTTTTTTTAGCAGAGACCCTAGAGAATAAAATGGCGATTGTTGCAATTTTTTTATGTGCAGCGTTTTTTTAAACGCAATTTTAAACGCAATTTTTTGGGAGAAAATACACTTTTGTGAATTTTAATGCAAAAAAAAATTTAAAAATCACAATATATAACCCATTTTTTGGTAATGTATAAAAGATGATGTTACGCCGAGTAAATAGATACCTAACATGTCACACTTTAAAATTGTGGTTGTGGACTAGCGACAAACTACGGTACTTAAAAATCTCCATAGGCAACTCTTTAAAAATGTTCACAGGTTACCTGTTTAGAGTTACAGAGGAGGTCTAGAGCTAGAATTATTGCTCTCGCTCTAACGTTAGGGGCGATACCTCACATGTGTGGTACGAACACTCTTTACGTATGCATTCGCTTCTGCGAGCGAGCATGGAGGGATGTAGGTGCTTTACATTTTTTTTTCTTATTTTTAAAAATTTTTTTACTGGCCCTTTAACCACCTCAATACCGGGCACTTTCACCCCCTTCCTGCCCAGGCCATTTTTCAGCTTTCAGCCCTGTCACACTTTGAATGACAATTGCGCGGTCATGCTACACTGTAACCATGTGAAATTTGTATCATTTTCTTCACACAAATAGAGCTTTCTTTTGGTGGTATTTAATCACTCCTGGGTTTTTTTATTTTTTCCTGAAAAAAAAAAAAAAAGACCAAAAATTTAGAAAAAAAGTGTTTTTCTTAGTTTCTGTCAGTAAATTTTGTAAATAAGTAATTTTTCTCCTTCACTGATGGGCGCTGATGAGGCAGCCCTTATGGGCACTGATGAGAAGGCACGAATATGCTGCACTTATGGTGGGTACTGATGAGCACTGATAGGCAGCACTGATGGCTGCCACTGGTGGGCACTGGACACAGCTAGGGCACAGATAGGCAGCATGGATAGGTGGCACTGATGGGCATTGATGGATGGCATTGATGGGCAATAGTGATGAGCATTGATGGGCAGCAGTGATAGCCAGCACTGACTGGCATCACTGATGGCCACTGATTGCTGGCACTTGTGGGCACAGATTGGTGCCAATTGTGGGCCCCGGTTGGCAATGATTGCTGGCAGTGGCATTGCTGGCACTGGTGGGCACTTAATTGTAATCAGTGTCCTGATTATATCCCTAGACGTCCTCTGTGAGGAGATGCCGCTGTTCGGCTCTTCTCCCCTCATACTCTGTCAGTGTGAGGCAAGGAGCGCCGATTTCCGTGTTTACATGTGACCGGCTGTGATTGGACACAGCTGATCACATGGTTAAAGAGCCGCGACCGCGTCCTAGCAACATGGCGTGGCCACGATTGCGAGATCGGTCGTTCTGGGTGGCCGTCATATGACTGTAGTGATATGACATATTACAACAATGACGGCCACCCAGAATGAGAGGCGCACTGCCCAGACGCCATTTGATGGTGGGTGGGCGGGCTGGCGGGCGGCAAGTGGTTAATTTTTTTTTTTTTTTAATTACTTTTATTCCTATTACAAGGAATGTAAACATCCCTTGTAATAGAAATAAGGAATGACAGGTCCTCTTTAAGGAGAGATCTGGGGTCTATAAGACCCCAAATCTCTCCTCTACCTTTAAAAGCAAAAGAAAAAAAAAATGTGATCTTTTGCTTTAGGCTGGGTTCACACCGCAGCACGCTCCAGCTCACAGCAGGAGTCCGGTGCATCTCCATTCACCGTTTCAGGTCTGATTTTTCAGCCCGAATTTTTGGCTGAATTCAGACCTGAAACAGACCAAAAGAAGCACAGGGCTCCTGTGCAATTTGCACTGGAGCAGCTGCGGAGATGTGTGAACCGCGCTCCATAGAGAGCCGGTCACAATCTCCTGCTATGTGAATTGGATGCAGAGAAAACCGCATCCAATACACAATAATGTGAACCCAGCCTTAAAAAATAAATAAAAATAGTTTACTTCTGCCCTAGATCAGAAGTAATGTCATGATGTCGCTCTGGTCCTCCTAGATCATAGAGGTGAATGGAGACAATCTGGTCTCATGGTTCTCTCTCTGGTTCATCACTATGGCCAGCTGCGTGAACTGTCGGATCATTTCTCAGCCTTGCCGGTAAGAATGGTAAGCCAGAGAAACACCGGCGAGAGGCAGGGGAACGACCCCTCCTGCTGCTTCTGAAAGTGATCAAGTGGCTAATTAGCCGCTCATACTGCTTTTATGAGAAAGAGAATTGCCAGGAGAAAAAATAAAAAATACTGGGGTTATGGCTGATAGCGGTAAACCGCTTGCAAGCCGCAATGTATGTATACGTATTGCGATCGGCAAGTTATGCTCCAATGGCAAACAAAATCAAAATGCAAGAGGACAGGGCCACAAAAAAAACACTAGATGCTACTGGGGATATGGGCACAAAAACCACTCCACGGCTAGGTATGCACATAAAGTATGTTGCAAGTCATCAACAAGCCAACAAGGAGGATTCTCTTGCCGGTCAAAAAAAAAAGGCATATTTGGAAGCATCCAAGATGCACTTCATTGTCAGAACAACCTATTTCTAAACCATGTGTAATGGGGCACGGGCTCCCTTTTATGGGAGGTCCTGCCCACGTGTTGCCAGGGAGCACTGTATGGCTATCATTGCCAGATATGTAATGCCCCTTGGGGGAGTTGGTGATGGGGTAGGCCTTAGAGGGGGAGAAGAAAACGGATTTTGTCAAAGAATGCTGACCTACTTCACCATCATGTAGTAGATATTTTTTTTTATATGCTCCCCCTAGGTGGGGACTCGGGAGTGAAGGACCTCTCCCTAGTGAAGAAAGGGGTGAAGCATGGAAAGTTTCTTCTTCTTGCAGTAAAGAGCAGCCTAGTTCACGATCTTCTGGCCTAGACATTCCTATCCTTTAGAGTTGGGCACCTGTTGAGGTGGGCACATATTGAGCAAACTCAATGTAGTTGTGTAGACTAGTCTTGCTCTGTCAAGCTGGAGGCTCATTAAGTTCCTAAGGGCAAGGGTTTGGAACAAGGTCTTTGTTTCCGCTATTAAGGCCTGGGTTGAGCAGGATCTTTGATCTCTGATTGTAAACCTGGGGAGATCCAGTTGGACTAGCCAGATGACTGCTAGTTGGTTCTAGAGCAGGGGTCTCCAAACTTTCTAAACAAAGGGCAAGTTTATTGTCCTTCAGACTTTAGGGGGGGCCCGATTGTGGCCAACTGGATTGGAAATTTTCCTGGCATCAGTTGGAGTAAACATCACCACATTTGATATTAGTTGAAGGAATAGTGCCCCTTCGTTGGTATCATTGGGAGGAATAGCACCCCATTGTTAGTGTGAATGGGAGAAATGGTGCCCCATTGTTGATGTCAGTTGGAAGAATAGTGTATCAGTTGGTGGAATAGTGCCCCAAGGGCCAGATAAAGGTAAGCAGAGGGCCACAGTTTGGAGACCACTGTTTTAGAGCTTGAGCTCGCTCCAGAGACCTGAAGAAGAAAAGCCCTAAGTTCAGGAAAATGGTCTCCAGCAGGCCTGAACCGATGGAAGCGTACAGTTGTGCCAAGTGTTGTCTGCTCTGCAGAAGGTTACCCCTTGGGTCCAGCCCACATATGATTGGGGTATGTTGTAACAATTAACCAAATAATGAGCATATCTCTTGTTACCATGTATTGTTTGTCTCATTTCTGGTGCACTATGCTTCTGAGAATGAAGTTTTATTATTAATGTTTCCATTTTGCATTTATTTTTGGTGTCAGGTTGTTGGTATGGCCACAAGCAAGTAAGTAATGTTCTTCTTTTTGCCAAACCACAATGAATTAGTCTTTAATGTTGTGTTATACACGAGAAACAAATGTGTTACTGTGGTTGATTCATTGTTTCGTTGTGCTGGATGCAAAATTGATACATTGGGGTTGATTTACTAAAGGCAAATCCACTCTGCACTACAAGTGCACTTGGAAGTGCAGTCGCTGTAGATCTGAGGGGAAGATCTGAAATGAGGGGAAGCTCTGCTGATTTTATCATCCAATCATGTGCAAGCTAAAATGCGTTTTTTTAAATTTTCCTTTCATGTCCCCCTCAGATCTACAGTGACTACACTTCCAAGTGAGCTTTCAGTGGATTTTCCTTTAGTAAATAACCCCCATTGTGTAACAAATACAGTTAACATTTTTACTGGTTGTTCTACATTGGGGGGTCAGTAACCTGTGGATCGCGGCCAGATGACTGGTAGATCGCGGTCTGGGCTTGCTGACCCGGCATCCCAGAGAATCAAACAGAGTGCAATATAGAGGGACTACTTGTATATTTGGAACTGTAGTAGGGAGCAAGAGCCCCATAAGCCGACGCCTCCTCTGTAGTGCCGCCTCCTGTCCCATGCAGAGTGATACCAACTGCACTCACACCTCTTATCCTGGCTAGCGGTCTCCAGAGTGGTCACAGCAGCAGGAAAGAAGAGATCTTCCGGTCAGTGTGAAGCAATACACCGGGCATAATAGTATAGGGCTGCTTTCACAGTGATGTGCTGCAGTTTACCCACACCGTGGGTGCAGGGCTGTGTACCTGCAGTTTTCCTGTGGGTTTTTTGTGCTTAACCATAGACTCCTATGATCTCCTGTGGGTTCTGGTGCATTTTTTAAATGCCAGAGTTTTGGTGCACTTTCAGGAAGTGCACCACACTTGCAGGATACAATAGAAGTCTATGGCAAAGCGCAGATAACCCAGGAAAGCTGCAGATACATCGCGCTGTACCCGCAGTACAGGTAAACCGCAGCACATCCGTGTGAAAGCAGCCCTATAGGGGGCTCAGAAGAGTAAGGGTTCATTTACATTTGCAGTTTGGGGGGTGGTAAAATCCCATAGTTAAGGCAAGTTTTTACCACCTCTTCCCCAACTGCACCCCCTTTAGCTCCATTAGCCAGGGGTGTACTCATGTCAAAGCAGGAGTAATGCCCCGTACACACGATCGGAAATTCGGCCAGCAAAAGACAGATGAATGCTTTTGGTCGGAAAATGCGACCGTGCATGCCCCATCTGACTTTTGCTGGCAGAATTCCAGCCAGCAAAAAATTGAGAGCATGTTCTCAATTTTTCGGTCGGAAAAAGTTCTGATCGGAAATTCCGATTGTCTGTAGCAATTCCGACGCGCAAAATTCCTACGCATGCTCGGAAACAATTCGACGTAAGCTCGGAAGCATTGAACTTCATTTTCTCGGCTCGTAAAAGTGTTGTACGTCACCGCGTTCTTGACGGTCGAAAGGTCAGCGAACTTTCGTGTGACCGTGTGTATGCATGCCAAGCTTGAGTGGAATTCTGTCGGAAAAACCATCCAAGATTTTTACGATGGAAATTCCGCTCGTGTGTACGCGGCATTATATGCCCTGTAATGGTTGGTGGGTGTATGAGGCCACTCTGCAAGTGCCCTGCAACCTCAAGCAGTACAGCAAACAAGGGGTTATAAAGCAGGCAGAGTTGTATTGCTTTCTCTGCACCCTTGGACCCTGCAGAAGCATGCCGTTGCGGGGCCCTTGCAGAGTGGCCCCATTTACTTGAATGGGTCATGACTGGTAGACGGTAGCATCTACCAAAAGCTGTAGGGGGCTTAATTCCTGCTTTGACATGTCTACACCCTAGGCTACTGCTTCAGCGGCTAAAGGGGGTAGGGATTGGGGGAAGCTTTACGCGTGAACAAGCCCTAAGGGTGCTGCTGCTGAATGCAACTAAGGGCTCATTCACAAGTTCACTAGGCACTGCTCCTTCTCTAAGAAGTGATCCGAGTGTGTTTGGTATGTGGTGAGGAGGCAATATGTTGACTCCTCACCACCTGATTTAAACCCATGATTGCCATGCAATGCACGCGACTGCGACACGGTAGTATGGCAGTTAGAGGTTTAAATTAGGTGTGAGTAGATGACACTGTGCCCGGTGATCTTTGACGTCTCCCATGTTGTTCAGGTAGGTCTCCACCTCTTTAAGGTTGCCTACCCCGGGCCTGGTCTACATTCTTCTTTCCCAGCACAGCCCAGGGGCCAAAGAGTTTAGAAATGTTCGCAACTGATTTTTTTTTTCTATACCATATGTTTGCGGTCACAATGTTAAGTGTAGGGCAGTCAGGACCACTTAGGAAGGAGGCGCTCATTACAGACACGTATGCCGTATACCACAACAGCCCCTACTTTGCACTCTGTGACCTACAAATATAGATTCTTCCATACAGGATGAACGGGAGTGCATTTTGTTATCACTCTACCCTCTATGAAGAGCAACAACACATTTCAGATATGACTGGTACCTCCCGCCCCTGCCTCAGGGCACAGGTTTGTGCATCAATTAAACGTTTCCCCAGGAAATTATCTTGCCATGTTAATAATGGACTGAGTCATGATGAAGAACTGCTACAAGGCCAGGCAGGTCAGGATGCACACTTTTATTGGGAAATATGTTTACGCCTGTCATAGAAAGAACACATCTGGAATTAATATGGAAGCTTCTGGTAGGACACAGTATATAAACAATAAACTCCCCCAGTCACATCAGAGCCCTCCACTGTCATAGACCCCCCCCTATCACACAGTCCCCCATCACAGAGCTCCCCAGTTACACAGTCCCCACAACATATAGCACCCATATCACATGGTCTTCCCATCACAGGACCCCCATCACACAACACCCCTTCATAGAACCCGCCTAATCACGCAGTCCCCCCATCACAGAGCCCCCCAGTCACACAGTCCCCCATTACAGAGCCCCCAATTACACAGTCTTTCCATCACATAACCCCCAAATCACACAGCCCCCCAATCGCAAACTCCTCCCCTCCTCCTATCACAGAGCTCCTCAATCATCCAGCCCTCACCCATCACAGAGCCCCCTAGTCACACAGTCCACCCATCACAGAGCCTGCCAATCACACAGTCCCCCCCATTACAGAACCCCAGAATCACACAGTCTTCCCATCACAGAACCCTAGAATCACACAGTCCACCCATCACAGAGCCTGCCAATCACACAGTCCCCCATCACACGGCCCCTCATCACAGAGCCCCCAATTACACAGTCTTTCCATCACAAAACCCCCAAATCCCACAGCCCCCCAATCGCAAACTTCTCCCCTCCTCCTATCACAGAGCTCCTCAATCATCCAGCCCTCACCCATCACAGAGCCCCCTAGTCACACAGTCCACCCATCACAGAGCATGCCAATCACACAGTCCCCCCCATTACAGAACCCCAGAATCACACAGTCTTCCCATGACAGAACCCCCCAATCACACAGTCCCCCATCACAGATCCCCCCCAATCACACAGTCCACCCATCACAGAGCAAGCCAATCACACAGTCCCCCCCATTACAGAACCCCAGAATCACACAGTCTTCCCATGACAGAACCCCCCAATCACACAGTCCCCCATCACAGATCCCCCCCAATCACACAGTCCCCCCCGTCACACAGTCCCCCATCACAGAGCCTGCCAATCACAGAGCACCCCAATCACACAGTCCCCCATCACAGATCCCCCCCAATCACACAGTCCCCCCGTCACACAGCCCCCCCATCACAGAGCCTATCCATAAACAACCCCCCCATTACAGAGACCCAGAATCACACAGTCCCCCATCACAGAGCCTGCCAATCACAGAGCCCCCCAATCACACAGTCCCCCATCACAGATCCCCCCAATCACACAGTCCCCCCATCACACAGCCCCCCCATCACAGAGCCCATCCATTCACAACCCCCCCATTACAGAGACACAGAATCACACAGTCCCCCATCACAGAGCCCGCCAATTACACAGCCCCCCATTACAGAGCCCACCAATCACACAGTCCCCATCACAGAGCCTGCCAATCACAGAGCCCCCCAATTACACAGTCCCCCATCACAGATCCCCCCCAATCACACAGTCCCCCCGTCACACAGTCCCCCATCACAGAGCCTGCCAATCACAGAGCCCCCCCAATCACACAGTCCCCCATCACAGATCCCCCCCCAATCACACAGTCCCCCCGTCACACAGTCCCCCATCACAGAGCCCATCCAATCACAACCCCCCCATTACAGAGACCCAGAATCACACAGTCCCCCATCACAGAGCCCGCCAATTACACAGCCCCCCATCACAGAGCCCACCAATCACACAGTCCCCCATCACAGAGCCCCCTATCAATCACACAGTCCCCCCTAACACAGAGCCCCCCCAATCATACAGTCCCCCATCACAGATCCCCCCCCCCAATCACACAGTCCCCATCACACAGTCCCCCCCCCATCACAGAGCCCATCCAATCACAAAATTACAGAGACCCAGAATCACACAGTCCCCCATCACAGAGCCCCCTCTCAATCACACAGTCCCCTCTTCACATCAGTGCCCTACCTTTTGGCTCCAGCAGCACAACAGAGGGCGGGAGGTGGAGCGTCGAGGCCTATCCACACAATGGCAACTCATGATCCTCATCCAGGTCAAACCAGGTCCTGTCATGGCATCCCAGTGGAACCCAAACGGCACCTCAGTTAAGAAACACTGCTCTATTCTGTGTGAATAAATAACCTTCGACTTGGAGAGAAAATAGTCTAATAACATTTGGTTTTGCTCCCATGCACACAGAACAAATATACATGCAGGCCGAACAGCTCTTATTTCTTATAAATACGTCACTTGCTGTAAAGAGAGATTACAGGCGAAAACACACACAACACGTCAAACAGATAAATATCACGCAGTGCGGCAAATACGGTTTGGCCGCTACATCACTGTATACAATATATAAATCTTATTTCTTAGGATCATTCAAGCTCAGAATGACAAGGAATCCTCATGTTGCTATATTTTGTAATTAAATGTATCTAAGGTAACATTTATTTTTATTTTGCTACATATTGAAACATATTGTAACATTTGACATAATACGAATCCGTGTTGTTTATAGGAGATTTCTTATCGGAGTCACCGAGGTTTAATGGTTGATACATTTCGATTTTCAAGGGAAAACAGACCCTGGCTTGTTTGCATGCCTGTTTTTGTTTGTCTTCTGCATTAAGCCCCAGCTTTGGGGTCGTATAGAATAGAGACTTTGGACTTTTACCTCCTGCAGTTATTTTTAGTCGGTTAAGCACTTTTTAGAAAAAATATAGTATTTGAACTTTAGGATCTGGTCCTGACTGAACTCCCAACTGATAGAAAAAAGTAACTAGGTTCAACTACAGTGCCTTGAAAAAGTATTCATACCCCTTGATATTTTCCACATTTTGTCATGTTACAACCAAAAGCGTAAATGTATTTTATTGTTTTTTTCTGTGATGGACCAACACAAAGTGGCTCATAATTGTGAAGTGGAAGGAAAATGATAAATGGTTTCAACATTTTTTACAAATAAATATGTGAAAAGTGTGGTGTGCATTTGTATTCAGCCCCTTTACTCTGATACCCCTAACTAAAATCGAGTGGAACCAATTGCCTCCAGAAGTCACCTAATTAGTAATTAGACTCCACCTGTGTTTAATTTAGTCTCATGGGTTTAATCTCATGGGCCTCATGGGTTTGTTAGAGAACTTTAGTGAACAAACAGTATCATGAAGGCCAAGGAACACACCAGACAGGTCAGGGATAAAGTTGTGGAGAAGTATAAAGCAGGGTTAGGTTATAAAAAAATACCCCAAGCTTCAAACATCTCGCGGAGCTCTGTTCAATCCATCATCCGAAAATGGAAAGAGTATGGCACAACTGCAAACCTACCAAGACATGGCTGTCCACCTAAACTGACCGGCCGGGCAAGGAGAACATTCATCAGAGAAGAGCCAAGAGGTCCATGGTAACTCTGGAGGAGCTGCAGAGATCCACAGCTCAGGTGGGAGAATCTGTCCACAGGACAACTATTAGTCGTGTTCTCCACAAATCTGCCCTTTATGAAAGAGTGACAAGAAGAAAGACATTGGTGAAAGAAAGTCATAAGAAGTCCTGTTTGCAGTTTGTGAGAAGTCATGTGGAGGACACAGCAAACATGTAGAAGAAGGTGCTCTGGTCGGATGAGACCAAAATTGAACTTTTTAGCCTAAAAGCAAAATGCTATGTGTGGTGGAAAACTAACACTGCACATCACCCTGAACACACCATCCCCACCGTGAAACATGGTGGTGGCAGCATCATGTTCTGGGGAGGCTTTTCTTCAGCAGGGACAGGGAAGCTGGTCAGAGTTGATGGGAAGATGGATGGAGCCAAATACAGGACAATCTTAGAAGAAAACCTGTTGGAGTCTGCAAAAGACTTGAGACTGGGGCGGAGGTTCACCTTCCAGCAGGACAACGATCCAAAACATACAGCCAGAGCTACAATGGAATGGTTTGGATCAAAGCATATTCATGTGTTAGAATGGCCCAGTCACAGTCCAGACCTAAATCACATTGAAAATCTGTGGCAAGACCTGAAAATTGCTGTTCACAGACACTCTCCATCCAATCTAACAGAGCTTGAGATATTTTGCAAAGAAGAATGGGCAAAAATGTCCCTCTCTAGATGTGCAAAGCTGGTAGAGACATCCCCAAAAAGACTTGCAGCTGTAATTGCAGAGAAAGGGGGTTCTACAAAGTATTGACTCCGAGGGGGGCGCCATACAAATGCCCCCCCCACACACACTTTTCACATATTTATTTGTTAGAATGTTGAAAAACATTTATAATTTTCCTTCCACTTCACGTTTATGTGCCACTTTGTGTTGGTCTATCACATAAAATCCCAATAAAATACATTTACGTTTTTGGTTGTAACATGACAAAATGTGGAAAATTTCAAGGGGTGTGAATACTTTTTCAAGGCACTGTATGTATACTATGTATTCATTACAAAAATAATTACTGAGAACAGCTAGTATACGTTTCTGCATAGTTCTTTATATTAGCAACTTACTTTTCCCATTAGGGCACAATTGGGAGATTTCATCCCACACTCCAAAGATATGCTGGTAGGTCTTCCTTCCAAATTGGCCCTAGTATGGATTTAGAGACCATAGATTGTAAGCTCTTTGGTGACAGGGACTGATGTGAATGTACACTATGTAAAGCGCTGTGTAAATTGTAAATGTGTGGACTAGTCTGGCTCTGTCAAGATGGAGACTCATTAAGATCCTATGGGCAAGGGTGGGGGATTTTTGTACTCGCTAGTACAACCCTGGTTGGCCTCTTTCATATAGGCAGCAGGGGGCAGTAAAATGGGCCCTCGGCCAACCACTGAAAAGGTAAAATACAGCTGGGGGAAGGATGTTCACATGACGTGACAGCAACACTTTGCATTGTAGCTGCAGCAAAAGCTGACAGGCGGCACCACTTGTCAAACTCGGCCAGTCAAGTCAATGTGGCCACGCTGCAACGGAGAGGGAGAGCCAAATCCCAGATAGCAAGCAAGCGTGCTGCAAGTTTGAAAATGACTTGCTAAGCTTTTGCTAGACTTGCTAGGCTTCACACATTAGTTGCACAATTGCAGCAAGTCTGCATTGCGTGATACCAGATCAACTTTCTTTGCAAACATTCTGCAAGTCTGCTGCAAGTTCTGGTTCAGTTATGTTGTGCAATACTCATCCCACCACAGGGGGTCACTGTTGCTGAATTTTCATGCTGTAGTCTTGCAGAGCTCTTGCTGTAGACTCACCACTGAAACTTTGCTCATGTTAGAGACTTGCCATGCAAATTTGCTACAAATTTGAAAAGTGTACAACTTGCCAGTGAAATGTGCAGCAAGTTAGCAGACTTACACTTCAACACTGCCACAAAGGTGTGGCAAGTTATCCTTGCTATCTGGGATGCTTGGCTTGCAGCTGCAGCAAATTATCCCAATTATATACTGTCATTCGGCAAAAAAAAATAGGAAGAGCCATTCAGGAGGCGGCAGGATCGCCTCCTAAGTGCCTGAGAATGGCTGCTTAACCACATTTTGAGAGGAGATCCATCATGAATCGCTTTTCAGAGCACAGTGTGAACCTAGCCATTGAGTGGGATATTTGATCTCTGATCTGTAACCTGAGGAGGTCCATCTGGACTAGTCAGGTGGCTGCTGGGTAGTCCTGGGGCTTAAGTTCCACCCAGGGGCTAGAACAAGTCTGACTTCAGGAAAAATGGTCTCCAACAACCACAAACTGGGTTATTATGGAAGTGCTCAAAGGTGCCAAGTGTTGTCTGCTTTGCAGAAGGTTCAAATCTCCAAACAAAGGATGGCAAGCGGGGGCCAACAGGCCCACCCACTACGTGGATTTAAGCTGGTGCATCAGGAACTGTCCGAAATGTGCCTGCTGTATGGCCAATTTTAAGGAAATGTCATAGCTGGGTTATGTTGTGTCCTCCTCTAAGATCACCTATGTTTAGATTTCCTACGTTTACTGTATGAGTTTAGACAGTGGCAGCACTAGGGTGTGGTTAAACATGGTGTCACAACCCCCCCCCCACCAAGTAATTTTTTTGCCACACTTAAAGGAGGCGAAAAAATTGGTGTGGTCAAACTTTACATTGGGAGGGGCTTAAGGGGCATGATTAAACAAAATACAGGTTTTGGATATGTGCTGGGGGGTACTTTGGGACGGGAGAGGACTTGTGCTAGAAGGTGGGTTGTCAAATGTGTGCTGGGGGGGGTGCTCTGGAGGGGAGAGGACCTGTGCTACAAGGTGGGGTGGAGGGGCTGATATGTACTGTGGGGCACATTGAGACATGAGAAGACTTGTAATATTAGGTGGGTTGGAGGGGGGTCATATATATGCTGGGGGGTGCTCTGGGTGTAGAGAGGACCTGTGCTAGAAGGTGGGGTTGGGGGGGTTAAATCCACAAACCCTTCTAGCACAAGTCCTCTCTCCCAAAGCATCCCCCCTACATATCTTCTTACCCTCGACACCCCTCCCATGTAGCTCTCCATTCATAGTAAACTCACTACAGTCCACAGATCAGCATGGCTCACCCAGTGGTGTCCCCCCTCCCGGCTCCTCCTCCTGTCTGTGTACAATGTCCAAGGAGAGGAGGCGTCCGCTCTGCAGTGTGTACAGGCAGCCGGACCGGCCAGGAGAGATGCCGGCTGCCACAGAAGAGCCGATAACAGCGCGTACAAGGCAGGTGTCCCCAGTGTCCATGCCAGTGCGCCCCTGCCAGACCAGTGTGGCCTTTTTACGGGGCAGTGCCACCCTGCCCCCGGCCCAGTCCACCTCTGGTGTATCCCCACTGGCAGGTGTCACCTGGGTGCATTCCGCACCCACCGCACCACCATAGCGACATAGAGCAGCCCTTCTCAGCCTTTTTAACACAGAGGAACCCTTGAAATAACTTCCCGGTTTTAGGGAACCCCTGCTAATAATGACTATATCTACAACTCATGATACATTAGTGCAGTGGCAGCCCATTCATAGGGGGCTCTCGGGCGCCGCCCCCCCTATTCATGTGCCCGGCCCACTAATCTACATGCAGTGCGCCGGACACATGGATTTCAATGGGGGTTTTTTCCCCTGAATCCCATGATTAGAGCCTGAGGCTCTAATTGGCATAAAAAAAAGGGGTGGGCTTTTTTGCCCACTCAGTTGTGTGACATTAGCGAATTATTATTCCCTAATGTCTTCCTGCTCCTCCTCCCAGCCAATCAGGAAGTGTGTCTTCCGATGGCCAATTGGCCAGGGAGGGGGTTGTGTCCGAATATGAGCCGCGGCGGCCATTTTGGAAAAAGAAAATCCAACCATCCTTAGTTCCTCCTGTACCACCCATGCCTCTGATCACCGTGAGTCTCCCTTGCTCAGCCTGCCTCTCTCCATCCCCTGCTTTATACCCAATCCCGGCCAGGCGGCCAGGCCACTGTCTTAATCCCCAGGCTCACACTTGGCTGCTTGGTGCTCAATCATCCTGTTCCTGAGGCTGGTCGGCTGGCCTGCCCCACAGATCTAGCTGCTGTTTTCGCCATCCTCGTGTGCTGCAACCGTCCCTCTGCTCCCACTCTGCTCCCACTTACTGGCTGGGTGACCTCTGATGCATTGCTGGGCAGTGGTCAGGCTACATTGCTGGGCACCGGTCAAGCTGCATTGCTGGGCACCGGTCAGGCTGCACTGCTGGGCACTGGTCAGGCTGGACTGCTGGGCACTGGTCAGGCTGCATTGATGGGCACTGGTCAGGCTGGACTGCTGGGCACTGGTCAGGCTGCATTGCTGGGCACCGGTCAGGCTGCATTTCTGGACATTGATCAGGCTGCATTTCTGGGCACTGGTCAGGCTGCACTGCTGGGCACCGGTCAGGCTGCATTGCTGTGCAGTGATGAGGCTGCATTGCTGTGCAGTGATGAGGCTGCATTGTTGGGCACAGGTGAGGCTGCGTTGATGGGCACTGGTGAGGCTGCATTGATGGGCACTGGTGAGGCTGCATTGATGGGCACTGGTGAGGCTGCGCTGATGGGCACTGATCAGGCTGCATTGATTCGGCCCCCACTCAACAGTCTGAGGGACAGTGAACTGGCCCTGTTTAAAAAGTTTGAGGACCCCGTCCTAAGGTGAGGCCAAGAATCGCTGCCTTCCTGTCTGACCTGTTGGGCGGGGGGTTTATTAGTGCGAGTGAGGGTGCCAGGTTTATTTGCCGCCCCCCCCAGCCACCACTGCATTAGTGTGATGGTCAGTGGGAAGAATGCTCCTTACACTTGTGGTCATTGGGAAGAATTACCCCCTTACAGATAGATAAAAAGATCCATGGTGTCAGTGGGAACTTATCTGAGGAGCAGAAATTGCTCATTGCTCAAGGAACCTCTAGCGACCTCTGGAGGAACCTTAGAAATCCATGGAATCCCAGTTGAGAAACCCTGGTTTAGATACTCCGCTTTAGCTAATGTGCGGAGAAGTTATGATATATGTGCGGATGTTCTGTTAGTCTCAGAGTGTTCTTCTTTCATTAAAGTCCCTCTGCAATGCAGTTGGATGAAAAGACAAGTTTGGCAGGGTCGGCCATTGTCAGAGGCCGCGAGTGGCTGCTGTGACCTTTGAATAAGCTCTGATATAACCGCAATGTGTTATATAAGGCTGCAAGTGGATTGTTCAATGATTACCAGGTCAGCGGATGTCCAGGACCCGCATGAAAACAAACAAGTGGAATCGTATTCTGTATCTTTTTACAAAACACAGAATATCATTGACTAGCTGACAGCTGGATTTTGCAGCCAACAAAGTATTTTAACTGGAACAAACTGTAACTCCTTCCACCTGCCGGCCAGCACGAGTGCAATGGTACAGCTCTGGGTTGAAAAGAAACACCATAGACAACTACTGTAGAAGACAATGTTATTTGTCACTGTTAGGCACCCTCTGTAGCTGGGAGACAGCCCGGGATTTCATGACAGCCCCTTTCTCTGGCCCTGATCCTGCCTCGTGTGCAAAGTCCTACAGTTTATTTTCTTTAGAAAGCAGCCACAGCCTGAGTAGAAAATCCTGTCTCCTGCCAGAATGCTGCAATGAAGGACCCTTGCTCTCTGTGTGGAAGCCGTGGTCTCTCTGCCGAGGTCAGACACCCCCTCCTGCTAAGTCAGAACTACAGCTCTCTTTTCAGCAAGGCACATTCTACCTTCAGCCTGAGTAGAAAAGCCTGCCCCCCCTGCCAGGATTATGCAGAGAAGGACCCTTGCTCTCAGTGTGGAGACAGTGGTCTCTCTGTCGAATTCTGACACACCCCCTGCTAAGTCAGAACTAGAGTTCTCTTCATTCAGCAAGGCACATGCTACCTTCAGCCTGAGTAGAAAAGCCTGCCCCCTTTTGCCAGGATTATGCAGAGAAGGACCCTTGCTCTCAGTGTGGAGGCAGTGGTCTCCCTGCCGAATTCTGACACACCCCCTGCTAAGTCAGAGCTAGAGCTCTCTTCATTCAGCAAGGCACATGCTACCTTCAGCCTCAGTGGAAAAGCCTGTCCCTTGCTAGCACGAGTAAAAAAAAAAAAAAAAAATTAATTTACGCATTGTTTCCTATATTTTCCTTCCTAAATCCTTTTGTTTATGGAGCTCAATAGCTTAAGGTGATATTTACACACACAGCATAACTCCACCTCCGTTTCCCTTCATTTGACTTTTTTCAGTAAGCAGCCACATCCTGAGTAGAAAAGTCTGTCCCCCTGCCAGCATGCTGCCGAGAAGGACCCTTGCACTCTGTGTGGAAGCAGTGGTCGCTCTGCCGATGCACCCCTTGCTAAGTCAGAACTAGAGTTCTCCATTCAGCAAGGCACATGCTACCTTCAGTCTGAGTAGAAAAGCCTCCCCCCACCTTGCCAGCATGTTGCAGAGAAGGACCCTTGCTCTCTGTGTGGAAGCAGTGGTCTTTCTGCTGAGGTCTGACACACCCCCTGCTAGGTCAGAACTAGAGCTCTCCTTTCAGCAAGGCACATGCTACCTTTTGATAGGAAAGCCCTAGCACTGACTAGCAGGGGGCTTGCTGAGCCTTTCCGAAAGGGACCACTGCTCCCACTTAGGGAGCAAGGGTCCTTATTTGCAGCATGCTGGCAGGGGACAGGCTTTTCTATTCAGGTTGTGGCTGCTTTATAAAAAAAAAGAAAAGAAAAAAGTCAAATGAAGGGAAATGAAGGTGGAGTCATGCTGTGTGTAAATATCACCTTGAGCTATTGAGCTCTATAAACAACAGGAGGTAAGGAGATATATAGGAAACAATGTGAAAACTAATAATTTATTTTATTTATTTTTTACTCATAACCACAATAAAGAAATAAAAGAGGTATACACTATATTCTCTTTCCCTATCTCATGCCAGCGCAATGCCAATATAATTATTAGGGTACGAACGAGTGTCAGTAGCGTCTCTGATGTAGTCCAGCCCTTAAAGTCTGACTAAATATTATGGAAACTGAGGGCATTCATTTTAAAAGGTTTTGGTTTTGGCAAGAGAAGCAGAGAATTTCTTCCCACCGCAGACAAAAAACATCTTGTCTAATCCCCGGGGGGGGGGGACAGGTCCGCGGTCGGCTCCCGAGAGCCCCCGACAAACCCTTTCCAAGTGGTGCTGCAGCGAGACGACATGTCGGATCAGGAGCAGATAATCAGAGCTGCATGGGGATGCTGAGAGTTGTAGTTCAACAGCAGCCATTGTTTGCCTATGGAAAGTTGGCAGGACGTGATATAAAGACAGAGATGGTGGGTGAGCGAATGTCTGCCACCCTCCTGTCCAGACTCTTTCCTCCGATACCCGGACCAAGGCAAACACCCGACTGCTCAGGGATCATAAAATATAACAACCTGAGAAGTGAAATATGTCATCATCCCAATACATGGGATATAACAGAACTTCACTCTTCAATCCCTCCTCTTATATCTGGAGAGCGGTAATGTCACTCCTGTATAATATAACTTATATCTGGAGAGTGGTGATGTCACTCCTGTATAATATATCTTATATCTGGAGAGCGGTGATGTCACTCCTGTGTAATATATCTTATATCTGGAGAGTAGTGATGTCACTCCTGTATAATATATCTTATATCTTGAGAGCGGTGATGTCACTCCTGTATAATATATCCTATATCTGGAGAGTGGTGATGTCACTACTGTATAATATAACTTATATCTGGAGGGCGGTGATGTCACTCCTGTATAATATATATGATATCTGGAGAGCGGTGATGTCACTCCTGTATAATATATCTGATATCTGGAGAGCGGTGATGTCACTCCTGTATAATATATCTTATATCTGGAGAGTAGTGATGTCACTCCTGTATAATATATCTTATATCTTGAGAGCGGTGATGTCACTCCTGTATAATATATCTTATATCTGGAGAGCAGGGATGTCACTCCTGTATAAAATATCTTATATCTGTAGAGCAGTGATGTCACTCCTGTATAATATATCTTATATCTGGAGAGCAGGGATGTCACTCCTGTATAAAATATCTTATATCTGTAGAGCAGTGATGTCACTCCTGTATAATATATCTTATATCTGGAGAGCAGGGATGTCACTCCTGTATAAAATATCTTATATCTGTAGAGCAGTGATGTCACTCCTGTATAATATAACTTATATCTGGAGGGCGGTGATGTCACTCCTGTATAATATATCTTATATCTGGAGAGCGGTGATGTCACTCCTGTATAATATATCTTATATCTGGAGAGCAGGGATGTCACTCCTGTATAAAATATCCTATATCTGGAGAGAGGTGATGTCACTCCTGTATAATATATCTTATATTTGGATAGTATTGATGAGATATTTGTTCATCCATCTCCATATTTCTCTATAGGTGTCTGGCCCTTTAAATCGGATACATGCTTTCACTATATTTGATGAGTAAGTTGGGGATTACAGATGGTATTCTGACTCATGGCGGTGAAGTTTGGGGTTGTAGAGGTCGTAATAAAAGCCAATTTTCCCGTGAACGGCAGACTGGTGTAGGGGAAAGGTTACTGAGTGCACTGAACAATTTGTCTGAGTAATTGTGAGAAAAACCACCTCTCCCCCGCACGCTACTGCGCCCCCCCCCCACCCCCACTTCTTCATTGTCTCCTAAAACCCGTACACTTACTGACCCCATTCATACAGGGATTCTTGAAAGACAAATCCGTACTTGATAGTTGAGTCAGGTCTGGCTTGGAATAGAATTTTCTCTCTATCTTTAGGTATCCCGATCCCTGGAATTATTCATTATCTCGGCTAACATGCTCTTTGCATTTTTTGGGATAACGCGTTTCAGAAAACCCTAACTTCTCTATGATTGTTTAACCGTCGCCGCATGCGTCACGGCCCCTCTATTTTTAGCCGATCTCGTGCAAATAACTAAACAGGCTGTTTTTGTTCTCCGCAGCCTTCCATTAATAAATCGCCATTGAGTCGGTCCGGTGACCCCGGGTGCTCAGTAAAGGGTTGAGCGCTTTCACGTTCCAGTGAATAAGTTGTCTATCTGGGATATATATTAATTAAATAGCTGCTGATATTGTTTCCTATTGCTGTGTGACCGGCGAGCTCTGCCAAGCTGAACTCGAGTAGTTGAAAGGACAAATAAGTTGGGATTTCATTCAGGTATTTTTCCCGAACAAGGGGCGAAGCGTAGGCACGCATTGCGCCACGTTTCTTTGAATGCGCCTGGCTTCTATTTATTGATTTTGTACACGCGTGCCAATCACACGTTCTGATGTCTTTGGAGAAATTGAAACTGGCAGGGTAAGAACCAAACTGTGCTTTCTATCTTAAACGGCTCAGGAAACACATTGAAACATGGGCAAGGAAGATGCAATTGCCTTTGAAAAATGCAAAAATATGTAAACAAGCCCCAAAGCTGGCCAGAGACCTCAGAGGAAGAACTCAAAGCATAGACAAAGAGGAAAGCCTAAACAAATGGTAAAAAGCCCAAATTGCTTTAATGATTGTTATGGTGCCCCCTGGCAGGGGACATGGGGGGGGGGGGTAGTTGGTCTTTACCAGAGCTTCTAATGCTGGGGATGGCTGGAAACCCCAGTAGTCCCAGTTTTCACCACTGCAATTTTTAATTTTTCACCAGGGCTCGGCCCTCAAGATTGCTCCATCAGGGGGGTAGCTGGAACAGAATGGCTGAGGTGTGGAGACTGTACACAAAACGCTAGGCAAAAAAAGCAGTCAGGTTCAGGCAGAGGTCATAGACAGGCAGCAGGTGAGAGAATGGTCAGGTCCAGGCAGAGGTTGTGGACAGGCAGCAGGCAAGGGGGTAGTCAGGTCCAGGCAGAGGTCATAAGCAGGCAGCAGGAATGAGAGTAGTCAGGTCCAGGCAGGGGTCATAAGCAGGCAGCAGGCATGAAAGTGGTCAGGTCCAGGCAGAGGTTATGGGAAAGCAGTAGGCATGAGAGTAGTCAGGTCCAGGCAGAGGTTGAGGGCAGGTAGCAGGCATGAGAGCAGTCAGGTCCAGGCAGAGGTTATGGGCAGGCAGCAGGCATGAGAGTAGTCAGGTCCAGGCAGAGGTCATGGGAAAGCAGCAGGCATGAGAGTAGTCAGGTCCAGGCAGAGGTCATAGGCAGGCTGCAGGAATGAGAGTATTCAGGTCCAGGCAGAGGTTGAGGGCAGATAGCAGGAATGAGAGTAGTCAGGTCCAGGCAGAGGTTATGGGCAGGTAGCAGGCATGAGAGTAGTCAGGTCCAGGCAGAGCTTGTGGGCAGATAGCAGGCATGAGAGCAGTCAGGTCCAGGCAGAGCTTGTGGGCAGGTAGCAGGCATGAGAGCATTAAGGTCCAGGCGGAGCTTGTGGGCAGGTATCAGGCATGAGAGTAGTCAGGTCCAGTCAGAGGTTATGGGCAGGCTGCAGGAATGAGAGTATTCAGGTCCAGGCAGGGGTTAAGGGCAGGTAGCAGGCATGAGATTAGTCAGGTCCAGGCAGAGCTTGTGGGCAGGTAGCAGGCATGAGAGTGATCGGGTCCAGGCAGAAGTCATAGGCAGGCAGCAGGAATCAGAGTACTCAGGTCCAGGCAGAAGTTATGGGCAGGTAGCAGGCCTGAGTGTAGTCAGGTCAAGGCAGAGGTCATGGGCAGGCAAAAGGAAGAATTTTCGGGCAGGAGGCAGCCAAGAGAGTAGTCAGGACAATGTGGTACAGCTACAAGCAAGGCAATCAGGAAGTATAAAAACTCTTTTTCACAAAGTATAGCATAAATACCCTTTTAGTTGCTCCTAGCATCATTTCCCAAAACTCTGGAAGTCCTAGCAGAATTTTTGCGAATACCATTCTGAGTCTTGGCAGGTATTTTGCCAGTACCAATGGGAGTTCTAGCAGGAGTTCTGGAAGTCCCGGCAAGGATTCACTGAGTACCGCATGATTATTAGTAAGATCACATTAATCAGCCAATGCGTTTCAGGGTCCAAACCAGCCCCCCTTCATCAGGGCTTAAAGGATACGTTCTCCTTTGGTAACATGTTACATTCTTTTTTTTTAGGATGTAGCATCCCTTGCCCCCATCATCCTCCCTGTGTGCCTATGGATGTACACAGCCTGGCTCAGGAACACACCCGCAGGGTTGCCCCCTCAGCACTTGGCTTGCTAATGGGGCACCCAAAGGAGATGAGGAGTGGACAGTGCCGGAAGGGGACTCCAGAAGAGCAGCTCTGTGCAATGCCATTACACAGCGTGGGTAAGTATAACATCTTTTTATTTTACCCCAAAAAATTAGGCTTCACAATCACTTTAACCTCTTCACGCCCGCGCTATAGCCAAAGAGACGGCTACAGCGGGGGCTTAAATTCCTGGAGGGGCGATCCCGGCCCTTTACCATGTGATCAGCTGTCAGCCAATGATAGCTGATCACATGAGGTAAACAGAAGGCGGTAATCAGCTTTTTTCTCCTCACACTGACAGCGTGAGGAGAAAAAAATAAGCCGATTAAACTGGACATCAGTTCCACACTGTGACATTCACTGCTGCTAAGCAGTGCCCACCAGTGCCACCTACCAGTGCCCCTCAATACTGCTAAGCAGTGCCCACCAGTGCCACTTATCAGTGCCCACCAGTGCCTCATCATCAGCGCCACCTATCAGAGCTGCCTAGCAGTGTCACCTACCATCGTTTATCAGTGCCCATCAGTGCCACCTATCAGTGCCCATCAGGGCCACCTATGAGTGCAGCCTCATCAGTGCCTCCTGATTAGTGCCCACCAGTGCCGCCTCATTTGTGCACATCATCAGTGCTGACAAGCAGTGTCACCTACCACTGTCTACCAGTGCCCATTAGTGCCACCTATCTGTGCCCATTAGGGCCACCTATCAGTGCAGCCTAATCAGTGCCTCCTGATCAGTGCCCACCAGATCTGCCTCATTTGTGCCCATCAGTGCCGACTCATCAGTGCCACCTTATCAATGCTTATCAGTGCAACCAGTGCCCATCAGTGCACATCAATGAAAGAGAGAAATTACCTGTTTGCAAAATTTTATAACAAACTATGAAAACAGTTTGTATTTTTTTTTTCAAAATTGTCGATCTTTTTTTGTTTGTTTAGCAAAAAATAAAAACCCCAGTGGTGATTAAATACCACCAAAAATGATAAAATGTCATATGGGTACAGTGTTGTATGACAGCGCAATTGTCATTCAAAGTGCGACAGCGCTGAAAGCTGAAAATTGGCCTGGGCAGGAAGTGTCCGGTATTGAAGTGGTTAAGGCAGCCCATTCATTCCGGGTGCAGTTTTTCCTGTGTTGAGGTCTGCAAGTCCACTCAAGAATAATGGACTGCCCCAACGCACAAGAAAGCACATAGATATATGTGGTAGATGGCCCATGTGGTGCAAATAAATTGCACCCTAAACCCATTAATTTTAACCACTTCAGCCCCAGAAGATTTTACCCCCCTTCCTGACCAGATCACTTTTTACAATTTGGCACTGCATCAATTTAGCTGACAATTGCGCGGTCATGCAATGCTGTACCCAAACAAAATTTACGTCCTTTTTTTCCCCACAAATAGAGCTTTCTTTTGGTGGTATTTGATCACCTCTGCTGGTTTTATTTTTTGCGCTATAAACAAAAAAAGCGACAATTTTGAAAAAAAAAACTATATTTTTTACTTTTTGCTATAATAAATATCCCCAAAAATGTTTTTAAAAAACGAATTTCTTCATCAGTTTAGGCTGATACTTATTCTTCTACATATTTTTGGTAAAAAAAAAATCACAATTGATTGGTTTGCGCAAAAGTTATAGCGTCTACAAACTATGGGAAAGATTTATTGCATTTTTATTAATTTTTTTTTTTTACTAGTAATGGCGGCGATCTGCGATTTTTTAGCGGTACTGCGACATTGCGGCGGACAGATCGGACACTTTTGACACATTTTTGGGACCATTGACCTATTATACAGCGATCAGTGCTATAAAAATGCACTGATTACTGTGTAAATGTCACTGGTAGGAAAGGGGTTAACACTAGGGGGTGATTAAGGGGTTAAATGTGTGTTCCCTGACTGTGTTCTAACTATAGGGGGGATAGGACTGACTAGGGGAGGAGACCTATTGTTGTTCCTACTTAGTAGGAACAAACGCTAGGTCTCCTCTCCCCTAACAGAACAGGGATTTGTGTGTCCCCCACCCTGCAGCTTTGGCTCTTAAAGGGAACGACGTAATCATATGGGGTTTTGCACAGCCGTTCCATTCTGCCACAGTATATCTGCGGGAGGTGGTCGGCAAGTAGTTAATCACCCTAAACTCACTCATCCATGTCTTTATGGACCTTGCTTTGTGCACTGGTTCGCAGTCATGTTGGAACAGGAAGGGGCCATCCCCAAACTGTTCCCACAACATGTGGGAGCATGAAATTGTCCAAAATGTCTTGGTATGCTGATGTCTTAAGAGTTCCCTTAGGGGTTAAGCCCAATCCCTGAAAAACAACCCCACACCATAATCCCCCCCTCCACCAAATGATTTGGACCAGAGCACAAAGCAAGGTCCATAAAGACTTGGATGAGCGAGTTTGGGGTGGAGGAACTTGTCTGGCCTGCACAGAGTCCTGACCTCAACCCAATAGAACACCTTTGAGATGAATTAGAGCGGTGACTGCAAGCCAGGCCTTCTCATCCAACATCAGTGCCTGACCTCACAAACGCGCTTCTGGAAGAATGGTCAAACATTCCCATAGACACACTCCTAAACCTTGTGGACAGCCTTTCCAGAAGAGTTGAAGCTGTTATAGCTGCAAAGGGCGGAGCCAACTCAATATTGAACCCTACAGACTAAGATTGGGAGGCCATTAAAGATCAAGCGCGTGTAAAGGCAGGCGTCCCAATACTTTTGACAATATAGTGTATGTCCTGTTTTCTTTTCTCCAAATGCACTACAATGCAGGACAAAATGTACAAAAAAAATAAAAAATAAAAAAATTTAAAAGGTCTACTATATAAACAATAAAAAAAGTCCTTGGGTGATAGTACCAATCTGTTGGGTTGAGTTCTTGCTCCGTTATATGTTTTTATTGCCATCTGAATAATCTTATGAACTGGAGTTCAGGTTCCCATTCTTTTATGAAATATGAAGTACGTAAAATTTCCTCTTATCGCAAATTCTTGTGTTATCTATGACCCCGACTCCTTCCAGGAAAAGGTCAGACCAAGGCAGATCAGAGTTCTCTCTCTGCGTCTTATCATGGTTTTCCATCATGACTCATTCGATTATAATACAGTATATGGTTCATTATACAGTATATTATAAGGCAATGCAGATCTGTGCTCATGCTTCAACCAATCAGAGAATGGCAACGAATACCTAAATAATGAAAATATATCAATATGTAACTAACCAAAGTTTACTCCTTATTTGCATGCGTGTAAAAAAAAAATTACAAATGTTTATAAAACAATACAAAAAAATAAATAAAAGATAGTAAAAATATATGATTAAAATATATAAGAGATAAAAACATATAAATACAGTATTAATAATAGAGAATAAATACTTGAAAAAAAAAAAGAAGAAACAATAACATTGTATACATTTATTAAACAAACTGACATTTTTAGTAGACTTGCTTATCTTCCAAAATCCTGTTAACATGGATAGATGGACCGATCCCTGCTGAAACGGCCAAATTTCAATCCATCTATAAAATGATGATGGGGGAGGGGACAGGGGGTGACCCTTCACTCTCTGAAAGGGTGAAGATTCTGGACTCTTAGCTGCTCACTGGGGTCACGTTGGCACCTTGGTGGCTCTCTATCAATGGGAAGGGCAACCCATGAGCCTGGTGCGTTGGGTCGGTACCTTTTAGTAGAAGGCATTTAAATATTAACCCGACCCAACAGAGCGAGTCAGAAGTAATGATGGTGAAGCAGATTTTCGAGCTCATGAAGCTTTAATAGCACTTGGAACAACGACAAAAAAAAAGAATCTAAAGGTAATGATGATTAGAAAGGACCACACATCGAATCAACATACCTTTAACTGATCCCCTGCAGGTTGTCCATATTTGCAAAGATTCAGCCACGCCCCTACATGGCAAGCCTAGAGATTGGCTGCTCTGGCACTTAGCAATGCCTTGTGGGAGATAAGAAAGGCTGAATGCACCATTACAGTGATTTGCATGGGAGGGAGATTCTCCCCATACATCCATGTGCAGCCCCATAACAGAGCTTGTTCATTGTTTACATCATCCAAACCCATAACAGAACACATTGTCTATTGTGTACATCCTCCATCCTCATAACTGAACTCCTCCATTCTTTACATCCTCCATCCTCATAACAGAACTCCTACATTGTTTACACCCTCCATCCCCATAACGGAGCTCCCCCATTGTTTACCTCTTCCAGCCCCATAACAAAACTCCTACAATGTTTACACCCTCTTGCCCCATAATAGAATTGGTCGTCCATTGTTTACACCCTCCAGCCCCATAACAGAACTCCTTCATTGTTTACATCCTCCAACCCCATAACGGAACTCCTCCATTGTTTACATCCTACAGCCCCATAACAGACTCCTACATTGTTTACATCCTCCATCCCCATAACGGAACTCCTCCATTGTTTACATCCTCCAGCCCCATAACAGAACTCCTCTATTGTTTACATCCTACAGCCCCATAACAGAACTCCTCCATTGTTTACACCCTCCAGACCCATAATGAAACTCCTTCATTGTTTACATCATCCAGCCCCATAATAGAACTTGTTGTCCATTGTTTACACCCTCCAGCCCCATAACAGAACTCCTTCATTGTTTACATCCTCCAACCCCATAACGGAACTCCTCCATTTTTTACATCCTACAGCCCCATAACAGACTCCTACATTGTTTACATCCTCCATCCCCATAAAGGAGCTCCTCCATTGTTTGCATCCTCCAGCCCAATAATGAAACTCCTCCATTGTTTACATCCTACAGCCCCATAACAGACTCCTACATTGTTTACATCCTCCATCCCCATAAAGGAACTCCTCCATTGTTTACATCCTCCAGCCCCATAACAAAACTCCTCCAATGTTTACACCCTCCAGCCCCATAACAGAACTCCTCCATTGTTTACATCCTACAGCCCCATAACAGAACTCCTCCATTGTTTACACCCTCCAGAACCATAATGAAACTTCTACAATGTTTACATCCTCCAGCCCCATAATGAAACTCCTCCATTGTTTACATCCTTCAGCCCCATAATAGAACTTGCCCTCCATTGTTTACACCCACCAGCCCCATAACAGAACTCCTTCATTCTTTACATCCTCCAACCCCATAACAGAACACCTCCATTGTTTACATCCTACAGCTCCATAACAGACTCCTACATTGTTTACATCCTCCATACCCATAACAGAACTCCTCCATTGTTTACATCCTCCAGCCCCATAATAGAACTTGTCGTCCATTGTTTACACCCCCCAGCCCCATAAAAAAAACTCCTTCATTGTTTACATCCTCCAACCCCATAACGGAACTCCTCCATTGTTTACATCCTACAGCCCCATAACAGACTCCTACGTTGTTTTTCAATCCTCCACCCCCATAACGGAACTCCTCCATTGTTTACATCCTACAGCCCCATAACAGACTCCTACGTTGTTTTTCAATCCTCCAACCCCATAACAGAACTCCTCTATTGTTTACATCCTACAGCCCCATAACAGAACTCCTCCATTGTTTACACCCTCCATCCCCATAAAGGAACTCCTCCATTGTTTACATCCTCTAGCCCCATACCAAAACTCCTCCAATGTTTACACCCTCCAGCCCCATAATAGAACTCCTCCATTGTTTACATCCTACAGCCCCAATAACAGAACTCCTCCATTATTTACACCCTCCAGCCCCATAATGATACTTCTACAATGTTTACATCCTCCAGCCCCATAATGAAACTCCTCCATTGTTTACATCCTTCAGCCCCATAAAAGAACTTGCCCTCCATTGTTTACACCCACCAGTCCCATAACAGAACTCCTTCATTCTTTACATCCTCCAACCCCATAAGGGAACTCCTCCATTGTTTACATCCTATAGTCCCATAACAGACTCCTACATTGTTTACATCCTCCATACCCATAAAGGAACTCCTCCATTGTTTACATCCTCCAGCCCCATAATAGAACTTGTTGTCCATTGTTTACACCCTCCAGCCCCATAAAAGAACTCCTTCATTGTTTACATCCTCCAACCCTATAACGGAACTCCTCTATTGTTTACATCCTACAGCCCCATAACAGACTCCTACGTTGTTTTTCAATCCTCCATCCCCATAACGGTACTCCTCCATTGTTTACATCCTCCAGCCCCATAATAGAACTTGTCATCCACTGTTTACACCCTCCAGCCTCATTAAAGAACTCCTTCATTGTTTACATCCTCCAACCCCATAACGGAACTCCTCCATTGTTTACATCCTACAGCCCCATAACAGACTCCTACGTTGTTTTTCAATCCTCCAACCCCATAACAGAACTCCTCTATTGTTTACATCCTACAGCCCCATAACAGAACTCCTCCATTGTTTACACCCTCCAGACCCATAATGAAACTCCTCTATTGTTTACATCATCTAGCCCCATAATAGAACTTGTCGTCCATTGTTTACACCCTCCAGCCTCATAACAGAACTCCTTCATTGTTTACATCCTCCAACCCCATAACGGAACTCCTCCATTGTTTACATCCTACAGCCCCATAACAGACTCCTACATTGTTTACATCCTCCATCCCCATAAAGGAGCTCCTTCATTGTTTACATCCTCCAACCCCATAATGAAACTTCTCCATTGTTTATACCCTCCAGCCCCATAACAGAACTCCTCCATTGTTTACATCCTCCAGCCCAATAATGAAACTCCTCCATTGTTTACATCCTACAGCCCCATAACAGACTCCTACATTGTTTACCTCCTCCATCCCCATAAAGGAACTCCTCCATTGTTTACATCCTCCAGCCCCATACCAAAACTCCTCCAATGTTTACACCCTCCAGCCCCATAATAGAACTCCTCCATTGTTTACATCCTACAGCCCCAATAACAGAACTCCTCCATTATTTACACCCTCCAGCCCCATAATGATACTTCTACAATGTTTACATCCTCCAGCCCCATAATGAAACTCCTCCATTGTTTACATCCTTCAGCCCCATAAAAGAACTTGCCCTCCATTGTTTACACCCACCAGTCCCATAACAGAACTCCTTCATTCTTTACATCCTCCAACCCCATAAGGGAACTCCTCCATTGTTTACATCCTATAGTCCCATAACAGACTCCTACATTGTTTACATCCTCCATACCCATAAAGGAACTCCTCCATTGTTTACATCCTCCAGCCCCATAATAGAACTTGTTGTCCATTGTTTACACCCTCCAGCCCCATAAAAGAACTCCTTCATTGTTTACATCCTCCAACCCTATAACGGAACTCCTCTATTGTTTACATCCTACAGCCCCATAACAGACTCCTACGTTGTTTTTCAATCCTCCATCCCCATAACGGTACTCCTCCATTGTTTACATCCTCCAGCCCCATAATAGAACTTGTCATCCACTGTTTACACCCTCCAGCCTCATTAAAGAACTCCTTCATTGTTTACATCCTCCAACCCCATAACGGAACTCCTCCATTGTTTACATCCTACAGCCCCATAACAGACTCCTACATTGTTTTTCAATCCTCCATCCCCATAACGAAAACTCCTCCATTGTTTACATCATCCAGCCCCATAATAGAACTTGTCATCCATTGTTTATACCCTCCAGCCCCATAAAAGAATTCCTTCATTGTTTACATCCTCCAACCCCATAATGGAACTCCTCCATTGTTTACATCCTACAGCCTCATAACAGACTCCTACGTTGTTTACATTTTCCATCCCCATAACGGAACTCCTCCATTGTTTACATCCTCTAGCCCCATAATATAACTTGCTGTCCATTGTTTACACACTCCAGCCCCATAACAGAACTCCTTCATTGTATACATCCTCCAGCCCCATAACAGAACTCCTCCATTGTTTACATCCTCCATCCCCATAATGGAACTCCTCCATTGTTTACATCCTCCAGTCCCATAATGAAACTCCTCCATTGTTTACATCCTCCAGTCCCATAATGAAAATCGTCCCATGTTTACATCCTCCAGCCCCATAATAGAACTTGTCGTGCATTGTTTACATCCTACAGCCCCATAAGAGAATTCCTCAATTGTTTACATCCTACAGCCCCATAACAGGATTCCTTCATTGTTTTTACCCTCCAGCCCCATAACAGAAATCCTCCATTGTTTACATCCTCCAGTCCTTTAACAGAAGGGTGCTGGAAAATAAACGCAGAAGTCTGTGCGTTGCCATGGTGACGCATTGAACATGGTAGCAATTCTGCACAGGATTCCACGCAATATTTTAATAACATGCATTTTTGTTTTTTATTATTAAAGAGGAAGTAGACCCTGATGGGTTTTATTTCCTCTTTTTCCCCCTGCAAAGTAAAAGCATACTATACTATACCCATTGTGTTACACTTACCTGCAAATGAAGCCAGCGATGTCCCTGAGGTTCCCCGCTGGTGGCCCGTCCATCTTCAAATTTGAAGCGCACTCGTCTCGCCGAGCTGGCGCACAGAAGCGAACACATATGTAAGTCGCGCCCCCGTATATGAAAGCGGTGTTCAAACCACTGTGAGGTAACGCCGCGATCGTTACAGCGAGAGCAATCATTCTACCACTAGACCTCCTCTGTAACGGAAATCTGGTAACCTGTAGATATTTATAAACGTCGCCTATAGAGATTTTTAAGGGTTAAAAGTTTGTCGCCATTCCATGAGCGGGCGCAATTTAGAAGCGTGACATGTTGGGTATCAGTTTACTTGGCGTAACATTATCTTTCACAAAATAAAAAAAATTGGGCTAACTTTACTGTTTTATTTTGTAATTCAAAAAAGTGTCTTTTTTCACCAAAAAAAGTGCGCTTGTAAGACCGCTGCGCAAATACGGCGTGACAGAAAAGTATTGCAACGACCGCCATTGTATTCTCTAGAGTCTAGGGTGTTAGAAAAAAATACATAAATAATGTTTGGGGGTTCTTCTAAGTCATTTTCTAGCAAAATAAAAAAAAAAAAGATTTTGTCTTGTAAACGCCGAGTCTGAAAAATAGGCCCGGTCCTCAAGTGGTTAAGTGTGTGTGCATTTATGTGTGGACTATTCCTTTAAACGTTTTTTGAAGTGATGGAAGGTGGACATTTGTATAAACTTCCACTATAAAGCAACAAGACATTTGTAAGATCAGCGAGTGTCAGCAAGCGGCGAGCGCCCCTCCTTCCGGCTCTATAGGAGCACTCAGCGCCCCCCGCCGGCCCCCAAGCGGAATGGCCGAGCCAGCCAAACGCGGTGTTCTATAATCTTATCAGAAAGCCGCTACTGCGCATGCGCGATGCGTTCCACGGCCGCGCTGATGGGTAGCGGCTATCTGATAGAACAGCGGCGCTTCCACGCATGACGAGAGGGCGGGGCTGCAGTCCAGAATAGGCGTGGTTGTCTAATACACATACGAGAGGGCGGGGCTGCAGTCCAGAATAGGCGTGGTTGTGTAATACACACACGAGAGGGCGGGGCTGCAGGCAGAATAGGCGCGCTGGTAGAATACACATACGAGAGGGCGGAGCCGCAGGCGTGGCTGTGTAATACACATACGGGAGGGCGGCGCTTCAGGAGGAATAGGCGTGGTCGTATAAATAGTAAGTACTCGCCGCACAGCGGGACTCCCACTTAAGGGGCGGATTTTCCCCCACACTGACCAATTGCACGGCAGTGTTTTGTATACATAATAAGGCTCTCATATGTAAATGCCGCCGCAGTAAATTGCTAAATACACAAAAAAGTCCGAATTTGATCATTCAGTTTTCATGGATTGTTAATTAGGAAGCCAAGCTGATCAGATTCAGCTATAGAGACCGGGAGCGAGCGGGGAAAAGTCTCCTTAAGTTGTAAGTTCCCAGGATTCTCGCTATATAAATAGAACTGAAGGCACATACTAGGTTTTGGATGTGAGGGCGATCTGGCTGCGACATCTGTCACCCCATTGATCGCTAGGGTTGATTCGGCTGATCTGGCTGGCTAGGCGGGTGTCCCCTTCCTCCCTCACCGCTCCAAGTGCGTCCCTCCCGAAGCTCCGCGCTCGGTCGAAGAGGATGGCCATCCCCGGTAGATGAAGCACCGATCTTCGGTCAAGGGTATACGAGTAGCTGCGCTCCCCTGCTAGAACCTCCAAACAAGATCCAAGGTCCCATTGTAGGAGAGAAACGTAGGGTAGTCAAGGCTCCACCAAGTCTGCAGACACATCCAAATTAGGCGCTGCATGTGGCAGTATGCCTTTCTTTTTACCATTCTTATCGCATTAACGTATTATTAATATTGTAATTATATTGTTTTTACTATACGCTTTCACATAATTGATTGGGCCACTTTCCCATCATACGTGGGTCTAGTACCAGGGGTTGGTACTCATTCTACCTTACGCCGCTATCCATCGGAACCTCATCGTATCCTTACCACTCACTGATTGGTTGCTAGAGGTTACAGCACACTGATTCATTGCTAGATGTTACAGCACATCGTTTCTGCTTGCTGAGGGGTTGCTAGAAGTTACTGCACATCCTTACCATTCACTGATTGGTTGCTAGAGGTTACTGTACATTATTACTGCTCACTGATTGGTTGCTAGAGGTTACTGCACATCCTTACCACTCACTTATTGTTTGCTAGAGGTTACAGCACACATTACAGCTCACTAATTAGTTGCTAGATGTTACAGCACATACTTTCTGCTTGCTGATTGGTTGCTAGAAGTTATTGCACATCCTTACCACTCACTGATTGGTTGCTATAGGTTACTGCACATCCTTACCACTCACTGATTGGTTGGTAGAGGTTATTGCACATCCTTACCACTCACTGATTGGTTTCTACAGGTTACTGTACATTATTACTGCTCACTGATTGGTTGCTAGAGGTTACTGCACATCCTTACACTCACTTATTGTTTGCTAGAGGTTACAGCACACATTACAGCTCACTAATTGGTTGCTAGATGTTACAGTACATAATTTCTGCTTGCTGATTGGTTGCTATAGGTTACTGCACATCCTTACCACTCACTGATTGGTTGCTAGAGGTTACTGCACATAACTATGTAGCGCTGGTAGATTTTCAATCTACCGCTGATAGGTAAATCTTGTGGGTTACTTATTAGGTGAAGTTAGATTTGCCTCTGTTCCAGCTTGGCTGAGTTGCGTGTAGTTCCACACTGGGCCGGTGGGTGTCATTGTCACCGTGGGCTGGTGTTGGAAAGGCAACGTGTTGAAGTGTATGAGTGCTCCTCTGTCCCGGAGACAACTCGGTGGAGGTGGTCCTCCGAGTTGCATTCTGGGAGAGGGTATTTATGGGACAGACGCCATGTTTAGGGGTTCGTTTTCAGCCACCTGCTGGCCCTCCTGGCCGACAGGTATGCGTTAAGAGCACCACCTCGTGGTCCTCCGTTCCGGAGGCCCACGTCGCTGCGGCGTGTGGGTGGGCACAGAAGCCTGTCTGGGGCCTACCACAGCAGCAGAGGAATGGTCCTGAGCTGTCTATCCCGTCATGGAAGGATCATGCAGAGTGCTGGTCTGGAGAGGGGCCTGGTGACTCGGTTGGAGGACGTATCCTGAAGTAATCTTACTGCATAGTACTGCCGGGTTAGCTTAAAGGTTCAAGTACTGTGTCTGACATTCATCGCAAACCAATACATCCTGTGGCAGAGGATCGTACGGGTTTTATTCCAAACAAGTTTGTGGCAGAGACTTTTGTTCGTGCTGCGTACTGGCTGCTAGGCAAGTAAGAGAGAGGCCTATCCAGGCGGGCAAAGATTGAATTCCACAAGGGGTGTGCATTCAACTACAAGTGTTCAATTCCAAAGAATGTTCTAAAGAATACTAAGGAAAGGTATTTGAGCTTCCCTGCAACTTTCCTTCTGCCTCTTTCCTGCTACTTCCTTTATTACTTGTTCATTAAAGCATTGGAAAATATACTCAAGTGTTTGGTGTCTACATCGTCCAGGGGTAAACTCAACGGGACCCTAGACCCGGTGCCGGTGAAACAGAGGTATCGAGAGTGAAGGTAACAGCCCGCTATAAACCAGCAGCTCCACCGAGAGTTAGTGCTACAATTACTTCTCACTGATTGGTTGCTAGAGGTTACTGCACATCCTTACCACTCACTGATTGGTTGCTAGAGGTTACTGCACATTATTACTTCTCACTGATTGGCTGCTAGAGGTTACTGCACATCCTTAACACTCACTGATTGGTTGCTAGAGGTTATAGCACACATTACAGCTCACTGATTCCTTGCTAGATGTTACAGCACATAATTTCTGCTTGCTGGGGGGTTGCTAGAAGTTACTGCACATCCTTAGCATTCACTGATTGGTTGCTTCAGGTTACTGCACATCATTACTGCTCACTGATTGGTTGCTAGAGGTTATTGCACATCCTTACCACTCACTGATTGGTTGCTAGAGGTTATTGCACATCCTTACCACTCACTGATTGGTTGCTAGAGGTTACTGCACATTATTACTGCTCTCTGATTGGTTGCTAGAGGTTATTGAACATCCTTACCACTCACTGACAGGTCGCTAGAGGTTACAGCACACATTACAGCTCACTGATTAGTTGCTCGATGTTACAGTACATAATTTCTGCTTACTGATTGGTTGCTAGAGGTTATTGCACATCCTTACCACTCACTGATTGGTTGCTAGAGGTTACAGCAGAACCCTAATGGAAATGCATGACATTTCCAGCAGGGATCTTCTAGCATTGAAAGGGCTATCGTGTGCTATCCCTGGGATCTACTATCTCCACTGAGTAGCTGCCACGGCACATACCTCTGCCCAGTCCGCTCTGCAGCCTGACTACTGGCCATAGATGGTTTCAAATCTCAGCTGGTTCAGCAGGAACTAGCCAATATTCGAACCATGTATGGGCAGGCTGAATGTACCCAAGTTGATCGATCAACTTGGGTACAACCAGCCTGAAGGATTTTACATGCAATTATTCCTAGCAGTTATTATAGCCGCTAGCAATTTTAACTGCGTTCTACTGGCGGGGACAGCTTCCCCCACCTCCCCGCTGGAAAAAGACAATGGCCCAGCAAGGGATTCCCCCATCAACACTGACGGGTTGCAGAAAAGAAAATTGCTCTGTCTATGGCTGACCGAAGCCTCTCACAACAGCACACCTGCTTGCCCAACAAGCTGTGATTACCTCCAAGGTAGTTCCTAATGGTTTATGCTCTAATAGTGTTAGCGTGTAGTGGCTAACACTAGTCAATTCAATGGACATAAATGAATCAGTTTTTTGTTCGTTTTTTCACATATACCTAGTGCAAACAGTTTGGACAGGAAACACATTAACCTTTCAATTTATCGTTCGTTCGGCAGAACATTTCCAAACTTGTCCTTCGTTTTTTCGGCTCAAAAACATCCCAGCCGATTACCGATTTGTGCCCATTAACTGCCTGAAAAATGAACGAACTGTCTAAATGACCGAATTTCTGACTTTTTTTGTATAGTGCATGGCCAGCATTAGACATGGCCGGCTGCTGACAGGAGGGGGTGGGGCAAGCGGGTTGCAAGTACACAGACAACTCGCAGCTGCACCTCCCCTGTCATAGCACAGCCAATCAGGGACCCGTAGTGGCGGGAGGGGAGATCTCTCAGCTACACTGATGACAGGGAGGCCCCACGGGCCCCTGTAGCTAGGAGCGATCCAAGATGTTACGCCTATGGCGAGCTCAAGGGGCAGCTGCTTTGGGCCCCACAAAAATGACTGGGCCCTTGGCAGCTGCCCCTTTTGCCCCGCCTTAAAGACGGCCCTGCATACATGGGTCTGGTGCCCATTATTCCTGGAACTGCTACCCATCATACTCATCATACCTTGGGTCGCTATTCATTGTACCAGAGGTTGCTACCCAGCCTTCCTTCCAACCTCATTGTAACGGGGACTGCTACCCATCTTACCAGGGGCTGGTGCCCATCATACCAAGGGCTGATATCCATCATACGTGAGTCTGGTACCCAGCATCATACCAGGGGTTGGCTATCCATCATACCAGAGGTTACTACCCAACCTTCTTACAACCTCATCATAACTGGGACTGCTATCCATCTTACCAGGGGCTGGTGCCCATCTTACCAAGGGCTGATATCCATCGTATGTAAGTCTGGTACCCAGCATCATACCATCTTATCAAGGACTGATATCTATCATATGTACTCATTACGTAAGTTCGTCTCGAACATCGGGTGTTCGCCCGTTCACCAAACAGCAAATTTTATGGGGCGTTCTCAGTGAATTGCTGTATGATGACTGGCCAAGCAAAGCATACACCTGACCTGCATGTTTTGGCCAATTACAGCACGCTCCTCAGCGAGAGCCATAATTGGCCAAAGGCAGGGTGCCTTTGGCCAATCATGGCTCAGGGGGACTAAGTCAACGCCCCACACTATATAAGGCTTCTTATACAGCATCCGTATAGTATGTTATAGTGGACGGAGATAGAGAGTTTGAGCTAGATTAGACAGGCAGGTTAGTTAGTTAGTCAGACTAGTATATATACAGTATCTCAGAAAAGTGAGAACAACCCTCACATTTTTGTAAATATTTTCTTCTATCATTTCATGTGATAACACTGAAGAAATGACACTTTGCTACAATGTAAAGTAGTGAGTGTACAGCTTGTATAACAGTGTAAATTTGCTGTCCCCTCAAAATAACTCAACACACAGCCATTAATGTCTACAACAAAAGTGAGTACACCCTAAGTGAAAATGTCCAAATTGGGCCCAAAGTGAGATACTGTATATATATATATATATATATATATATATATATATATATATATATATATATACACTCTGCATTCAGCGTAGCCTATATATACAGTGTAAACTCTATATTCAGACAGTACAGGCAGTATATTTGATATATATATATATATATATATATATGCAGTCTACTAGTATGTAATATAGTGTGTACAGTTTCATATACACTTCAGGCGGTGTACACAGTATATATATAATACAGTGTAGTGCAGTGTTAAAAAAAAAAAAATACCCATCATGTCCAGAAGGCCTCCAAGGAGAGGCAGATGCTCACAGGCCACTAAAAGAGGGCAAGCAGCCTCTGAAATAATATTTAACAGCAGGGACCGTTCCTGGGCCCAACAAGAGTAACTGTGAGGGGTTACCCTGTTCTGCCACCACCAACACCTAAGGCCCAATTTTTCAGCAGAGCATATAGTACAGTCCGTATAGTATATATACTGCAGTTCAGAGTATATAGTGCAGTCCGTATAGTGTATATACTGCAGTTCAGAGTATATAGTGCCCTCAGTGTAGTGTATATATAATACAGTACAAGGTATATAGTGCAGTGTACAATATATAATATAGTGTATTGAAGTGGTTAAGGGGAGCCCTATGACAAAATTAAGAAAAAAAACTAAATGGGTTCCCCCCGTCCATACCAGGCCCTTAGGGTCTGGTATGGACTTGGGGGGGGACCCACGCTGTTTTTTTAAATGATTTTTTGTGTATATTGCTGGGATCTGGCAATACATTACAGCCGTGAGCAATTTTAGATGACATTTTTTCCTTTAGAAATGTCATTTTGCTGCAGTACTTTTCTAAACATGGGGAAAATGTGCCCCCCAGGCACGATATTTAAAGGAATATTTAATTTTTATTGATTCACTTTAAGCATTCTTAAAATCACTGCTCTTGAAAAAGCGTCCGTTTTAAAAACTTTTTTTTGCATTGATACATGTCCCCTGGGGCAGGACCCGAGTCCCCAAACACTTTTTATGGCAATAACTTGCATATAAGCCTTTAAAATGAGCACTTTTGATTTTTCACATTCTTGTCCCATAGACTTTAATGGTGTTCGCATGTTCGCACAAGTTTTTTGTCTATTCGCAAGTTCTGGTGCGAACCAAACCAGGGGGGGGGAGGTGTTCGGTTCATCCCTACTAGTGACACTAGATAAGACAAGGGCAGATTAGGAGTATTTGGGGTACCTCAGCCAATGGGCAGATTCTTAAATCCCTTGGCCTGCTGGGAGAACCTATATATTTTGGTGGAGTCAGGTGATCTATGTTCTGTGCCACCTGGACGGCTGTCTGGGTGGACGTGTGTTGTACTGCCTGGGCTGCTAGCCCAGAGTTTGGGCCTATCCCGAGCACATTTGGCTGCTAGGCTGTCCGAGGGCTTATCCAGAAGCAAGAGAGCAGCGCAGGGTTGGGACTGCGGCTTGCAGTCCAACCAGAAGTGAAGGTTCTGCCGGCCGGAGAACCTGACATGGTCGGAGGTAGAGGGGAAGCTATCGCCACAAAGGGACCATCCACCTTATTACCAGGGACCACAGTAAGTAGCTGAAGCAAGTACCAGAGCAGTATTCTCACCAACCGGGGACAGTGAAGAATTGGGAAACTTCAGTGGGTATCAAGCCAGGGACCCAGCCAGAGGAGGTGACACTTGCAGAGCAGCCTTGTGTGTCAAGCCAGAGACTGAGCAGGCCAGTGGGGGTGAAGCTTGAGAAGTATCTGGAGTGCCAAGCTAGGGACCCAGCAGAGAAGCGGGGGTGACGCTTGAGGAAGATACTTAAGTGAAGATTGGAAGAGCTCAAGGGATTCGGTGGCAGTGAATCAGCAAGTCTAGTGAGAGAGACTGAGAGCTCAGTGGGTTGAGAACCTACCAGAAGCGATCGTAGAGAAAGTAAAGGGGTTTGTTACAAATTGAGTTAGAAACTGTTCTAAGACTGTTGCCATAGGAGACAGCATCCCTACACATGCAGATGTGGTGTCTTGCTAGATGCCTTTCCTTGCATGGCTGTCTACCTGTAGAAGTCTCGGGGTCTGCCAATTAACATTGCAACTACCTAAGGGTGTCCTGGCTATAAACCCTCTTGCCCACAGTTCTGTTCAAGAGAAATAAAATCTCTTTGCGTTCAAGAAGTGTCTGGCGCCCATGAATCTAACTTGCACTACACCCACTATGCCTTGCAACCCACTCTATATGGAAGGATGTCAGCAGCTCTTGGCTCTGGAGGTTCTCATTAGACTGAAGGAGGCCTGAGATCTTGCTACACAAGCAAAGGGCCACCTCTGCCCCCCGGTCTGCAGTTTGGAGACCACTGCTCTAAACAACTAACTCTATAGGGGGCACAACAGCCATTTGCAAGCCCAATGGTCCAAAGACTTCACTTCCAAATAAGAACTTTATGGAAGTTCTCTATGATCATAAATTCCCAGGATCTGTTTTCCAGTTTTTTTACACACAGACTATACCAAACTTTCTCAAGCTTTTTTAACACGGAGGCACCTTTGAATTGAGGTATCAGAGAATCCCTAGTAATGGTTACTTTATCTACAGCTCATGGTACATTAGCATGAACATTAAGTTGAAGATATAAAAATAAATAAAAGAACAAAGAATGTGATGCACTTAACATATTTGACACCCAGGGCTGGTCTATACAACAAAATGATTAATTTCAGAAATAATAATGAAATTAAACAAATAATAATAGTCATAATGGCCAGGAGATTCGTGAAAATTGTAGTATTCCCTCACTTGGTGGCCAGTAAAGAAATGCTCGGTTGCTTTGAGGGTCAATGGAAACGTGCCCACTTACATTTCTCAATGACACGCCCCTTTGCACGTATGGTCAGAGGAGAAGGGACTACTTTGGTTGGTACTTAGTGAAATGTTCCCTTACATTGATGGTCAGTGGAGAAAGGTCTCTTTATATAGGTGATCTGTGGAGAAAGGTTCTCTTTTATAGGTGATCTGTGGAGAAGAACCTTCTTAGACCTTCTTAACCTTCTTGGTGGTCAATGGGAAGAATGTCCCCCTTACAGATAACTACAAAGATTACCGGTGTCTGTGGTTACTTATCTCAGAGGTAGAAACTGATCGTTGCTCAAGGAACCCCTAGCAACCTCTGGAGGAACCCTAGGCTTCCATGGAACCTTGGCTGAAAAAGGCTGAACCATACTATACCTCTATAAAATGCAGACAATGGGCATCTAACTCACAGCCGAATGCTACATGATGTCAACTACAACTTTTCACATCTTCCGGGCATGTTCTAAAATTCTACCCTTCTGCCAACAGAAGCCCTACGTTCTGCTGACTACAGTTCTGAGTTTTAACTTACTGTTTAACCCGCAAACCTATCAAAATTACATGCCAGGTGCACACGCCAGGAGGTATTCTCCACTGAGAACGCTATTGCTGTTCTATACCATGAAAACCCCTCTGTAGACAGTCTTCAATGCCAGACTTAAAAAAGTTTATTTTAAATTTTAAATGACATGCTGCCAAAATACCAACAAGTGTCATTAGCAGGGCGTGCCCAGCCAGGTTTGGTAAAATCTGGGGCCTGTGGCTGTGGGCCTCACCCCTAATAACTTAATTTTATATAACTTAGATTTATGTGTAGGCAAGAACTGACAGCTCTCCCAAACCTATAATTATATGTGTTATCCTGCAAGATCCTATGGAAACTTTGGAGGGGGGCTATTGGTTAATTCAGTAGCACGTGCAACAGTTTTTTTCCGAAGCTAGTTGCTTCGAATGTTATCATCTATGAATGTAGCATTAGAGGTAAACATACAATAAATCTAATTCTTTAAAAAAAATGTTTTGTTTTTTTTTTTCATTTATTTGGCACTGCAAAAATGAACAAATGTAATGTGAGCAAGGAGTGAAGTGGCTGGGTAAGGATGCACTCTGAGGGGTAGTGGCCATGGAGGGATGCACTGTGAATGGAGGGAGGGGGATAAGGTGGCTGGGTAGGGATGCACTGTGAGTGGTGGTTACCATAGAGGGATGCACTGTATATAGGGGATGGAGTGGCTGTGCACTGTGAATAGTAGGTGAAGTAGACAGGAGGCCATGGATGGATGCACTGTTAATGAAGGGTAAGGTGGCCATTAAGTGTTAGGTGGTCATGGAGGGATGAACTATTAATTAAGAGCGAGGTCGCCATGGAGAGATGCACTGTTAATGGAGGGTAGGGTGGTCATAAAGGGTTAGGTGGCCATGGAGGGATGGACTGTGAATTGGAGTGAGGTGGCCATGGAGGCAAAAACTGTTAATTGGAGTGAGGTGGCCATGGAGAGATGCACTGTCAGTGGAGGGTAAGGTGGCCATTAAGGGTTAGGTGGTCATGGAGAGATGAACTGTTAATTGGGGGTGAGGTGGCCATGGAGGGATGCACAGTAAATGGGGGATGAGGTGGCCATGCAGGGATGCACTGTTAATGGGGGGTAGGGTGTCCATTATGGGTTAGGTGGCCATGGAGGGGTGAACTGTTAACTGGGGGTGAGGTGGCCATTGAGGGATGCACTGTTAATGGAGGGTAGGGTGGTCATTAAGGGTTGGGTGGTCATGGAGAGATGAACTGTTAATTGGGGGTGAGGTGGCCATGGAGGGATAAACTTTTAATTGGAGTGAGGTGGCCATGGAGATATGCACTGTCAATGGAGGGTAAGGTGGCCATTAAGGGTTAGGTGGTCATGGAGAGATGAACTGTTAATTGGGGGTGAGTCGAGGGATGCACTGTAAATGTGAGATGAGGTGGCCATGCAGGGATGCACTGTTAATGGGGGGTAGGGTGTCCATTATGGGTTAGGTGGCCATGGATGGATGCACTATAAATGGAGGATGAGGTGACCAAGCAGGGACGCACCGTTAATGGACAGTAGGGTGTCCATTAAGGGTTAGGTGACCATGGAGGAGTGAACTGGTAAATGGGGTGAGGTGGCCAAGGATGGATGCACTGTAAATGGGGGTTGAGGGGACCATGCAGGGATGCACTGTTAATGGAGAGTAGGGTGTCCAATAAGGGTTGAGTGGCAATGGAGGGATGAACTGTTAATTGAGAGTGAGGTGGCCATGGATGGATGCACTGTAAATGGGGGATGAGGTGACCAAGCAGGGATGCACTGTTAATGGACAGTAGGGTGTCCACTAAGGGTTAGGTGACCATGGAGGAGCAAACTGTTCAATGGGGGTACCTCACTGTAAATGGGGGATGTGGTGACCATGCAGGGATGCACTGTTAATGGAGAGTAAGGTGGCCATTAAGGGTTAGGTGGCAATGGAGGGGTGAACTGTTAATTGGGGGTGAGGTGGCCGTGGAGGAATGCATTGTGAAAAACTGGTGAGGTGGCTAGGTGTTAAAAGATGAATGCACTGTAAATGGAGGGTGAGGTGATCATGGAGGCATGCATTGTTAATGGACTGGACAAGCTCGGCCCTGCAGCACCTCAATGGCTGAGCTTGTGAGGTCTCTGCTGAAACTATAAGGGAAGGAGTGAGCGTGACATTACAAAAGGGTTGGGGGAGATGAGTTGGAGCAGGATGAAGTGATACTGGAGAAGAGCTGAGGAGTGGGGTTGAGGTGATGTGATGGTACCAGGACAAAGCAGAGGAGACAGGGCTTCGTCCCGAACCTTGGTGACAAGAGGGTGCAGAAGCAGAAGAGCCTCTCCTTCTTTAGATGTACACATCAACGCGGTGTCTAAAGACCTCCTCCAATCAGTGGCTTTTCTAAGCTGAGCACATGATGATATCAGTCTGCTGCAGGAAAAAGGAAGAATTTCCTTGGTCTCCTCTCCCCAGTAATGAAGCTGTAACTTTTTAGCATTTCATACGGTGACAAGGTGGCAAATTACTTAGCACAGGCCTGGACACATTTCACCCAGAGCTAGGAGCCAATTTTATAAAACCTAGTAGCCAGCGCTACGTAACCTGCATATGACCGTAGAGAAAGCTGAATGATACTTAGTTAAAAAACAGTCAAAAGGAAAAACAGTTTGTTCTGGAAATTTTCAACAGACTTTATTTTAGCAATTAAATTAATAAAAAAACAATACAGAACAGACTATTACTTTACTGGTAGAACAACTTGAAACCATAAATAACAAGGAACAAAAAGTGACAAATGTTCCAAACATAAAATCAGGAATTATTTAATTGGTGGGGAGGGGGGGTTATATCAGAATGCCAAATGGTTCCCCACCCCTCCAAACACACGTGCCATGGCTTGCCGGCATTGCAGTAGTAGCGCCCTTCTGTCATGACTTAGACAAATCATGGTCCTGGAAATTATACATTTTGGTTTGGGAAGGGGGAAGGAGCATTTAGGCATGGGGTGTTTCCCAACATGCTGATAAAGCTGTTGCAGGCGGGTGCTGAAATGCTGGGGCTCTTGTTAGGTAAGCCAGCACTGGGCGAGAAAGTAGTAGCTGATGAGATTTTATTGACAGCCGGTGTTGCGTGAGACTGACTGAGCTAAGTTCACCTTTCTCACACGCAACACCGGCTGTCAATATAGTCACATCGGCTACCGTACTACTTCCTCATGTAGCGCCGCTTTACCCAACAATAGCCCCGGCATTTTAACACCCTCCTCCCCAGCGTTTAAACATTCTATTGTGAAGGATAGAGATCGGAAGGTAAGTAGTTCTGTAGATGACCAATGATTTTTTTTTCCAGGGGAGAAACATGCAATAAAAGTTATTTGTGTAAAAAAAAAAATTGTGTGCCAGAATTTATGGTGCCATGAGCACCGTGCCAAAAACAACCACGCCAAATTGCAGAGGGCGGAAACTGATACTGCCTAGCTCTGCCTTTGCTATACGGCTACGATAAGAGTCTCAAAACTTTTGCTGCAGTTTTCACAATTGAAAAGGAAATAGCAACTGTTAAATCTTCTACTAATGGCACAAAAAGATGGAGCAGGAAACACAGGTGCAGAGCTCTCTATGAGGTTATTTCATGAGTCAATGATCAACCAAGAGTGAGCAGACACTTTAAGAGCATGCTGTAGAATGTTGTTGTTCTGGACCCCCAAGTGTCAGTGTGTCATTGGTCTGGACCCCCAAGTGTCAGTGTGTCATTGTTCTGGACCCCCAAGTATCAGTGTGTTATTGTTCTGGGACCCCCAAGTGTCAGTGTGTTATTGTTCTGGGACCCCCAAGTGTCAGTGTGTTATTGTTCTGGGACCCCCAAGTGTCAGTGTGTCATTGCTCTGGGATCCCCAAGTGTCAGTGTGTCATTGTTCTGGGACCCCCAAGTGTCAGTGTGTCATTGTTCTGGGACCCCCAAGTGTCAGTGTGTTATTGTTCTGGGACCCCCAAGTGTCAGTGTGTTATTGTTCTGGGACCCCCAAGTGTCAGTGTGTCATTGCTCTGGGATCCCCAAGTGTCAGTGTGTCATCGTTCTGGGACCCCCAAGTGTCAGTGTGTCATCGTTCTGGGACCCCCAAGTGTCAGTGTGTCATTGTTCTGGGACCCCCAAGTGTCAGTGTGTCATTGTTCTGGACCCCCAAGTGTCAGTGTGTCATTGTTTTGGACCCCCAAGCGTCAGTTTTTTGCTACATCAGTGTGTCATGGTTTTGGACCCCCAAGTATTAGTGCAGTTTTGCTCTGGAACCCCCAAGTGTCAGTGAGATACTGTTTTGGAACCCCTTTGTGGCGGTTTGTCACTGCTCTGGGACGTCCAAGTGTCAGTGTGTCAGAATGTTGTTTTTTTAGGACCTCACGGGTGCGAAGAGTGCGTTACCAGTGACAATGAACTCCTGTCAACTTTCGCTGGTGTTATCTGCCCCATCTTATCAGCACCATTGCCAATCTGACCTACTTATAGAAAAACAAACAGTAGATTGTACAACCGCCTCTTTTTAGGTTGGGAGCAGTGGGCGGCTCCGTGCGTCCATCATGGAATCGACTTTTGCCAGCTCTGGCGCTCTGACGTCGGGGAGGGCTGTAAACACTGGCCATTCGCCTGATCTCGCAGGGTTCAAGGCCTGAAATCTGCGCAGTCAGTAAATGAAGCAGAAACTGGATACAGCTCGCTCAGTCATCTTCGAATGCGTCACGTGGAGAGACACTGTGGACAGAAAGGTGAGCTGCAGTCAAGCACGGTGGTGGAATTTTCAATCTCAACTCCTTATAACTATAGAGCTTGTCTATTAAAGTGCAAGTTTGCCTTTATAACACCTTATCCCTGTAAGCCATAGAGAAAACGCAGCTCTCCCAAACAGCCCCTGCAACATAAAAGCGGATAGCAGCCTCAGCCTGCAAGTCTCTGCCAAACCAAGTTCACCGATGCATTTCACCCCACCCACCCTGTAAAAAATTGGCAATACAATCATTGTCTCCATTTTATCTGTCCCTTTCCTCCTTCTGCACCATGTTCGCTCTACCAGGACCTGCCCACGTTTTTCCAATTTTTATCATTGCTGTCCTTGATCTGGAGCCCCTATAGCCAGACATACATGTTGGAGCACAGTTGGGCATGCATGTTCAGACCCATCGTCTCCTGGCCTGATTCCTACCAACGACATGAAGTGATGAGATATATCTCCAACATAGAAACAGACCATGGCTCCAACATGGAACCATGCCTTAGCACTCAAGAGCCAACTTGGAAGCAAGCAGTTGGAGAAGTTATGCAAATATCAAAATGCCTTGATGGGTGGTTGTCAGTCTGGAGGAGTGGACGTTCCTAGGCAGGGTGTATTTGCATTCAGACCACCCTAGGTGACACTCACGTGGTAAGCTGAGTCTCCATGATTGAAAGAACTGGAATCCAATGAATGAAAGGGGTGGGCCAGAGATGGTCAGGCTGGGGAAGAAAGACCTAGAACAGTGGTCTCCAAACAGATGTGACCCTTGACCTGCCTTCATCCGGCCCTTGGGGCACCATTCCTCCCACTGATATGAGACACTATTCTACCAACTGATATAGGCAGTGGGGCACCATTTCTCCCAAAGACACAAACGATGGGCCACTATTCCTCCCAATGACACCAAAAGTGGGGCATTATTCCTCCCAAAGACACAAACAATGGGGCACTATTCCTCCCAATGACACCAAAAATGGGGCATTATTCCTCCCAATGACACCAACAACGGGGTACTATTCTCCTGCTGACATCAACAATGGGGCCCTATTCCTCCCAATGATACCAACGATGGGGTACTATTCCTCCCAATGACACCAATAATGGGTCACTATTCCTCCCAATGATACCAGTGATGGGGCACTATTCCTCCCACTGATACCAATGATGGACACGAAAGACACAAACAATGAGCCACTTCTCCTCCCAATGACAACAATAATGGGGCATTATTCCTCCCAGTGACACAACAATGGGGCACTATTCTCCCCCTGACATCAACAATGGGGCACTATTCCTCCCAAGGATACCAACAAGGGGGCACTATTTCTCCCAATGATACCAATGATGGGGCACTATTCCTCTCAAGGATACCAACAAGGGGGCACTATTCCTCTCAATGATACCAATGATGGGGCACTATTCCTCCCACTTGTACCAACAATGGGGCACTATTCCTCCCAATGATACCAACGATGGGGCACTATTTCTCCCACTGATACCAACGATGGGGCAATATTCCTGCCACTGATACCAATGATGAGGCACTATTCTTCCCACTGATACCAATGATGGGCACTATTCCTACCAAAGACACAAACAATGGGCCACTTCTCCTTCCAATGACAACAATGATGGGGCATTATTCCTCCCAATGACACAACACTGGGGCACTATTCTCCCTCTGACACCAACCAGGGCCATCTTTAATATTGATTGGACCCTGGGCAAAAATTTTCTTGGGCCCCCCCTCCCCCATGCAATTTCGCTCTCCACCTGCTCTGAGACGTACAGTAAATAGCAGTTGGATTTAAAATCAGTTTACTGTATCAGATCAGGCATCAATTTTGATTGGTTGCCAGAGGTTACAGCATATCATTACCTCTTACTGACAGGTTGCTAGAGGTTACAGCACACATTAAGGCTTACTGATTAGTTGCTAGAGGTTACAGTACATGGTTTCTGCTTGTTGATTGGTTGCTAGAAATTACTGTACAGTAATACTGCTCACTAGTTGCTATAGGTTACAGCACATCTTCTCCTCACTGCAGGAGGGGCATGATATACATATGAATGCCGTCTTTATTTACATATCAATGACGCAGGCCTCAGCTATTTACATATGAAAGTCACTTCTATTTAAGTATGAATGCTGCCATTATTTACATATGAATGATTGTTATTTACATGTAAACACAGGGTCTGCAGGTGAGCCATCTGTACACAATAGGGCAGAGCTAGATATCAGGACACTGCACAGGACTAAAACTTCAAGGGACATGGGAATTTAAACTGGAACAGTTGGCAAATATGAGGGAGCTGCTTTGGGCCCCACAACAATGACAGGGCCCAGGGCAGCTGCCCCTTTTGCCCTGCCTTAAAGACGGCCCTGACACCAACAATGGGGCACTATTCCTCCCAATGATACCAACTATGGAGCATTATTCCTCTCTTTACACCAAATGTGGTGATATTTACTCCTGCTGATGCCAAGGAAATTTCCACTCCTGCTGGCCACAGTGTGGTCCCCCCCTTAAGCCTGAAGGACAATAAACAGGCCCTTTGTTTAGAAAGTTTGGAGATCCCTGGCCTAGAGGATGCTAGATGTCCTCCAGGAAATGAGGTGGGCTCCATCTGACTTGCTGTAGCTTCTAATGCACATTGTGAGAATCTCACAGTATGCAGTGAAATCAGAGCAAGCCGTTTCAGGAGAGGAGAGGAGCCGGGTACAACTGTGCAAGACTGAAGTAGGAGGAGTAGGAGGATGACTCGATTGGGAATCAATTCCGAATATATCTTCCTCTTCAGAAGAGAAGTCACTGGTCACGTGTCATCACATATATCTATAACAGCAGACAGGGAGGTACATACGACTATGAACGTGTTGTGTGAGCAACTTGCATCCCCTCCGGGTTTAGCCAGGGTTGGGATGCAAATAGTTCTCTTGAAAAGCTTTGAACTTGCTTAATCTAGAGAATCTTACAACAGCGAGGCGTGAGTCACAGGCGAGAGTGTTCCTCGGAAGAGTCGGAAAAACTCAGAGAAAGTTCCCAGGGCTTTCTAGACTGGGAAGTGAGTGCTTTAACCCCTTTCCTGCCGGTACGGCAATCGGCACTACCGAGTCTCCTTACACCGCAGCTCATTGACAATCTGCTGCACACTTATACAGCAGGGGTCTCCAAACTTTCTAAACAAAGGGCCTGTTTTCGGTCCTTCGATCTTTAAGGGGGCCGGACTGTGGCCAGCGGGAGTGGAAATTTTCCTGGCATCAGTGGGAGTAAACATCACATTTGGTATTAGGTGGAGGAACAGTGCCTCATCTTGGTTCTCATTGTTGGTGTCAACGGGAGAAATGGTGTCCCATTGTTGGTGTCAATGGGAGAAATGGTTCCCCATTGTTGGTGTCAACGGGAGAAATGGTGCCCCATTGTTGGTGTCAATGGGGGAAATGGTGCCCCGTTGTTGGTGTCAACGGGAGAAGTGGTCCCCCATTGTTGGTGTCAATGGGAGAAATGGTGCCCCAATGTTGGTGTCTATGGGAGAAATGGTGCCCGATTGTTGGTGTCAATGGGAGAAATGGTGCCCCAATGTTGGTGTCTTTTGGAGAAATGGTGCCCCATTGTTGGTGTCAATGGGAGAACTAGTGCTCCATTGTTGATGTCATTTGGCAGAATAGTGTCTTGTATCAGAGGGCGGAATAGTGCCCCAAGGGCCGAAAAAAAAAAGGCAAGCAAAGGGCCGCATCTGGCCCCTGGGTCACAGTTTGGTGACCACTGTTACACAGGAATGGCTAGGAGTAAATTTTATGTATAATCTTGGCGTACAAAATCTAATACCATGCTATTGTTTAAGGTTTGAACATGCGCTACAGACACAGATTTAGCCGTTCTGATATATAACATACATCACAACGGCTTAATCTGTGTCTGTAGTGCATGTTCAAACCTTAATACCATAAATAATAACATTTTATTAGATTTTATTACTCCAAGAGTATATAATGAGTTTGAAAGATCTAGAGAAATACTTAAATAATGCATTACATTTTCACTAAACCCATTTGATTTTAGTTGACTAAAATGTACCGCTTTCAATTTCGTTTTTAGTCATAGTCTTTTGACTAAAATCAATGCCGTTTTAGTTTTAGTCTTATTTTAGTCAATCGAATTGTTTTAGTTTTAGTCGTATTATAGTCTACTGAAATAGTGTTAATTTCCTCTATGAAAATATTTTAGTTGGACGAAATTAACACTGTACTTGGCTCAGCCAATTTTTTTTTTTTTAAATGACTTATGTCAGGATGGGTGCTGGAAAGGGGCACCCCCGACTCTAAGTTCAGCCGATTAAGCAGGAATCAGCTGAAATTCAAGCAGTCTATGGGGGGGGCCTCTAAACGGACACACTAATGAGCATGCTGCACCTCACATGAAAAAATACACACGGTGCTAGGCCCTCTCGAACTTTGGCCACTGCACACTCTGAGGTTGGGAAACAGCGTGCAAAATTAGGCACTGCAAAGGCTACAAATGTGACCCCTGACCCCCCCCCCCCCCCCCCCACCACCACCCACCGATGCAAACTGAAACCTCAGAAACTAAAGTTTAAAAAATCTTTATCGGTATGCCTCTACAATTATAATCTTGGTGCTGGTACATCTTTGGTGGCACCGACTCACCTTGGTCTACCTGTGAAGGAAGGCCACCGGCAGCTCTCTGCTTGGCATCAGAGTCCCCAGATGTAAGGTATCCACAGGATGTTTATCAGTGGCTACAATGTTATATCTTCTGACGAGCTGCAAGAGAAACATGGAACACAAATTTACTACAAGAGGGAAAAGGGCCGCTGAGGTCTACAGCGTAAAAATGGCTGGTCACTTTCTCTGGATCCTAATATCAGACCTGTTTACAGCTGTAACCCATTACCAATTCCGTCTCAGTCTGGGAGAGGCTGCTAATACGTGTCCCATCTGATCTTCTGACACCCAGAAAAATCCGGTATCCCCGCCCCCGCCCTGTTTTAATGTGACTGTTGTGAGCACTAGGGATGCCGTGTTTTGTGCCCTGCCCCTGTCCCTATGGGTGGCACGCGAAGAAGAGAAAAAAAACAAAGGTCCTGCAGAGACATTTGGAGGAGGTGGTTATGCCAGGCCATGTAGAGAAGAACGCAGCAGATGAATTCGGTCCACTAGGAATCTTACGGCAAACATGGATGAGGAAACAAAGGCGTTATGGCAATTATCTCCAGTAGTCAACAAAGTGTGCCCTTACACTGGAAGCTACGAGCGCGGTTCAACCCCTTGAACTGGTTCATTTTGTGTAGTGGGAGTTCTCTGAACCATGCCCAGGAAAAGTTAGGTGCACCATGGCTTGGAAGAGGTGGTCCTGGCATGGTTTACTTGTAGTCCGCTATGATTTACTTCAGTAATGTCTGTTCTATAGAAGTTGGTGGGATAGGGAGAGCTCCAGCTAGACTGGTTCGGGGTTTGAGACCTGAGTTCAGGGTAACACGTTTGGATAACCCTGAACTGAATTATGTGGATGCACCAAGTAATGCTTGTTCTATCGAAGTTGGTGGGATAGGGGGACCTTCAGCTAGACTAGTCGACAGGCCACTGATTGGTCCTGGGGTTTGAGTCCTGAGTTCGAGGTAACAGTTTTGGATAACCCTGAACTGAATTATGTGGATGCACCAAGTAATGTCTGTTCTATAGAAGTTGGTGGAACAGTGAGAGCTCCAGCTAGAATGGTCGACAGGCCACTGATTGGTTCGGGGTTTGAGACCTGAGTTCAGGGTAACAGTTTTGGATAACCCTGAACGGAATTATGTGGATGCACTAAGTAATGTCTGTTCTATAGAAGTTGGTGGAACAGTGAGAGCTCCAGCTAGACTGGTGGACAGGCCACTGATTGGCCCTGGGGTTTGAGTCCTGAGTTCAGGGGTAACGATTTTGGATAACCATAAACTGAATTATATGGATGCACCAAGTAATGTCTGTTCCAAAGAAGTTGGTTCCCATGAAGCCCCATTGTAAATGACACAATTTGATGCATTGCATGTGGACAGGTCACTGATTGGTCCTTGGGCTTGAGTCCTGAGTTCGGGGTAACAGTTTTATATAGCCCTGAACTGAATTATGTGGTTGCACTAAGTAATGTCTGTTCCATAGAAGTTGGTGGAATAGTGAGAGCTCCAGCTAGACTGGTGGACAGGCCACTGATTGGTCCTGGGGTTTGAGTCCTGAGTTTGGGGTAACAATTTTGGATAACCCTGACATAGTAAGCCACTGTGGGACAAAGAAGATTCGGGGGGGGGGGGGCTGGATACGTCCCCAGAAACCTGCAGAGTAACTCACCCAACAAATGCCAAGCTGCAATTGAAGCTCAGCTAGCCGTCGTCCGATGCACATTCGCTTCCCAATGCCAAATGGGACGTGGGCGAAAGGGTTGATGGTGTTCTTGTCCTGCAGCCAACGCTCAGGCCGGAACTCAGACCAGTCATCATAGCATTCTTCATTGGAGCCCAGCACATGGCTGTTTATGGTCAAGACTGTCTGCAGAAAACAAAAAACAGATCCTTAAAATTCCATACTTCTTCTATTCTATTATTGTTCTCAATCCAAATATCCAGTCTTTGCTCTGAGATGGTCCACAAAACTCAGAGGAAAAAAAAAATTCATATTAGACTGCTCAACGGATGAACAACCTCATTCAACAACATCAATTAATGAGCAATGGAGATATGCCAACTTGTAATCAAGTTTTTAAACTATCACCTTTTTTTATTGACTTCTACATACTGAATTTTCATGATCTGCACTGTTGAAGAGCCAAACCTAGAAGATGGCCCTCACTCGGCTCTATGCCCTTGGAGGACCAGAGCGAGGTCCAACATCACTTCCGGTTCTCGGGCAGATAGACAGGATCTTTTTTTGCTTAAAGTCAAAATGAAATTTTTTTTTTTTTTTTGCTTTTAAGAGGTAAATGTGAGATCTGAGGTCTTTTTGATCACAGATCACTCAATAAAGAGGACCTGTTGTGCTTATTTCTATTACAAGGGATGTTTACAATCCTTCTAAAGCCTCGTACACACGGTACGATTGTTGGCCAACCGAGCGTTTGATTTTTGTCAAAAGGGCGTGTGCCAGGATCTTGTCTTGCATACTAACGGTACACAATTGTCGGCCAACAAACACGAACGTACTGACGTACTACGAGGAATTTCAGCCCTTGGGCGCCACCCTTTGGGCCCCTTCTGCTAATTTCGTGTTTGGTGAGCATTGATTCCGAGCATGCGTGTTTGTACTTTCGACTTTTGTGTGACGGACTGCTGTACTGACCTAACGAAAATCTGACAACCAACCGTTGTGCACCGAAAATTTACTAGACTGCCATCCAACATTTGTTGGCAGAAAGTTGGACAACAATTGTCAAAAGGAGCGTACTAACGATCTGATTTTAGGACAACAGTCTGTCAACAGACAATCCCCTGCCAACAATCGCATCGTGTGTACGCGGCTTAATAACAGAATTAAAAGTGATTAAAAAAAAAATAAAGGGACAGTGTAAAAATAAAAAATAAGTAAAATAAGTAAGGAAAAAAAAGTAAAAAGTAAAGCGCTCCATCCTTCCGTGCTCGTCTGCAGAAGCGAATGTACACGTAAGGCGCGCCCGCATATGTAAACGGTGTTCAAACCACACATGTGAGGTATCGCTGCGAACATTAGAGCAAGAGCAATAATTCTAGCCCTAGACCTCCTCTGTAACTCTAAACAGTTAACCTGCAATAATTTTTAAAGCGTCGCCTATGGAGATTTTTAAGTATTTTTTTACGCAATTTTAAAGCATGACATGTTGGGTATCTATTTACTCGGCGTAACATCATCTTTCACATTATACAAAAAAATTGGGCTAACTTTAGTGTTTTGGTTTTATTTTTTTATATATAAAAGTGTATTTTTTCCAAAATTACTTAGAAAGACTGCTCCGCAAATACAGTGTGACACAAAATATTGCAACAATCGCTATTTTATTCTTTAGGGTCTCTGCTAAAAATATATATATATATATATATATATATATATATATATATACACACATATATATATATATATATGTAAAGTTCTAAGTAATTTTCTAGCAAAAAATATTACGTTAAACTTGTAAGCGAAAAGTTCCGGAAAAAGGTCTGGGTCAGCAAGTGGCGCTCCTGAGCAGAAGCAGAATTTCTCATTTCCGCTATCAGTAAACAGACAGGAATTATGTAACATGGGAGTCTGGCCTATTCCGCGGGAACACCTGCCAAGCTATGAGGGTCAGGGTGTTGCGATCCTCCAATCTGCCAACATGAACTTAATATTGGGCTACTCATCAGAAATCTTACATAATGTAGATGCTAATATCCAAGGAACGATCGTTCTGTCCTGCAATAAGGCCCATCCTGGGAAAAGAAGCAAATGTCCCCGGCATCCTTTGCTGCCAGCATTTAGTGGTTTCAGAAGAACCACTAATGATAAACGGGGGGGGGGGGTTCTGTTTTAAATAGCATGGCAGCTAAACTTTTAGAACTTGCAGTACTGTGGTCCCGGGTTCAGTGCCAAGCAATGCAATCTGTATGGAGTGATTATGTTCTTTCCATGTTTGCTTATGTGATCTAGTTTCCACCCACAACCCAGAAAAAAAAAAACGTAGAGGTGTTTAAACTGGCTTCTAACCAAACTGGCCTCAGGGTGTCTTCTGACGCTAGATAAATAACTATAATAGTGTGTGACTGTGGTGGGGCATTAGAGTGTAAGCTCCTCTGGTACAGAGACTGATATAAATGGCTGTGTGTTCTCTGTACAGCACTGTGGTGTATGTCAGAGCTATATAAATGTATAATAATAATAATAGCGTGTGACATTAGAGCATAAGCTCCTCTGGTACAGAGACTGATGTGACCGGCTCAGTGTTCTCTGTACAGCACAGCGGTATATGTTGGAGCTATTTAAATGTATAATAATAATAGTATGTGACTGTGGGAGGGGGGGGGCACTAGAGCGTAAGCTCCCCTGGTGCAGAGACTGATGTGACTGGCTCAGTGTTCTCTGTACAGCACTGCGGTATATGTCAGAGCTATGTAAATGTATAATAATAATAGTGTGTGACATTAGAGTGTAAGCTCCTCTGGTACAGAGACTGATAGGACAGGCTCAGTGTTCTCTGTATAGCACAGCAGTATATATATGTCAGAGCTATGTAAATGTGACTGTGGTGGGGCATTAGAGTGTAAGCTCCTGTGGTACAGACTGATGTGATTGGCTCAGTGTTCTCTGTACAGCACAGCGGTATATGTTGGAGCTATATAAATGTATTATAATAATAGTTTGTGACTGTGGGGGGTGGGGGTGGGGGGGGGCATTAGAGTGTAAGCTCCTCTGGTACAGAGACTGATGTGACCAGCTCAGTGTTCAGCACTGTACAGCACCGCGGTATTTGTTGGAGCTATATAAATGTATAATAATAATAGTATGTGACTGTGTGTGGGGGGGGGGACACTAGAGCGTAAGCTCCCCTGGTGCAGGGACTGATAGGACTAGCTCAGTGTTCTCTGTACAGCACTGTGGTATATGTCAGAGCTATTTAAATGTATAATAACAATAATAATAATATCAGTGTGTGACTGTGGGGGGGGGGGGAGACATTTGATTGTAAGCTCTTGTGGTGCAGAGACTGATGTGGATCATTTCACATTCTCTGTAGGACACTGGAGAATATGTCAGCGCTATATAAATGCATTTATTTCACAACTTCCCGTGATCTCGTTTACTGAACCGCCGCTGTGTAGATCATGGCGCACATTATTTATCAGATATAACCATAAATACTCACTCCCTCGGGCAGTACATAATCCCCCAGCACGGTCTCCTTATCCAGAGTGCGAGTGGTGAACGGCACAGAGGGGTTTATCCTGCAAATCGAATATTAATATGAGAAGTCATCGGAAATAATATGTACATGTATCTCACTCCTTCAGGGTGATGGATAAGATCTACAATTAGCATATATCATCCAGGACTTTCAGCCATTAATTCCTAGCAGGCGGGAACCGTCATTTTCTAGGAAAGAGTTAATAAAGGCACGTGCCATGCACCAAAATGCCTATGGCCACCATCAAGCATGGTAGAAATATGGTGCGGCAGTTAAAACTGACCTCCAGGCAAACAGCTAAATACACAGATAAAACACATAGAAAGAAGTCATTATACATGCCAAAGTATTTGCATTTCTGCCCGTCCAACCCTGAGATTTACACAGCTCTGCCACACAGCACATCCCTGTCTGAGAGGCCAGGAGATCTGATTTTTCTCTATTGCAGTTAGGTAACACTTACAGGTTGTGTGCCCCCCCCCCCGCAGCCTGTGATTGGATAGTGGGAGGTAGCAGACCGATTAGCTTTTTTCTAGCGCGTGAGCACAACCTAATCACGTGAGCGCGTGAGCACAACCTAATCACGTGAGCGCGTGAGCACAACCTAAACACGTGAGCGCATGAGCACAACCTAAACACGTGAGCACAACCTAAACACGTGAGCGTGTGAGCACAACCTAAACACGTGAGCGTGTGAGCACAACCTAAACACGTGAGCACAACCTGATCACGTGAGCGTGAGCACAACCTAATTGGCTCCTTGCCCATGTCTGCACATTTTAGGTCTTTCCACAAAACCGACTTAGCTAATTTAAGACCTACCTCATCGATTCCTTTAGGCAGGCCTTTAAGTATGGCATGTGCTTCAAGTCGTCCGCGCACGGCACCTGGTCGGGCGACAAAACGTCTTGGATTTCAGCGTAAAGCTTCTCTTGGATGTGCGGGTTTCGGGAAAGGTTAAACATGGCCCAGAGTAAGCTGTTTGCCACCTGGGCAACAAATTAAAAAAAATAAAATAAAAAAAAATAATGAAAAGGAAAGATAATTAGAAACATTAACTAAATATAAATACAATTTTTTTACACTATGTCAGCAATGAGGTAAAAGGGATCACCAAGAGAGGAGTGTGTGTAATGAAACAATAAATATTGGTGAGAATAATCATCTGAATACACAGAAAAGAATGTTTAAAAAAAGAAGAAGGCGGGCTGGACAAAAGAGAGAGAAAAAAAATAAGGATGAAAAAGAAGAGGAAGGAGACACTGAGAGTGAAAGGAAATAAGAAAGAAAAAAAAAAATATATATATATATATATATATATATATATATATATATATATATATATATATATAAAAGAGGCAACCACAGAGGAAGGGGTAAGAGGTGGAGAGTGTATGGAAGGAAAGAAAATAAACTGGAAATATGAAGGGCAGGCAAACGACAAATAAAAAAATTAAAAAAAGAGATAGGAAAAAGGGAAGGAATGAAATGAGATAAAGAAAAGGAAGGAAAAGGAAAGGGTGGTAAAAAAAAAATGAAAAAGTAAAGAGAATAAAATAAGACAGAAAGGGAGGGAAAAGGAAAGGAAGAAAGGAAAAGATAGAAAGGAAAGGGGAAAGGAAGGAAAAGAGAAGATGATAGAAAGGAAAGGGGAAAGTAAGGAAAAGAGAAGAGGATAGAAATAAAAAGAGGAAAGGAGGGAAAAGGAAAGAGGATAGAAATGAAAGGGGAAAGGAAGGAAAAGAGAAGAGAGTAGAAGGGAAAGGAAGGAAAAGGGAAGAGAGTAGAAGGGAAAGGAAGGAAAAGAGAAGAGAGTAGAAGGGAAAGGGAGGAAAAGAGAAGAGAGTAGAGGGGAAAGGAAGGAGAAGGGAAGAGAGTAGAAGGGAAAGGAAGGAAAAGAGAAGAGAATAAAAGGGAAAGGGAGGAAAAGAGAAGAAGCTAGAAGGGAAAGGGGAAAGGAAGGAAAAGAGATTAAAAGGGAAAGTGAAGGAAAAGAGAAGAGAATAGAAAGGAAAGGGAAAAAGAAGGAAAGAGAAAAGGAAAAAAAGGAAAGGGGAAGGGAAGGAAAGGAGAAGATGATAGAAATTAAAGCAGAAAGGAAGAAAAAGAGAAGAGGCTAGAAGGAAAAGGGGAAAGGAAGGAAAAGAGAATATGATAGAAAGGAAAGGGGAAAGGAAGGAAAAGAAAAGAGGATAGAATGAAAAGGGGAAAGGAAGGAAAAGAGAAGAGAAAAGAAGAGAAAGGGAAGGAAAAGAGAAAAGAATATAAAGGAAAGGGGAAAGGAAGGAAAGAGAAAAGGAAAAAAAGGAAAGGGGAAGGGAAGGAAAGGAGAAGATAATAGAAATTAAAGGGGAAAGGAAGGGAAAGAGAAGAGGATAGAAAGAAAAGGGTTAAAGGAAGTAAAAAAAGTGTAAGGGGAAGAGAGGTAGAAGGGAGGGAGAATTATTAGAAAGGGTAGGGGTGGATAAAGCAAAAGGAAAGAAAATGTCAGGGGAAGGAAAAGAAAATGAAATATAAAGGAAGGGGGAAAGGAACAGGAAGGAGAATTAAAGAAAACGGAAATGGAAGGCAAAGGAAAGGAAAGGAAATGGTAGGAAATAAAAGGGAAGGGAACATAGAAAAAAGGAAGAAAAAGGGATTTTGGTTGATTTGTAAGTAAAGCCGTGGCTCCAATAACAAACACACCTGCAGATTTTACAAAGCTTGTTGGTCTGCAATTCCCACATCTTACCGTTTCTACGGCTCCGATCAGCATCTCGGTGATGGTGGCGTACATCTCTTTCTTGGATAGCTTGCTGTCCTTGTAGATGGTGCAGAGGAAATCCTCGTCCCCTTTACCAGAAAGCTTCATCAGTCTTCTGTCTATGTGACACTTTGCTGTGAGGGGAGACAGATGACTGTGAAAAAGCCAGCTCTACACCACATATCACGGTAAGAAAGAAGGGACTCGCACGGGTTAATAACACAATGTAAATCAATAGCGCCGATAAAAATGACAACGCTGTCACCGTTCTTTATCAATCACTGTTGTAGCGGCAGTAAGCGAGAAGAATGATTGACAGGGCGACAGCGGGCTCATTGTGCTTCCTTCAGACAGTAATTGCTGCATGGGTAAAAATTTATAACAGGTACTGTTCTGTTACTCTTTTATGGTATTTCTTACTTTTTATTTGTATTTCTTTTTTTTTTTCTTTTTGTGCTGTCACTTTACAAATGTCATGTTTGTACTATGTTTAAAACTTCAATAAAAAAAATAACAATAAAGAACATTTATAGCAAACAATGAAATATAGATCATGATCAGCTGGAATTTGATTAGCTTCTTCTACAGCTTCAAGAGAAACTCCATTCGCAGGGAAATAAAGTCTAAATAAGTTTCAATGGACTGATAACCTCACCATAATAGGCCTTATAGCAGTGGTCATCAACCCTGTCCTTAGGTCCCCCAATAACAGGCCAGGTTTGCAAGATAACTGAAATACATCACAGGTGATATCATTTGTCACTCAGTGATTGCAGTATTCTAGTCTGCATCTCCCCCAAGGTAATACATAAAACCTGGCCTGTTAGTGGGCCCTGAGGACAGGGTTGATGATCACTGCCTTATAGTACAACTCTTTCCAAGACTATTTTGCTTTGGATACAGCTGGAGAATATTTTAGCTGAGAGTTAGGCCTTAAGTTTAAGCACACGTGGAGGATGAAGAGAGGCCACCAGGCTTGGATCACAGTAGGCTCTCTACCTGTTTTGAAGATGCTGTCCCAGGCATGGGTGTGATCTTTCCAGATTTTGGTGTTCAGACGTTTGTGAAATTCCACTGGTGTCACCATCATCAGACCGAAGGTGCTCATCATCTGTAGGACGAATCACAGAGGGGATTTTTCTTAGTCTAAAAGTACGTATCTGCGGCCATATTAAACCTCAAGCTTTAATATGTTTAATCCTTTTCTTTTTTTCTTGCCAGAGCGCTCATGGTTTTATTTTTTTTTAGCCGAGACAGACTTGGGTATGGTCCTCGAGATGTCTATAATGATCTACTGTGCATGGTGGCCAGCACAATGAAGACTTGCCCTGAGGTGAACGTTTTAGGAAGCTGTTTGGCCACAGTTTGGAGGTATGTATCTGGGGAGGGGCAGATTGGGATACTTTAAGTTAGAGGTTCAAAAACGCATAAGCAGGGTGTGAAGTTTTGAGTCAACAGGCCCTACACAAAGTGCTTATTGTGCACTATGCAACATCTTCTCATAATGAACATACCCTGTTTCCCCCGAAAATAAGACCTAGCGTGATTGTCGGTGATGGCTGCAATATAAGCCCTACCCCCCAAATAAGCCCTAGTTAAAGTCCTTGTAGGTCTTATTTTCAGGGTAGGGCTTATTTTCGGGGAAACAGGGTAGGGCTTATTTGGGGGGGTAGGGCTTATATTTCAGCCATCACCGACAATCACGCTAGGTCTTATTTTCGGGGAAACAGGGTAGCTCCACCATGGATCGCTTTTCAGGGAACGGTACAGGCCGTCTCCTGAATGCCCCAAACATGTTTTTTTTTATTGGGAATACTTTGCCTTAAGCATGAGCCTAGCGCTTTGGCTCGCGCTTGCCGTTTTGACCCAATTCACTTGAATGGGTCACATTTGGCAGCATGATCTCTCCAGCATCCGAGTCAAGTGAAGAGGAGAGATCGCCTACAACAACTGCAGAGCCTGGATGGTGACGTCACTCCTAGGCTTACTATGGGGCATCCATTGTTGGCTGTCCTTCCTCTACACCAGCCTCTCTCAACCTTTTCAACACAGAGGAACCCTTGAAATAACTAACTGGTTGCTGGGAACCCCTGCTAAAGAATACTATATCTACAACTCATGGTACATTAGTGTGATGGTCAGTGGGAAGAATGTTCCTTACATTGGTTCTCACCCCCCCCCCCCTCCACTGCCACATTTGGCACTTTTTGGGGAAAGAGCGGAGCGGGTACCTGGTTTTGACAGGTACCCGCTCTCCCTCTTCCAGGTAAGATCGCCGTACGGCGGTCTACAATCATTACAGTGCCCCCCGCACCTTCTGCGACACACAGAGGTCCCAGAAGATGGCGGGGCCATTCAGAAAGTTCAGCACCAGCATATGCAAAGCTTCACTACCTGATTCCCATACTACATGCCGTCGCCTGCACCCAAAGCCAATTGACGAATCAGCTAGTGGTGCCGACATTGCTGAATTAGTGGACAGGTAAGTCAGCATTTTAATAGCTGCTGACTTTAAAATTTTTTTTTTTTTTTTACAGACTGGAGCTCCTCTTTAAGCTTTAGAGTCACAATTTTGGCATATTTAGCACAGATCTATTTTTCATTCACAATTTAGTTAGTAAGGTTATAAGGGGTGTGCTTGATTGCATATATTATTTGGAATCTTTGGTGCTGTTGTGACATATGACTATTTAGTTGCACTCATTAATCTCATTATTGGCATCTCCCGGGAATAAAGTGTATTATAAAAAGGGTGGCACCTTTATTGACTTCCAGTAATCCCAGCCTAGGCTTCATGGAAAGCCTACGTAAGTATCAGATATGCCATTTTCCCTATAGCAGTGTTACTGGCACTGCTTATCCACCCGTGAGATTTTATCTTTTTCACGGAATCTTCAAAACTCCCCAAAATTTCCTGATCCCCGACCTGCTGTGACTTAATAGCCTGTTATCGGAAGACCTGGCGGCTTTGATCTGCCCCTGCCGTTGCTGGAACAATCGTCATACCTTTTTTATAGCCGTGATAAAGTCCAAGGCTTCTTCTCCTAAATTAGGCTGTAAAAAGCCAAATCGCTTCTCGTAGAGGACCAGGCAGATACCTGAGAAGGAAACACAAAAAACGATCTGTAAATTGTAACGTTAATGGGGGAGTGGAGGACCTCCCGATCTTGTTTCAGAATGTTCATCAAACACATGTTAGTGCCGATCAAAATGTCATGTTGATGTAAATAATTTTGGGCAACAATGTACAGTACATACACTATATTACCAAAACTATTGGGACGCCTGCCTTTACACACACATGAACTTTAATGGCATTTAAGTCATAGCCCGTAGGGTTCAATATCAAGTTGGCCCTCCCTTTGCCGCTATAACAGCTCCAACTCTTCTGGGAAGGCCGTCCACAAGGTTTAGGAGTGTGCCTATGGGAATGTTTGACCATTCTTCCAGAAGAATATTTGGGAGGTCATGCACTGATGTTGGATGAGAAGGCCTGGCTTGCAGTCTCCACTCTAATTCATGCCAAAGGTGTTCTATCGGGTTGAGGTCAGGACTTTGTGCAGGCCAGTCAAGTTCCTCCACCCCAAACTCGCTCATCCATGTCTTTATGGACCTTGCTTTGTGCACTGGTTCAAATCACTTGTTGGAGGGGGGATTATGGTGTGGGGGGTTGTTTTTCAGGGGTTGGGTTTGGCCCCTTAGTTCCAGTGAAGGGAACTCTTAAGGCGTCAGCATACCAAGACATTTTGGACAATTTCATGCTCCCAACTTTGTGGGAACACTTTGGGGGACGGCCCCTTCCTGTTCCAACATGACTGCACACCAGTGTACAAAGCAAGGTCCATAAAGACACGGATGAGCGAGTTTGGGGTGGAGGAACTTCACTGGATTTTTTATATTTTCTCTCTGTGGTTCACCATTTATATTCTATGAGGCTAATTCAGTTTATTCCATGCAGTTACTTCACAGAGAGGCGAGTAATTGCAGTGAAATGCAGAGATAGATTAGAGAGGGCATGTACACATTTGCATAAATACTATATAATGTGCATATGGAACAGAAATGATATATGAATGGGAAAGCACGTGACAAGATATTTTAGGCAAACATTATAATAACTCAAAATACTTGGTGAAACTCAGTTGACGCAGAGCAAGCATGTTGGATGGGAGTTCTGACCTCATAAGCCTTGTTCTCACCCTTCAAGTAGAAGTAAAGGCAAAAACTTTTTTTTGTTTTTGTTCTGGATATAGTGGAGAGGGATTAGAACACCTGCCAGTTTTTATTGCTGTCTGTGCCACCATTAAGGAGATTCACCCTCTCTATTGGTTCTTTTACCATTATCGTTAAAAGTGAAAGTAAGAGAAATTACCCAAATGTTGGGTTGTCCCCAGAAAAGTAACAGAGGGAAAATCTTCTAATGGGTACACTAGTTCTGGTGACCGGGGGGGGGGGGTCCCAAGGAATTCCCTTAATTTACAGGGATTTCCTCTCACTTCCTGTTTGGCTATGGGACAGGAAGTGAAGGGAAATCTCCACAATGGGACACAGTTGCTCTATCCAAAATGTAAAAAAAAAAAAAAAAGTGTTGCCTATAGTTCTACTTTAATGAAATGAAGGCAAGAGGAGAGAGGGGAGGTGGATGAGAGGGGGGACAGTGGGAGAAACCAGCATTTGCACAAAGAACAGTATGGGGATTCCTCTTATGACAGGTCCTCATGTACAGCATTACTCAATATTCAAATGGAGAAGGTAACTTACTCTCCAGAGACCACTTATTCAGTTCACAATACAAGTCCTCGATCTTCCCCTCGGGAGTGAGCACGTCATCCATTCTCTGCACTAAGTCCACCATCACCTTGGAGTAAAGGAAATACATTTAAAGTTTAGGAACAGCGTGTACGGTTTGGCCTGCAATGTATCACACCTATTATCAACAAATCTAAATTCCTCCCAGTGTGCCAGGCAGCCCCTGGCCCCTTCCGTAATACATGTCCATCCATGAAACTTTACATTGATGTCTCCAGCTGATGCAGTACCCGGGGATAGTCCCATAAGTTTTTGCCATGAATGGTTTTGATGTTTGGAGTATAACTCCCTCCCACCACTACCACCTTTTTGGTCTCCTTCTCTATTCCTACTATACCTTTCCCCTTTTTCCCCCATCCCTCTCTTTGCCTTTTACTTCCACATAGTATTCTCTCATTATCTGTCTCACCATCTCACCTACTCCCTCCCTTCATGTTCTTTGGCTGACCCCCCCCCCTTTCACTTGCCTACAGTCTCTTTTCTTCTCTATATCTTGTATCACCTTTTTCTCCCCCCCCCCCCCCCATTTTCTCTCAATCTCTCCTTCTATCCCCCTTCCCTCTCTTTCCTCTAGATCCGCTCTTTAACCTCTCTTCCCCTCTCTCTCCTTCCTCTCTTCTTCTCTCACCTTTCTATATCTATGTCACTCTCCTATCCCTTTTTCTCCTGCTATCATTTTTCTTTTTACTGCCCCCTTTAATTTTTGCTCTTCTTGTCTCTCCCCCCCCCCCCCATACTCTTTTCATTTCTCCCACCTCCTCACCATACCATCATTTTGCTTCCTACTTTCTCTCCCGCTCTTCCCCCACATATCCACCTCCCCTCTCTCTCCCTTACTATCTCTCATTCCTCTCCCTCTGTCCCCCCTCTCATCCACCTCTCTCTCCCTTACTATCTCTCTCTCTCTCTCTCATTCCTCTCCCTCTCTCCCCCCTCTCATCCACATCCTCTCTCTCTCCCTTACTATCCCCCTCTCATTTCTCTCCCTCTGCCCCCCCCCCCCCCCATCCACCTCTCTCTCTTCCTTACTTTCTCTCTCTCATTCCTCTACCACTCTCCCCCTCCCATCCACCTCCTCTCTCTCTCCCTTATCACCTCTCTCTTATTCTTCATCCACCTCCTCTCTCTCTTACTTACAACCCTTCTCTTTTTCCTCTCCCACTTCCCCCATCCCATCCACCTCCTCTCTCTATCTTTCTCTCTATCTTCCTTTCTCACTCTCATCCCTTTCCCGCTGTCCCCCTTCTCATCCACCTCCCCTCTCTCTCTTACTTTCTCTCTCTCATTTCTTTCCCGCTCTCCCCCTCTCATCCACCTCTCCAATCTCTCTCCCGCTCTCCCCCTCTCATCCACCTCCTTTCTCTTCCTTACTTTCTCTCTCTCATTCCTCTACCACTCTCCCCCTCCCATCCACCTCCTCTCTCTCTCCCTTATCACCTCTCTCTTATTCTTCATCCACCTCCCCTCTCTCTCTTACTTTCTCTCTCCTCCACCTCCCCTCTCTCTCTTACTTTCTCTCTCTCATTTCTTTCCCGCTCTCCCCCTCTCATCCACCTCTCCAATCTCTCTCCCGCTCTCCCCCTCTCATCCACCTCCTTTCTCTTCCTTACTTTCTCTCTCTCATTCCTCTACCACTCTCCCCCTCCCATCCACCTCCTCTCTCTCTCCCTTATCACCCCTCTCTTATTCTTCATCCACCTCCCCTCTCTCTCTCTTACTTTCTCTCTCCTCCACCTCCCCTCTCTCTCTTACTTTCTCTCTCTCATTTCTTTCCCGCTCTCCCCCCCTCTCATCCACCTCCTTTCTCTTCCTTAGTTTCTCTCTGTTGTTTCTCTCCCGCTCTCCCCCCTCTCATTCACCTCCTCTCTCTCTTCCTTACTTTCTCTCTCTCATTCCTCTACCACTCTCCTCCTCCCATCCACCTCATTTCTCTTTCCCTTGCTACCTCTCTCATACTCACCCCCCCCCCCCCCCCCATCCACCTCCTCTCTCTCTTCCTTACAACCCTTCTCTTTATCCTCTCCCACTTTCCCCCATCCCATCCACCTCCTCTCTCTCTCTCTCTCTCTCTCTCTCTCTCTCTCTCTCTCTCTCTCTCTCTCATCCCTCTCCAGCTCTCCTCCACTCTAACCCACCTCCTCCCTCCCTCTTTCTATGTCTCTCTCTGTCTCCCCCCCCCCCCCCTTACACGCTCATTATCTCTGGTAACATTAGCCATGCATATTAAGCATCTCAGTGTAATTACCTCATTGATTTTGGTGTCTAATTTCCCCACTTCTGTCGGCTTCATTAACTTTTGTTGAAAAGCACTTCGAACTCGCTGCCAGTCCTTCCCTTCCCTATACAAGGACATAAACGAATTATTGTAACATCTTCCCTAATACACAAAACCAAGAGAAATACCATGATCACAGCCAATAGCGTTCTGCTTCATTCTAAAGAGCTTGTGAATGGTGTACTGTCTATATATTAGGCTGATGATGCCCTTTGATAACTAAGGAGGCCTTGCTGGTGGTGCAGTTGTGTTCTCTCAACGTGGCACAGCGGTTGTCCCAATTGTATATCGTATTGCGGGTGCACCTTACCCCCGCAAGGCTTTATAGCAGGGGTCTCCAAACTGTGGCCCGAGGGCCAGATGTGGCCCTTTGCTAGCCTTTAATGGGCCCTTGGGGCGCTATTCCTCCCACTGATATGAGGCACCATTCCTCCCACTGACACCAACAATGGGGTACTATTTCTTCCACCAATACCAGTGATGGGATACTCTATTCCTCTTACTAATAGGGACACTACTCCTACTCCTACTCCTATTGACCACCAACCCTAAGGCCATATTTATTCTCACTCATGCCGGGCCTGTAACATTTTCTACCCCTGCTGACCACAATCCGGCCCTCCTCAAGTCTGAAGGACAATAAACTGGCCCTTTGTTTAAAAAGTTTGGAGACCCCTGCTTTATAGAATGGGAGTCAGGGAGAGCTCTGAGTGTACCTGGTGCTCCAGGGACCATGGAGGTCCTATTCACCTTTTATGGTGCTGTTCCAAGCTACATCTGTACTGGACGGGAGTTGTTAATGCCATCAACAGGGTATTTCCACAGGGTATTTCAGGTCAATATACAGATGGACTTGGCTTAGGGTCCATCTGTATATTGACCTGAAATACCCTTTGGGGTATTAGGTATCTTAGGTGACCTTCCTATTGAGGACATCCCTAAGCAGACCATAGCCAGAGCTCTTTTCCAGGCACGTAAGCTTATCTTCAGGCACTGGAAAGCGACAGAGCCTCCTGCCTTACAAGAATGGATTGCCCAAATGGGGGACACCCTGAGGTTGGAGAAATACATTTTCCAGCATAGGGGGTCGTCCTGGAAAAATTCTCTGCTCTATGGTCTCCTCGGTTGGACACTCCCAGCCTTTCTCCCATCCTTTTCGTTTTGGACAGACTACTCCTTTAACATTGAGATAGATTTTTACTCAGGATGCGCATGTGTTAGGTATTGGGGGGGATAGAATACCTCTATCTGAAGGCGTTGTGAGAGGGTCGGGGGAGGGGATGAAACAGAGTAAACTTATAATTATTGTCTTAATGGTGGATGGTGCTCTTATTTCTGATTGTAAATGACAATGTTGTACCTGGAATCGACAGTGTTGGGTTGTATATCCTTGTTTATCTTAATAAAGTCCTTTTGAGGAAAAAAAAAGGTACTCTGCACCTCAGCCATTCTACGGCTTTTGCTGCTCATGTAGGCTTGCTGGGCTCTCCCGCTGATGCCAATGGATATCCTGCCTATCCAAGATTCCTTGTAGCTTTCTATGTCTCCCCTTTGTCCAACACTGCTGCCTAGCCCTAGCTCTTGCAACTAACTCTTGGCTAGTCAGTCTGCCCTCTAGTGGAAATGGGGTGAAGCACATCTCTTTCACCTCTTGTGCTGTGAATATCAAAGTGGCCACTAGGGGCGCCTAAAACATTAATGCTTGCATGCATGTCTGTCAGAAGTGTGGCAATTAAGCACTTTTCATACAAAGGGCATCTGTTCTGAAATCACATGGACGTTAGTTTCTGTGGTCACATCGATGTAAATGGGGTTCAGGAGAAATTTTCTCGAACACGAAATTTATTTTTAGGAGACGTTTTAAATTGGATTTCCCAATCAGAGATGAAACTGACAGATGAAATGAATGAAGTGTATGATTCATATCCCCCCCCTCCCCCCTCAGTCGCACTACAGGGTGCCGCAATTTACCAGACCGATGAGAAAACAGTCTGGCCGCGGCAGAATCAATCACGGAAACCTGACTCTGGAAATAGCTCTACATCCAAACAAAAAAACGAGGGCCCTGCCTGGCTAATTTACGATGCCTCCTCAAGAAAACCGCAAAAAGGCTTAACGTCTTGGTCAATTAAAAAAAATAGTTTTATTTTTCAGTTTTATATTTTAGTTACTCGGCTGCGTCTGTCGTTTCGGCCCTGCTTACGTGACGATTGGCCCGGTCCGAACAATGATCCCCATAGACAGCTGGCGTAGGTCGGAGCCGCCTGTCTGCTTTTTCATCCCTATTTATGAATTTTACCACCGAAGTGGGAAAAAAAACAAAAAAAAAACGCCACGCCATCTGCAAATATTTTTATAGGACCTCAGCTATTCCTAACAAATCAAAAGTTTTATAAAGGCGTTGGCTTTATCCAATCCAATCTCCTCATAATCAAAATGTAAACATCTGGTATACCGCTGACCACTGTGTACAGGAGTATCTCTTTTGGCGTTCTCATATCTCCTGCATGTGAGTAGGCAGGTAGATCAAGCAGAGTATCAACTCCTCTACTCTCATCCAAAAGATTTTATCAGCAGAGTCGCCTTCGCTGATCATGCTGTTACTGTTCATGTGCCAATAAATTCAGTGTTTTAAATGATTTATCTCTAGAGCTATAGCAGACTAAAAAAAATGCACAGTGATGAGCTCTTCTCTCTGCCGCTCTACTACTCTCTCCTTCTATCAGCATCCAGAGACTTCATCTAAAGTATCTTATTTCTGCCCCTAGATGTCCTCAGCTTGATGACCAGCATCATTCAATCCACTTCCTCTGATGCCTGGTAATGACTAAGTGCTAACATTTGCGCGAAACGCGCCTACATTTTTTTCCCCTGCTCCATCTGTCAACCACTTGTCATATGAAGTTTCAATAAAAGGATTTTTGGAAGTGCAGCCGTCCAAAATCATTTCCTTATCCCCTGAGCCCAATTCATCCCGGACATGCTCCCAGCCTATGACTGGACAGTGAAAGGAGAAGCAGCACAGTGATGAGCTCTTCTCTCTGCCACTCTACTCTCTCCTTCTATCAGCATCCAGAGACTTCTACAGTATTTTATTTCTGCCACTAGATGTCCTCAGTCTGATGGCCAGAATCATTCCCTGAGTCCAGGTTGTTCCGAACCCCCCCCCCAGCATGTGGTTCGACAGTGAAAGGAGAAGCAGCACAGTGATGAGCTTGTCTCTCCGACACTTTACTCTCTCCTTCTATCAGCATCCAGAGACTTCTTCTGCAGTATTTTATTTCTGCCACTAGATGTCCTCAGTTTGATGACCAGCATCATTCAGTTCACTTCCTCTGAGCCCGAGTCATCCCGGACGCTCCCCCAGCCTATGACTGGACAGTGAAAGGAGAAGCCGCACATTGCTGAGATCACCTCCCTGCCACTTTACTCTCTCCTTCTATCAGCATGCAAAGAATTCATCTAAAGTATTTTATTTCTGCCACTAGATGTTCTCAGCTTGATGACCATTATCATTCAATCCATTTCCTCTGAGACCAGGTTATCCCAGACGCGTCCCCAGCCTGTGACTGGACAGTGAAAGGAGTAGCGGCACAGTGATGAGCCCTTCTCTCTTCCACTCTACAGCACATGAACTGATTGGCTTCTTGTTTATGCTTCTTCCAGCTGTACAGGGACTTCAAGAGGCTGATAAGCAGGTCACAATCAAGTACATTGAATATTTCATGAAGTATTAATGGCTACAAATCTGCATTGCTGTGGCATTGTATGATCCGCTCTCGCTTCTCCTATTACGTTTTCCGTTCTGAATTTCAGGAAAACAAAATTAAACAAAAAACACACATTATGCCGCCCTCGGCAAAATATTTTTCAACTGGGAGTTCCACCAGACAAGTTGGGAACTTTGATGTGGTCTGACATTTATCTGAGCGCCTCGAAGAATAGAACAATAAAAAGGAATGATTACATATTTCAAAGATGAGTAAGGACTGTTACACAACACAATGGAAAAACCAAAGAATATCACTTTCTCTGAGAAAAAAATAACAAACTCCGGCACGGAGGAACGAGTGAACTTGGGGACCTCCAGGTCTGGTTTGCATAACTAAAAAAATAAAATAAAAAAAATGTTTTCACTTGCTGCCCCTCCCAATCTGAACGAAGAGGTATGTATCTGCCGAATTCTGATACGGCCAGGAAATTTTTAACTATGTATGTGAAGGATCATAACTTTGATAGTTATTATTATTTAAGGTACTTATATAGTGCTGTCAACTTACACAGCTCTTTCCATATACATTGTGCATTCAGATCAGTCCCTACCCTCAAGGAGCTTACAATCTAAGGTCCCTAACTCACATCCATATACTAGGGCCAATTTAGACAGAAGCCAATTAGCCTACCAGCATGTCTTTGGAGTGTGGGAAGAAACCGGAGTACCCGGAGGAAACCCACGCAGGCACAGGGAGAACATGCAAACTCCAAGCAGGTAGTGTCGTGGTTGGGATTCGAACCAGCGACACTTTTTACTGCTAGGCGAGAGTGCTACCCACTACACCACTGTGCCACCCCAAGTCAACATCTAGATGCCAGAGTTTCTGACTCTGTGAATGCACACTTAGGAGTTTTACGTTCCACCTCCTCCTGTTACATGTTCCATAATATTAAATATATAACGGAACTTTGCACAGGGATGGTGGGAAGGAAGCCCTCATAATAGCCACAGCAGGTGTACAGACCCGGGTACACAGCACAGGGATGGTGGGAACTCCTCATAATGGGCACAGCTGGTGTACAGACCCAGGAACATAGCACAGGGGTGGTGGGAACCCCTCATAATAGGGAATTCAGTTCAGGGGTGGTGGGAATCCCTCATAATGCTCACAGTAGGTATACAGACCTGAGAACTCAGCACAGGCATAGTGGGAACCCCTCATAATGGGCATAGAAGGTATAAAGACCTGGGAACTCAGCACAGGGATGGTGGGAACCCCTCGTAAAGGGCACAGCAGGCGTACAGACCCGGGAACTCAGCACAGGGATGGTGGGAACCCCTCATAATGGGCACAGCAGGCGTACAGACCCGGGAACTCAGCACAGGGATGGTGGGAACCCCTCATAATGGGCACAGCAGGTGTACAGACCTGAGAATTCAGTACAGGGATGGTGGAAACTCATCGTAATGGGCACAGCAGGTGTACAGACCCAGGATCTTAGCACAGGGATGGTGGGAATATCTCATAATGATCACAGTAGGTATGCAGACCTAAGAACTCAACACGGAAATGGTGGAAGCCCCTCATAATGGGCACAGCAGGTGCACGGACCAGGGAACTCAGCACAGGGATGGTGGGAACCACTCAAAATATATACAGTATTTATAGGGTTTACGTACAGTATTAGGAGACCATAGGCTTCGTCCCGGTAGTCTCGGTAAGCCTTCCAGGGCTTGATCTCCAGTCGTTTGGGGTAATTGCTCTCCTCTCTGTACAAGGCTTCTAACAGGCAGGGAGCCCCGATGTGGACGGAGTCAAACGATCCCAGCTTCATGCGGAAAATTTTCCCATACTGCTTGTGGTAGTCGGCCTGGAGAGAGAGGGAGAAAACATGGACATATAACGTTACACCAGCGCAGTGGTTTCCCCGGCCACTGAAGATGGAGCTGCATTGGTCGTGGCTACAGGACATTATGGTCATCCTGTGCCAATACCCATGAAGACTTTTATTATTTAAAGCAGAACCAGTGTAATGAGCATTGCCTCTTGCTGCACAGCCCAATAGAAACATAGATACTTCTCTATCATGTGTTGGGGTTTGTTAGTAGTGCATTCAGAGTGGACGGGCAGATTTAATGCGTATCAAAATGTAAGAACACAAATGTGATATTTTGCAGCTTACCAGTCCTTAGATGTGGTGTCTGCATTACTTTTCTTTTTCTGGACTTTTCTTTTTACCTGGTGATTCTGCCAGTAACACACTTCCTATCAATGAGTGACAAAGCTCACTTACTGTATTGTATCTTTGGAGGAGCAGCTTTGTCACCATAGGACTGGAAGTATGTTAGGACTACAGAACATCCCCCCTCCCTCTCCTTATCTACATAAGGTAGTGGGAGGTCAGCTGGTTTTGGCTGATAAACATTGTTTTAGATAATAATGGACATCAATGGATTTCTTACAGGATATACAGATAAGAATAAAGTAAAGGAGAGAGGAAAGAAAATGGAAAGGGGAAAGGAAAGAAAAGGGAAGGAAAAGAAAAGAAAGGAAAGAGGAAAGGGGAAATGAAAGGAGAAAGGAAAGGGAAGAGGAAAAGAAAGAAGAAAGGAAAGGATAGAGGAAAGGAAAGAGGAAAGGAAAGGAAAGAGGAAAAGAAAAAAAAAAGGAAAGGCAAAAGGAAATGAACGGAAAAGAAGGAGTTAAGTAAAGGAGAGAGGAAAGGAAAGAATAAAGTAATGGATAGTGGAAAGATAATGGAAAGGCGAAAGGACAGAAAAGGGAAGGAAAGGAAAATAAAGGAAAGAAGAAAGGGGAAATGAAAGGAGTAAGAAAAGGGAAGAGGAAAGGAAAGAAGAAAGGAAAGGGAAGAGGAAAGGAAAAGGTAAGGAAAGGAAAAAAAAGGAAAGGCAAAAGGAAAGAGGAAAGGGGAAATGAAAGGAGAAAGGAAAGGGAAGAGGAAAGGAAAGAGGAAAGGAAAGAGGAAAAAAAGGAAAGGCGAAAGGAAATGAACGGAAAAGAAAGAATTAAGTAAAGGAGAGAAGAAATGAAAGAATAAAGTAACGGAGAGAGGAAAGAAAATGGAAAGGCGAAAGGACAGAAAAGGGAAGGAAAGGAAAGAAGAAAGGAGAAATGAAAGGAGAAAGGAAAGGGAAGAGAAGAGGAAAATAAAAAAAGAAAGAAAGGCAAAAGGAAATGAATGGAAAATAAAGAATAAAGTAAAGGAGAGAGGAAAGAAAATGGAAAGGGGAAAGGATAGAAAAGGGAAGGAAAGTAAAAGAAAGGAAAGAAGAAAGGGGAAATAAAAGGAGAATAGAAAGGGAAAGGGAAAGGAAAGGAATAGGTAAAAAAGAAAAGGAAAAAAAAAGGAAAGGCGAAAGGAAATGAAGTGAAAAGAAAGAATAAAGTAAAGGAGAGAGGAAAGGAAAGGAAAAAGGAAAGAATAAAGTAAAGGAGAGAAGAAAGAAAATGGAAAGGGGAAAGGGTAGAAAAGTTAAGGAAAGGAAAAGAAAGGAAGGAAGAAAGGGGAAATGAAAGGAGTAAGGAAAGGGAAGAGGAAAGGGAAGGGAAGAGGAAAGGAAAAAAAAAAAGGAAAGGCGAAAGGAAATGAACAGAAAAGAAAGAATAAAGTAAAGGAGAGAGGAAAGGAAGGGTGCAATGGAAAAGGAAAAGAAGAAAGAGAAAAAAGGTTTTGTCTAGCATGACACTTTAATTACTACGTAATTATTAATATTCTCAAACAGAACCAGTCATTCCAGAAGGTGAGGTTTTCCTGTCCCTGTAACCTGGATTTTGTCCTGCTGTCGGTTTCTCTGCCTAGTAAAAAATATTTGTAATCCCAATCCTCATTTCCATTCCAGAGAAACAACAACTTGCTGTATTTATGAAACATTCTATTTCATACACACATTGGCCTGGCGTAGCAGCTTCTATCTCACTGCTCTATGAGTTACAGATAAACAGGAGACTTTTATGACAAGGCTGCTTTGTCCAAGTGATCAATGCCAAACGACAGTGACCACCGACCATCGGTGAATGTGTTCCTTTCCCTGCAGACGGCAATCAGAGAGATGCACATTTGAATGCACACAGGGAAGGCGCGCTCCCTGACAGTAGCTGGGATGTGCACCTGTTGCTAGTAGAACCCTAAAGGGTTAAACAACCTCTTGTAGCTTATTTTGAATAAGGCAGCGGCCCATGTGGAAAGTTCAGCTATCTGCAACAGATTTCAGGCTGCTGTGCTGCAATCACTAAAAGAAAAAAAAAAAAAAAAGTATTTGCATACCGCTGCCTTCGCAGTACTACAGAGACCTACTGCTGTTAACCCTTCGCGCTCTGAAAACAATTTTTCAGCAGCAACTTCACCTTTTTAAAGTCCCTTATAGTACAAAAAAGAGAGAATAACATAAAAAAACAAAAACAATTAATATAAAAAAAAAAAAAAAATAATAATAATAATAATAATAATAATAATAATAATAAAATATATATATATATATATATATATATATATATATATATATATATATATATACACACACAAAATAATAATAATAATATAAAATAATAATAATAATAATTTTATATATATATATATATATATATATATATATATATATATATATATATATACATATATATACACACACACACACACACACACATTCGTATATAAAACCTAAGCATTGAAATAAAATTTTTAACTTAAATAAAAATCCACTTAATGTAAAAGATTTAAAGGAATATAAAAAAAAGCTATGCAAAACTATATATATATATATATATATGAAAAAAATAGAAAAATCAAAGTAAAGAATAAAATAAAATGACATAAAAATCCACTTAATGTAAAGAATTACCAGTGCCTGGTGCTGCCTCTTCAGCCCTCCTTTGCGCAGGATGTCCACGAGGCTGCCCAGCACGGGCCAGTTGGTGGGTCCAGGCAGGGTGGACAGGGCGTGTGGGCACTGAGGGGGTGGCGTAACCGGAAGCCCCTGGGTTTTCAGGTCGCAGGCTGTGGCCCCTGGGATGCTGTGGTGCAGGCTGATGTACCTGGACTTGAGCATCATCCACAACTTCTCTGCTTTGATCTTGGCAGCCATGGCATTAACAGGAGCAGACGTTCAGCAGCTGTGAAAATCTGCATTTTTAGCTAAGGTATATATAGACGGCTGAGGTGTCAGAAAGGTCTCCTTTCACAACAATCCCCAGCCAATCAGAGAGGCCCAATTAGACGATGGATCAGCTTCGTCAGGAGGGTGCTCTGGTACTTTGAGTTCATTAAAGGGCTGTTTTCTTGGCATGGGAAGGGCAGGCAGGAGCCAGATCCCAAGATAAAGGCGTTCCACAGAGAACTTCACTGATTAGTCACCTCTCGGAGGATGGACTTACTTTCCCTGCAAAGTTGACTTTTTTTTTTTCTTCTTCCCTTATTTGCTTTTGTTTGCTGTATGTCAGGTGTCACCCAAACGCTGACACAGGGGTGTCATGGCTGCACTCATTCACCTGCACTGATCGGTCACTGTGACTTTCTGTGCCTTAAAATGTAGAAACGTCAAGTCTGAACTTTTTTCAAAGTTTATTTTTTAATCAGTCGGTTTTAATCAATGAATTCACATTATAAATTGCAGTAATGTGCCTAAAACTGTGTACTTTCCAGCAATGCGCTGTAATGCGCTGCCCTTTTCCAGCTATACGGCGGTGTCATAAATCCTCTGTGCACTTTCCTGCAATGCGCAGTAACGTGCTGCCCTTCTGCAGCTGCCCAGTGGTGCCATTAATTCTCGGTGCACTTTCCTGAAATTCACAGCAACGCGCTGCCCTTCTGCAGATGGTCGGCGGTGCCATTAATTCCTATGTGCGCTTTCCTGCAATTCCTGCAATGCGCAGTAACATATGCACAGCCACCTTCTGCAGATGGGCGGCGGTGCCATTAATTCTTGGTGCATTTTCCTGCAATGCGCAGTAACGCACTGCCCTTTTGCAGATGCGTGGCGGTGCAATTCATTCTTCTTTCACTTTCCTGCAATTCCTGCAATGCGCAGTAACGTGCTGCCCTTCTGCAGATGTGCAGTGGTGCCATTCATTCTTTGTGCCCTTTCCTGCAATTCCTGCAATGCCCAGTAACGTGCTGCCCTTTTGCAGATGCAAGGCGGTGCAATTATATCCTCATTTGCTTTCCTGCAATGCCCAGTAACGCGCTGCCCTTCTGCAGATGAGTGGCGGTGCCATTCATTCTTTGCTCGCTTTTCTGCAATGCGCAGTAACGTGCTGCCCTTTTGCAGATGCGTGGCGATGCAATTCATTCTTCATTCACTTTCCTGCAATGCGCAGTAACATGCTGCCCTTCTGCAGATGTGTGACGGTGCCATTAATTCTTTGTGCCCTTTCCTGCAATGCGCAGTAATGTGCTGCCCTTCTGCAGATAAGCAGTGGTGCCATTAATTCTTGGTGCCCTTTCCTGCAATGCGCAGTAATGTGCTGCCCTTTTGCAGATGCGTGGCGATGCAATTCATTCTTCATTCACTTTCCTGCAATGCACAGTAACATGCTGCCCTTCTGCAGATGTGTGACGGTACCATTAATTCTTTGTGCCCTTTCCTGCAATTCCTGCAATGCCCAGTAACGCGCTGCCCTTCTGCAGATGTGCGGCGGCACTATTAATTAATAATGGCACCCCCCCCCCCATGCATCTGGGAATGCGCACCACACGTTTCACCACAGCGCAATGCCTCATAAGGGTCGTCCATGGATGGGCTGCACTACACATGACACGTGGAAGCGTGCAGCCGCGCCTGCACACACAAAGGACTCATTTACACTTGCGGTTGGGGGGAGGGAGGTAAAAATCGGCAGCTGAGCCACGGTTTTATCATGGCTCGATCGCCCGCCTTAAGCTGCAATGGCAGCCAGATGGTGGCTGTACATATGCTGCAGCCACAATGATTTACTTCGCTGCTGCAGCAAAAAATGAGACCTCTGTTGTGTTCGGCCGGTAATACTGCTGCCGATCACGACCCATTCAAGTGAATGTAGCCACATCGCAACCGCTCTGCAACTGCGTGCAATGTTTGCCGGAGTGCAGGCTTGTAGTCTCAGTGCTGCTCATCTCCTCCAGCCTCTTTCATCCACTTCATGCCCACGGGTACCTATAAGTGACCTGGTATCAGCTTCTTGAAGTCCTTGTACAGCAGGGCTGGAGTATGAGAGGAAAAAGCAGCACAAGGAGCCAGCCAGTTCATGTGCTGAGAAGAAGCATGCTGATAGGAGAAGAGAGCAGAGAGACATATAGATGAGCTCATCACTGTGCTGCTTCTCCTTTCACTGTCCAGTCACAGGTTGGGGGTGCGTCCGGGATGACCTAGGCTTAGAGGAAGTGTATTGAATGATGCTGGTCATCAAGCTGAAGACATCTGGTGTCAGAAATAAAATACTGCAGAAGAAGTCTCTAAATGCTGATAGAAGGAGAGAGTAGAGTGTCAGAAAGAAGAGCTCATCACTGTGCTGCTTCTCCTTTCACTGTCCAGTCACAGGTTGGGAGAGCATCTGGGATGACCTGGGCTCAGAGGAAGTGGGAAGTGTGACTTGGTATCAGCCTCTTGCAGTCCTTGGACAGCAAGGCTTGAGTATGAGAAGAAGAAGGAGCACAAAGAGCCAGCCAGTTCATATGTTGAGAATAAGCATGCTGATAGGAAGAGAGAGAAGAGTGACAGAGAGATGAGCTCATCACTGTGCTGCTTCTCCTTTCACTGTCCAGTCACAGGTTGGGGGTGCGTCCGGGATGACCTGGGCTCACAGGAAGTTGGAAGGGTGACCTGGTATCAGCCTCTTGCAGTCCTTGTACAGCAAGGCTGGAGTATGAGAGGAAGAAGCAGCTCAAGGAGCCAGCCAGTTCATTTGTTGAGAAGAAGCATGCTGATAGGAGGAGAGAGAAGAGTGACACAGAGATGAGCACATCACTGTGCTGCTTCTCCTTTCACTGTCCAGTCACAGGTTGGGGGTGCGTCCGGGATGACCAGGGCTGAGATGAAGTGGACTGAATGATGCTGGTCATTAGGCTAAGGACATCTAGTGGCAGAAATACCTTTCTACAGGAGAAGTCTCTAGAAACGAAGGTAAATATTACAGCAAAAGGTGGATTTGTTTTTTTATCTTTTAATAGGCTAGTCTTGCTATTTTTTTAAAGCTAGCCTCTAAGCAAGCAGATAAAGATAGCTGAAGACCAGATCTGTGAACTGTTTTATTGGACAATAGATAGAGACATTTTTCAGACTGATACCCCTACCATATAGCGCAGCTAGGTCCTTGACCTTACTTTTCTATCTTGCAGGTAAAGCAGTACAGCTTGGTCACAGACCTGCATCAGCCCGTAACAGAATCAACGAAGGCCGATTTTTGGAGTCCCTTTTCGAGCTGCCTTTAGTTCTGTAATGAGCCTTAGAATGGCAGCTGCAGAAAACTGCAACCTGATTTTCCACTGCTGATTGTTCTGCGCTGACAGCATCCATGTAAAAAAAGGTGCAAGCTATTTATACATTTCTCCATCCTGTTGTGCGGCGCTGTAACCTCGGGGGTCACGTTTGTTCCTCGGTGCACTCATTAACCCTCGATTGGCTCGCTCCCATTTTAGGTTGTGACCCTTGCACCTTTGTGCCCTGAACAGCCTGCCTGGAAGTCAGATATGTGATAATGAATTTTCTATCTGGTGTATTTCTTCACTCCTTGATGAGGGTTATGGGAAGGCAAAACAGTAGGGCCACATCAAAGATTTTACAAATCAGAGCCCCCCCTACATCCAATTCTACACCAGAGTCCTCCCTTACATCAGAGTCCCCCCTTACATCAGAGTTCCCCTTTACGTCAGGATCCACACCAGAGGCCCCCTTACATTAGAGTCCCCATCAGATTTCCCCTTACATAAGGGGGCCCCATCAAAGACCCCCCTTTACACCAGAGACCTCTCTAGATCAGGGTCCTCCCTTACATCAGACTCTACACCAGTAGTCTACCCTTACATCAGAGTCTCCCCTTACATCAAGGTCCCCACTAGAGACCCCCCTTACACCAGACTCCACATCAGAGACCCCCCTTACATCAAAGTCCCCCCTACATTAGGGTCCCCGTCAGAGTCCCCTTTACAATAGGATCTGCATCAGCATTCCCCCTTATATCAGAATCTCCATCAGAGTACCCTCCTTACATCAAGGTCCCCATTAGAGACCCCACCCACACCAAACTCCCTACCAGAGTCCCCCCCCCTTACATCAGAGTCCCCCCTACATTAGGGTCCCCATTAAAGTCCCCTTTACATCAGGATCCGCATCAGAGTCCCCTCCTTACACCAGACTCCACACCAGAGACCCCCTTACGTTAGAGTCTCCCCTACATTAGAGTCCCCAACAGAGTCCCCTTTACATCAGGATCCCTGTCAGAGTCCCCCTTACATCAGGGTCCCCATCAGAGACCCCCTCCCCCCTTTACACCAGAGAACTCCCTACATTGGGGTCCTCATCAGAGTCCCCCTTACATCAGGGTCCCCATCAGAGACCCCCTCCCCCCTTTACACCAGAGAACTCCCTACATTGGGGTCCTCATCAGAGTCCCCCTTACATCAGGGTCCCCATCAGAGACCCCCTCCCCCCTTTACACCAGAGAACCCCCTACATCGGGGTCCTCCTGTACATCAGGGTCCTCATCAGAGTCCCCCCCTTACATCAGACGCTGAAAACCAGATCTGTGGATTGTTTTATTGGACCATAGATACATAGAGACATTTTCCAGATTGCTACCTCTACCATATAGCGCAGCTAGGTCCTTGACCTCACTTTAATATCTTGCAGGTAAAGCAGTACAGCTTGGTCACAGACCTGCGTCAGCCTGTAGCAGAATCAACGAAGGCTGATTTTTGGAGTCCCTTTTCAAGCTGCTTTTGTTCTGTAATGAGGCTAGAATGGCAGATGCAGAAAATTGCAACCTGATTTTCCACTGCTGATTGTTCTGCAATGACAGCATCCATGTACAAAAAGGTGAAAGCTGTTTATACATTTCTCCATCCTGTTCTGCAGCGCTGTAACCTCGGGGGTCACCGGTGACAGAATCACTGCAGGGGAATCACGTTTGTTCCTCGGTGCACTCATTAACCCTCGATTGGCTCGCTCCCATTTTAGGTTGTGACCCTTGCACCTTTGTGCCCTGAACAGCCTGCACACCAGATGGAAGTCAGATATGTGATAATGAATTTTCCATCGGGTGTATTTCTTCACTCCTTGATGTGTGAGGGTTATGGGAAGGCAAAGCAATAGACAATTAATTGAATTATTACAGGCATCAGATAGAACCGGGGGGGCCCAGATGTCTCAGTATAGGGCGATATAAGAGATTTTACAAATCAGAGTCCCCCCTTACATCAGATTCTACACCAGAGTCCCCCCCTTACATCAGAGTCCCCCCCTTACATCAGAGTCCTCCTCCCTTACATAAGAGTCCCCCCCTTACATCAGAGTTCCCCCTTACATCAGACTCTACACCAGAGTCTACCCTTACATCAGAATCCCCCCTTACATCAGGGACCCCATTAGAGACCCCCCTTACACCAGACTCCACACCAGAGACCCCCCTTTCATCAGAGTCCCCCCTACATTAGGGTCCCTATCAGAGTCCCCTTTACATTGGGATCCCCGTCAGAGACCCTCCCTTACACCAGACTCCACACCAGAGACCCCCTTACATTAGAGTCCCCCCTACATTAGGGTCCCTATCAGAGTTCCCCCTTACATCAGGATCCCCATCAGAGTCCCCATCAGAGACCCTCCCTTACACCAGACTCCACACCAGAGACCCCCTTACATCAGAGTCCCCCCTACATTAGGGTCCCCATCAGAGTCCCCTTTACATCAGGATCCCCATCAGAGTCCCCCCTACATTAGGGTCCCTATCAGAGTCCCCTTTACATTAGGATCCCCGTCAGAGACCCTCCCTTACACCAGACTCCACACCAGAAACCCCCTTACATTAGAGTCCCCCCTACATTAGGGCCCCTATCAGAGTTCCCCCTTACATCAGGATCCACATCAGAGTCCCCATCAGAGACCCTCCCTTACACCAGACTCCACACCAGAGACCCCCTTACATCAGAGTCCCCCCTACATTAGGGTTCCCATCAGAGTCCCCTTTACATCAGGATCCCCATCAGAGTCCCCTCCTTACATCGGGTAAACCAGATTCCCAGCACCAGAAAACCAGTGCAGGATTAATGCTCATATTAGTGGTGTGTGCTCATTGCTCACAATGGTATGCTTCCAGGCAAAGAGGCAATAGATGTACTATTCCAGTTCATCGTGCTCTCATTCGTGTGCACACGAATTGGCATGCATACTTGGCACCCCGTGGCCTGATTAAACTGACCTTGCACAAAGAGCAGTTGCTGAAAGGTCTTCAGCTTGTACCCGTATTCCTGTGACCTGATCCATTGAACCTGCTTACCTGTGTACCCGGCTTTCTCCTGGACTTTGCCTTTGCTCCTGCATTAACCCTGTTCACCTGATCTCTCTGACCTCGGCCTGTTTACTGGACTCTTCTTTGCTCCTGATTCTGTACTGCGCTGCCCGGCTGTTATCCACCTTGGTCTGCCAACTGGACTTGCTCTGCCTGCTGACTCGGTCCATTGTTTTCGAAAAATATGCTGGTACCCAAGATGCGGGTCAGAGCCAACAGTTTTTCACATAAAAGTTACAAACATAAAAAACGTATTAAACATTCAGCACTGCCATTCAACAGCATCAGTGTAGAATGTAGATCCCAGATAAATGAAAGCAGCAATCATACCAGAGCAAATAATGAAGAAAATAATAATTAAAAAATATATATATATATATATATACACAGTATCTCACAAAAGTGAGTACACCCCTCACATTTTTGTAAATCTTTTCTTCTCTCTTTTCATGTGACAATACTGAAGAAATGACACTTTGCTACAATGTAAAGTAGTGAGTGTACAGCTTGTATAACAGTGTACATTTGCTGTCCCCTCAAAATAACTCAACACACAGCCATTAATGTCTAAACCGCTGGCAACAAAAGTCAGTACACCCCTAAGTGAAAATTGGGCCCAAAGTGTCAATATTTTATGTGGCCACCATTAATTTCCAGCACTGCCTTAACCCTCTTGGGCATGGAGGTCACCAGAGCTTCACAGGTTACCACTGGAGTCCTCTTCCCCTCCTCCATGACAACATCACGGAGCTGGTGGATGTTGGAGATCTTGCGCTCCTCCACCTTCCGTTTGAGGATGCCCCACAGATGATCAATAGGGTTTAGGTCTGGAGACATGCTTGGCCAGTCCATCACCTTTACCCTCAGCTTCTTTAGCAAGGCAGTGGTCATCTTGGAGGTGTGTTTGGGGTCGTTATCATGTTGGAATACTGCCCTGCAGCCCAGTCTCTGAAGGGAGGGGATGATGCTCTGCTTCAGTATGTCACAGTACATGTTGGCATTCATGGTTCCCTCAATGATCTGTAGCTCCCCAGTGCCGGCAGCACTCATGCAGCCCCAGACCATGACACTCCCACCACCATGCTTGAATGTAGACAAGACACACTTGTCTTTGTACTCCTCACCTGGTTGCCCCCACACACGCTTGTCACCATCTGAACCAAATAAGTTTATCTTGGTCTCATCAGACCACAGGACATGGTTCCAGTAATCCATGTCCTTAGTCTGCGTGTCTTCAGCAAACTGTTTGCAGACTTTCTTGTGCATCATCTTTAGAAGAGGCTTCCTTCTGAGATGACAGCCATGCAGACCAATTTGATGCAGTGTGCGGCGTATGGTCTGAGCACTGACAGGCTGACCCCCCCACCCCTTCAACCTCTGCAGCAATGCTGGCAGCACTCATACGTCTATTTCCCAAAGACAACCTCTGGATATGACGCTGAGCATGTTCACCCAACTTCTTTGGTGGACCATGGCGAGGCCTGTTCTGAGTGCAACCTGTCCTGTTATACCGCTGTATGGTCTTGTCCACCGTGCTGCAGCTCAGTTTCAGGGTCTTGGCAATCCTCTTATAGCCTAGGCCATCTTTATGTAGAGCAACAATTCTTTTTTTTCAGATCCTCAGAGAGTTCTTTGCCATGAGGTGCCATGCTGAAATTCCAGTGACCAATATGAGAGAGTGAGAGTGGTAACACCAAATTTAACACACCTGCTCCCCATTCACACCTGAGACCTTGTAACACTAACGAGTCACATGACACCGGGGAGGGAAAATGGCTAATTGGGCCCAATTTGGACATTTTCACTTAGGAGTGTACTCATTTTTGCTGCCAGCGGTTTAGCCATTAATGGCTGTGTGTTGAGTTATTTTAAAAGGGACAGCAAATTTACACTGTTATTCAAGCTGTACACTCACTACTTTACGTTGTAGACAAGTGTCATTTCTTCAGTGTTGACACATGAAAAGATAGAATAATATATTTACAAAAATGTGAGATACTGTATAGATAGATAGATAGATAGATAGATAGATAGATAGATAGATAGATAGATAGATAGATCTAACTATATCTGTACATACAACATTAGTACAGCGGCCAACACTATATCCCCCCTTGTCATAACAAGAGATATCAAAGCACCCATCAAGACCCACTTAGACCCAGCATCTCATCACAAATAAAAAAAATACATTTAAAAAAACCCCAACCAGGGGCCAATTAATCAGATGCTGTGGAGCTATTTTCCATCCAACCACCCCATACCTTTTTTAACTTATATATGGCCAGGTTTAGTGCCCGAAATTTTATTTCAGCTCGGGGAGGTTATCTGCAGTGAAATAAAGAGAAGTAAATACAATTTGTTACAATGAATCTTTTGCCGTTTTCCCTTGAACAAACCTGATGATTTTTTACTTGTGACTAATCTGCAGGCCCCGTTCCCCCCACTTTCCCTTCTGGGGTCAGAGAACAGTCTGTGCTGTTCATTATGTGGATTCTGGAGAAGGAGGAATTGTTTAATCGATGCCGGCCAGTGCGAGGGAATGCATCTCGGCACCGCCATCTCTAGATACAGGGTAATGTCATATGACTCATGTGTTTGGCCACTTCATAATTCTCCCATAGAAAGTAAAACAAGCAGGAGTTCATTGGGTTTACCATCTGTACAAGACCAGCGGATTTCCTCTACAGGGGTCACAGAGCTGAAAGAGAACCAACCACAATTGGGATTGTGCAAGAATCTGAACATTCCACCTTAAGTACGTAAACCCAATCACCTATCTTCTAAACTCACTTTGGAATAATCCTCCCTGGTGATCCTGCCATGAAGACCCTTGTTCAGGCACTTCCTGTTGTAGAGTGACACGCTCTGTTCCTGTCACCAATTGCCAGGGCCGGGACAAGGGGTTGGCAGAAGGGACGGCTGCCCTGGACGCAGCGTGTATTTTAGGGATGGGGGCACCGCAAGTTCCTTCTACTATAAGACTGACAGAAGTAGTGACAGCGGCATCACTACTTCTGTCAGCCCAGCCCTGGACGCAGAAAGGAGGAAAGGAGAGAGCAAGGAGGAGGCGAGGGCTGTTTTCTCTCACACATAATTAGGGGGGGGGGGATTGGGCATTTTTGCCCTGGGCACTGGATGATCTTGCCCCAGCATTGCCAACATTGGTGTCAGTGGGAGGTATTGTGCCCCATCAATGGTGTCAGTGGGAGGAATAGTGTCCCATCATTGGTGTCAGTGGGAGAAATAGTGCCTCATCATTGGTGTCAGTGGGAGGAATAGTGTCCCATCATTGGTGTCAGTGGGAGAAATAGTGCCTCATCATTGGTGTCAGTGGGAGGAATAGTGTCCCATCATTGGCGTCAGTGGGAGGAATAGTGTCCCATCATTGGTGTCAGTGGGAGGAATAGTGCCTCATCATTGGTTTCAGTGGGAGGAATAGTGTCCGATCATTAGTATCAGTGGAAGGTGTTGTGCCCCATCATTGGTGTCAGTGGGAGGAATAGTGCCCCATCATTGGTGTCAGTGGGAGGAATAGTGCCCCATCATTGGTGTCAGTGGGAGGAATAGTGCCCCATCATTGGTGTCAGTGGGAGGAATAGTGTCCCATCATTGGTATCAGTGGGAGGTATTGTGCCCCATCATTGGTAACAGTGGGAGGAATAGTGTCCCATTAGTCAGCGGGGGGAATTATGCCCCACTTTTGGTATCAGTGGACGAAATAGTACCCTGAGGGCTGGATATAAGCAAGCAAGGGGCCACAGTTTGGAGACCCCTGCAATAAAGGATAAATAAAAATTCAGCTTATAGTATACAATACTTTAACAAACTAAATGCCATTCAGTTAGGGTTTGCATCTACTTTAAAGAGGGCCTAGCTAGATATATTTTTATCTTAATTACATAAGTAATGTGTTAGTAACACTTATGCCACGTACACACGTACACACATAAACTCCGACGGAATTCCGCTCAAGCGGTCTTGCATACACACGGTCACACCAAAGTCCGACCGTCCAGAACGCGGTGACGTACAACACGTACGATGGGACTAGAAAAAGGAAGTTCAATAGCCAGTATCCGATAGCTTCCGTCTCATACTTGCTTCAGAGCATGCGTCGTTTTTGGTCTGTCGGAACAGCATACAGACGAGAGGTTTTCCGGATAGGAATTGGTTCCGTCGGAAATATTTAGGACATGTTCCATTTCTAGGTCTATCAGAATTTTCGAGAAAAAAAAAGGCCGATGGGGCATACACACGATCGGAATAGACGATGAAAAGCTTCTGTCAGACTTTCTCTGTCGGACATTCCACTCGTGTGTACGCGGCTTAAGTGGCATTCATTACCTCTTACTGAGATCACAGTACTCTGCTTGATAATGCCTTCACTTGCTTTTCTCTCCAGAATGAACACACCATCTTTGTTCAGGCATCACCCAGGGTTACCAACTACTTGTGGACTGAGATGCCCACTCAAAGATGACACAGGTGGGGGGCGTGTCCAAGATGGCAGAGTGACCAGACATCTTTCCCAGAGCTCTGCTGGGTACTTCTCCTACACTTACCAGTACCTGAGTGATCAGACGACCTGTGCTGCTGCAACTGTTGGCGGATGCCTTCTAAATCATTGGCAGTGGCAAGGGTGGTAAGAAACTCCACTTTCCCCCCGGGAATTACTGGTATCACCGGCCCTGAGCTTTGGACGTGGCCTGCCCAGCTGCCATGCGCCAATATGGTGTCCCAGACAGACTCTCCTGTGGAGGCCTCCGTCTCCCTTCTAGGGATTCCGGAGGTTATGGCGGCAATTGCATCCTGTCAGACTGCCATAGCCACTTGTTAGATGACCCTCACAAGCAAAATTTAGGTGGTGCAGTTAGACATGTGACTTATCCATCAGGACAAGGTATGGGTAGGCCACATGGAGGACATGGTGGCGGAACACGATGGGGCTCTCCATACGCTACAATCTAAACTGAAAACCCTGGAATACAGGGCAGATGATGCCGAAAATCGATGCCGCCGGAATAACATACGCATTATTGGTCTAGTGGAGGGAGCTGAGGGCAAGAATCCCACAGTATTCGTTGAAGAGCTCCTGTGCTCTCTCCTACCAGCGACCCAGTTGTCACCATACTTTACGGTGGAGAGGGCCCACCATATGCCTCCACAGCCAGGGCCACAAGGAGCTCCCCCACGCACCTTCATACTGTGGCTACTTAATTTTCGGGACCATGATGAGCTATTGCGGGCAGTGAGATTGGCGGGGGAGTTGCATTACACGAATAATTGGCTGATGATGTTTCTTGACTATTCTGTAGAGACGCAAAAACTCCGCAAGTCATTTGACGCTGTTAAAGCTGCTCTCCATAACAGGAAAATTAAGTATAGCGTTCTCTTCCTGGCCAAGCTGAGGGTTTGTGGATGGGGAAGCAGTTAGATTCCTTACCTCTCCAAAGGATGCAGCAGACTTGCTGGAGTCCTGACCTCCGCAGGGATGAAGACCTTTGGTGCGGATGCAGTCGGGATCTTGTCCAACTTTATGATTCCCTTTATTGGCTCTGCAGCTTCTCTACTCATGGCACTGACTCCATTATTTCTGTTTATTTTCGGGGACTGTTTCTTCACCCTGTTCTGCTATATGATATTTAGGGGGCTCAATCCCCGACTACAGTTTCTCCCCACAATGCTGAGAGATGGAGTCATCGTTGTTGCAAGACCTTCCTAAGATTTGTGCCCCTGGTACAAGCCAGGTGATTACCCTAACTCAGGTATCACGTTTTCCTTGATCCAGCACCTCCTGATGGGAACTATATGCATTAATATCTGCTATTAACTCCAGGAGAAAGGAGCAACTGAATATTGTCATGGTTTGACTATTGCTCCACGTTTTGTTACATGTCTCCTGTGCTTCCAGTTTCAGGCAGGTTATAGGGGATATAAGTGGTCTCACACTATGTGGGATCTGCAGGGTGGGGGGATGGGAGGGTCGGCCGTTGCTGACCGAGGTTGGACATTTACATTTTTTAGGTTTTGTTGCTTTTATTTTTATGGTTTCATTTTGAATTATTATTTTATTGTTCCTTAATGGCATGGACTACCTTTCTTTGACAGGATATATGGCAGGGTGTTAAGACAGAGGGACAAGGACGGAGGTGATGTATCTCTGCCTGCTGCCCCTTGGAGTGCTGGGGTGCAGACGTACCTATTCTCCCTGAGCTACACTTATATATGTAGCAATATAGACTACAACCGTAATGTATTTCCATGCATCACATGTCCCTCTAATGATCAGTGTTATCAGGTGACATCAAATTTGTGCCAAACAAAAGGGATTGTGGAATGAGTGGTTCCTCAGACTGATAATTGCTTCACGTGATCATGCTTCTGGACTACATATCCCAGGGATCTTTGCTAACATCAGGAAGATTGCTGGGAGTAGCTATAAAAGAAGCAAAAGCCTGTGCGGAGCTCTCTTCCTCCTGGGCCTGACGTGAGACGGACCTCTCTGTGCATGGAGAAAAGGGTCACGGCCTATCACGCGGTATAACACACTCCAATCCGTACCAGAGGGGCCCAGTTCCACTGCTTGTCATCTGATGTCCATCCAGCACCACTGTACCAAGCTTCACATCGGGAGATCAAGATGGCGGATTCACTGCACGAGTCTTGCTACACGAGATACTGTCCGGAAGACATCATATCAGCCTGGTCGTTGATGAGAGGGCAATCGCCCAACCTTTACCCACCCTTTGTCACGGATTCACTGGGACACTTTGCATGGACATCTTTACCTTAGAAATACTTTACTGAACCTATTTTAAACACTGTGCTTAGACATCTTTAGCCTTCTTCACTACAAATAATCTATTGCTTCCTACTGTACCTTATCGGATTACAGTTAATGAGCTCCTACGTACCGGTGAAGACCATCAGATCTGCAACAGGGACGTTACTGCTATTACTGATACAAGGGCCATTATACTATTACTTCTAAGCCTGATCTCTAATGATCAGTCCCTCTAATGATCAGTGTTATCAGGTGACATCAAATTTGTGCCAAACAAAAGGGATTGTGGGATGAGTAGTTCCTCAGACTGATAATTTCTTCACATGATTATGCTCCTGGACTACATATCCCAGGGATTTTTGCTAACATCAGGAAGATTGCTGGGAGTAGCTATAAAAAAAGCAAAAGCCTGTGCAGAGCTCTCTTCCTCCTGGGCCTGACGTGAGACAGACCTCTCTGCGCATGGAGAGAGGGGTCGCGGCCTATCACGCGGTATAACACACTCCAATCCGTACCAGAGGGGCCCAGCTCCACTGCTTGTCATCTGATGTCCATCCAGCACCACTCCGGTCGCCTGCCAGTCTGTGTACAAAGCTTCACATCGGGAGATCGAGATGGCGGATTCACTGCACGAGTCTTGCTACACGAGATACTGTTCCGGAAGACATCATATCAGCCTGGTCGTTGATGAGAGGACAATCGCCCAACCTTTACCCACCCTTTGTCACGGTTTCACAGGGACACTTTGCACGGACATCTTTACCTTAGGAATACTTTACTGAACCTATTTTAAACACTGTGCTTAGACATCTTTAGCCTTCTTCACTACAAGAAATCTATTGCTTCACACTGCACCTTATCGGATTACAGTCAATGAGCTCCTACGTACCGGTGAAGACCATCAGATCTGCAACAGGGACGTTACTGCTATTACTGATACAAGGGCCATTATACTATTACCTCTAAGCCTGATCTCTCTTTAGGGTAACAGTTATAGGCCGGCCAGGTTCCATCTTCTACAGTGTGTCAGTATAATCCGCTGTATTTATTCATTCAAGGGCTAGCATTATTTCTTTGAGGTAGTGTATATAACATACTGTTTATTTGTTGATATCTTGCTTTGTGTCATTCGGAGGAATTTGTTTGCTGAGTTGGCGCTGTTGCCTAAAACTCAGCAAATCTATTACCTCCTCTTTGTGACAACATCCCTTTAATCGGTTCAAGTAAATATTATCAGAACATAAGTAGACAGAGTTGTCTGATTTATTACTTTACAGTGTACGAGGATGTCGGAACCCAGAGTGTCAGGTGGGTTGGACTGTTCACCAGGTCATGGCAGTGCAGATCAGTAAGTAATTCCAAGCAGCCCCTTAGGGGGTCGTGCTACATATAGTACTAGCATTATGTCTACCCCTACTATAATATCGTGGAATGTGCGGGGTCTAAACTCCACCATAAACCGTTCCCTGGTATTTAATCACCTTAAAAAAATTTACTTCCCATATAGTTCTACTCCAGGAAACCCATCTTGTTGGATCTCGTGTTCTAGGCCTTAAGCGGGTGTGGGTTGGCATGCACTATCATGCCACGCACTCCAGGGGGGTCAGTATATTAATACATAGATCACTTCCCTTTCAGCTTCTTGATTTTAAGATAGACCCTGAGGTTCGGTATATAGTGATGCATGCTCTCGTATCCAATGCTCCCCTGATATTGGTGTGCCTTTATTTGCCCCCCCCCCCCAACTGACGTTTCTATACTTACCACTGTTATGCAGAAGGTGATGATTTATGATGTTAATGATGTGTTGATTATGGGGGGACTTTAATATGACTCCCTCTCCGGATATGGATAGGCTCTCTTCTGCCTCCCAGTGGTCCCCTGGCTTGGCCCAGTGGATGGGCGCGTTCGATCTGATGGATGTCTGGCGACACTTTCATTCTACTCTTCAGGAGTTTTCGTGTCACTCGGCATCCTTCCGGACGTCCTCGCGCATTGGCTTGGTCCATGCTTCCCGCTCCGTACTGCGCAGGGTAACTGAGGCCACTCTACTCCCAAGGAGGGTTTCGGATCAGGCTCCAGATTCTGGATAGAGGACCCCACTATACAAGAGCATTTTCAGGAGGGAGTGGCTCACTCTGCTGCCCCGACGAATACCTGGGATGCTTTCAAGGCCTGGTCCCATGGAGCATATATTTCCCGCATAGCAGCGGCACGCAAAGCATCCGCAAAGTCCTTGGATAGGTTGGAGCGGGAGGTTAGCCAGAAGGAAGCCTCCTATGTTGCAGATCCTAGTCCTGACACATATGGGGCCTGGCAGTTTGCTCTACAGCATGTGTCTCTGTTGCGGATGGATATGACCCATAAATCCCAGCTACACACTGCTCAGAGAATATTCGAAAATTGGAATAAGAATGGCAGACTATTAGCGTGGCTTGTTAAGGGGCAGTTTGCGGTGACCTACATTAGTGGGGTTAGAGATCTCGCCGGGGTCATGCGGCGGTCACCCACTGAGATTAATGATAGATTCCTTCTCTATTACCGGCAGTTATACTCTTCCCGGGTGACTTCTACAGCCTCTGACCTGCACGCCTACCTAGATAAAAACTGCCTTCTCTAGACTTGCCGAAAAAAAACTTGTGCCAATCTAGAACAGGAGATAACATTGGAGGAGGTACAGCTAGCCATGACTTCACTTAAACCAGGGAAAACCCCAGGAGTCGATGGTCTGTTCTTGTTAAAAAAAAAAAAGATGACACAGTCATGTAAATGTTAGTTCTGGGCTGTGTTCACAGATGTCTGACACAGATCAGACCCTGCTGCAGCTTCTTACCTTGCGACTTGCTACAAAGTTGCAATGGACAATCTGAGTGATCCCTGGGAGGAAATGCTTCATCCTGCCTGCAGCAGACCAATGACATCATCCCAGCCTAGGCAAAGTCACTGACTGCAGTTCAAGGATAGTTTTGTAATGATAAAAGGTGGACTTGTTAAAGTAATATTATAGGTCTCTAATGCTTTGTGTATTGTTTTTTGTTTTTTTTTGTTGTGGTCGTCTATTGCTAATGTGATATCACATTATCTGTATAAATTAACAAAATCTGGGTTATGCATCACAAAGGAGCAGACTCAGATCCCCTCCTTAGGTGTGTTTCCTGGACCCCCCGCCGCCTCCTCCTCGTTGTCCTGCTTGGCGCACACCATACCAAGACCAAACAGGGGCATCATGGGAGACGAGCGCTTATGTTTTATGGCTTTTTTCGTGGTAAACTATGACAAGCGGAGGATATTAAATAACGAGGGCCTCAGGATTTCATAAACATCCAGCGTCTATGGCTAGACATGTTACTATTTGTGCTGTAATAGGCGTACACAAAACAGTCAGCGCTGCAGGGCTGGAGAAGTCAGGAAAATGAAATGAATCGTATGTAGGGTAAAGGTGACGCCGCTTTGATTTACGATGTACACAAGGCCAGAGGGACTCCACCCATGTTTAGTCCTAATTAATAAAAAGATTGTTAGTGAATTAATGCTATCAGCTCTCTGCTGCCCCCGAGTGGACAAAAAAACAAACAGAAAGGTCTGGTGGTTAGTACAGGGATGAGGGGCTCTGTTCTGCAGTCTTCACTACAATCAGCCAATAGTAGGCTTACTTTATTTATTTCTATTACAGGTATTTATACAGCACCTTAGGGCTAGGAAGTCACAACGGTCTCTAGGAGCTTACAATCTAAGGTCCTTACATCACACGCACACACTCACATGGTAGGGCCAATTACCCACCAGAGAGGGAGAGAGGGAGAGAAAGGGAGAGGGAATAAGAAGAGGAGAGGGGATAAGAAGAGATGAGGGGATAAGAAAGGGAAAGGGGATAAGAAGAGGAGAGGAGATAAGAAAGGTAAAGGGGATAAGAAGAGGAGAGAGGATAAGAAGGGGAGGGGGGATAAGAAGGGGAGAGGGGTTAAGAAGGGGAGAGGGGATAAGAAGGGGAGAGGGGATAAGAAGAGGAGGGGGGATAAGAATCTGAGAGGGGATAAGAAGAGGAGAGGGGTTAAGAAGGGGAGAGGGGATAAGAATGGGAGAGGGGATAAGAAGGTGAGAGGGGATAAGAAGAGGAGAGGGGATAAGAAGAGGAGAGGGGTTAAGAAGGGGAGAGGGGATAAGAAGAGGAGAGGAGATAAGAAAGGGAAAGGGGATAAGAAGAGGAGGGGGGATAAGAAGAGGAGAGGGGATAAGAAGAGAAGGGGGGATAAGAAGGTGAGAGGGGATAAGAAGAGGAGAGGGGATAAGAAGGGGAGAGGGGATAAGAAGGGGAGAGAGGATAAGAAGAGGAGAGGAGATAAGAAAGGGAGAGGGGATAAGAATGGGAGAGGGGATAAGAAGAGGAGAGGGAATAAGAAGAGGAGGGGGGATAAGAAGGGGAGAGGGGTTAAGAAGGGGAGAGGGGATAAGAAGGGGAGAGGGGATAAGAAGGTGAGAGGGGATAAGAAGAGGAGAGGGGATAAGAATGGGAGAGGGGATAAGAAGAGGAGAGGGGTTAAGAAGGGGAGAGGGGATAAGAAGAGGAGGGGGGATAAGAAGGGGAGAGGAGATAAGAAGGGGAGAGGGGATAAGAAGGTGAGAGGGGATAAGAAGAGGAGAGGGGATAAGAATGGGAGAGGGGATAAGAAGAGGAGAGGGGTTAAAAAGGGGAGAGGGGATAAGAATGGGAGAGGGGATAAGAAGGTGAGAGGGGATAAGAAGGTGAGAGGGGATAAGAAGAGGAGAGGGGATAAGAAGAGGAGAGGGGTTAAGAAGGGGAGAGGGGATAAGAAGGGGAGAGGGGATAAGAATGGGAGAGGGGATAAGAAGAGGAGAGGGGTTAAGAAGGGGAGAGGGGATAAGAATGGGAGAGGGGATAAGAAGGTGAGAGGGGATAAGAAGAGGAGAGGGGATAAGAAGAGGAGAGGAGATAAGAAAGGGAAAGGGGATAAGAAGAGGAGGGGGGATAAGAAGGGGAGAGGGGATAAGAAGGGGAGAGGGGATAAGAAGAGGAGAGGGGATAAGAAGGGGAGAGGGGATAAGAAGGGGAGAGGGGATAAGAAGAGGAGAGGGGATAAGAAGGGGAGAGGGGATAAGAAGGGGAGAGGGGATAAGAAGAGGAGAGGAGATAAGAAAGGGAGAGGGGATAAGAATGGGAGAGGGGATAAGAAGAGGAGAGGGGTTAAGAAGGGGAGAGGGGATAAGAAGGGGAGAGGGGATAAGAAGAGGAGAGGGGATAAGAATGGGAGAGGGGATAAGAAGAGGAGAGGGGTTAAGAAGGGGAGGGGGGATAAGAAGGGGAGAGGAGATAAGAAGGGGAGAGGGGATAAGAAGGTGAGAGGGGATAAGAAGAGGAGAGGGGATAAGAATGGGTAGGGATGAGCCGAACACCCCCCGGTTCGGTTCGCACCAGAACCCGCGAACGGACCGAAAGTTCGCACGAACGTTAGAACCCCATTGACGTCTATGGGACTCGAACGTTCGAAATCAAAAGTGCTCATTTTAAAGGCTAATTTGCATGGTATTGTCCTAAAAAGGGTTTGGGGACCCGGGTCCTACCCCAGGGGACATGTATCAATGCAAAAAAAACTTTTAAAAACGGCCGTTTTTTCGGGAGCAGTGATTTTAATGATGCTTAAAGTAAAAAAAAAAAGTGAAATATTCCTTTAAATATCGTACCTGGGGGGTGTCTATAGTATGCCTGTAAAGTGACGCGTGTTTCCCATGTTTAGAACAGTCCCTGCACCAAATGTCATTTTTAAAGGAAAAAATCTCATTTAAAACTGCTTGCGGGTTTAATGTCATGTCGGGTCATGGCAATATGGATGAAAATCAGTGAGACAAACGGCATGGGTACCCCCCAGTCCATTACCAGTCCCTTTGGGTCTTGTATGGATATTAAGGGGAACCCCGCACCCAAATTAAAATAAGGAAAGGTGTGGGGCCACAAGGCCCTATATACTCTGAACAGCAGTATACAGGCGGTGCAAACAAGACAGGGACTGTAGGTTTGTTGTTAAGTAGAATCTGTTTGTAATTTTGAACATTTTTAACGTGTTTAGCTCCAGCCAAAAAATCTTTTCTAAGCTTTTTGGAAAACATAGGGAAGGGTTATCACCCCTGTGACATTTGTTTTGCTGTCTTTCCTCCTCTTCAGAAGATTTCACCTCACTTTTTTGTCCCAATGAAAAATGTTTTTTGAAAATTTGGGTTTTTTTGTGGAACAAGGATTGGAAAGCATCAGTGGAAAGGAGAACTTGTTTTCCCATATTAACTCTTACAGGAGAGAATTTCCCTTCCTAGGGGTAGATTTCATCTCACTTCCTGTTGTCTCCTTCCGTTTGCAAGTAGGAGTCGTTTGTAAGTTAGATGTTTGAAAGTAGGGTCCTGCCCTATATACTCAGCAGAAATTTGGGCCTTAGGTGTTGCTGTGGCCACAACACTGTAAGCCCTCACAGGGCCCTGCTGTGAAATATTAGATCAAGAATTGTAATTACATGCCCCTGTTGAACAGGAGCTGAAAAATTAGGCCTTAGGCACTGGTGCTGGTGCCACAACACTGCAACCCCTCACAGACACTCTAGTTGGAACGCAGGAACGAGCCCTGCTGCAAATTATTGCTTCAAAAATTGTAATTACACGCCCCTGTTAGACAGGGGCAGAAAAATTGGGCCTTAGGCACTGGTGCTGGTGCCACAACACTGCAACCCCTCACAGACACTCTAGTTGGAACGCAGGAACGAGCCCTGCTGCAAATTATTGCTTCAAAAATTGTAATTACACGCCCCTGTTAGACAGGGGCAGAAAAATTGGGCCTTAGGCACTGGTGCTGGTGCCACAACACTGCAACGCCTCACAGACACTCTAGTTGGAACGCAGGAACGAGCCCTGCTGCAAAGTATTGCATCAAAAATTGTAATTACACGCCCCTGTTAGACAGGGGCAGAAAAATTGGGCCTTAGGCACTGGTGCTGGTGCCACAACACTGCAACAAGCTATCAGCGTGATGATTGAGGAGGAAGAGGATAATTACTCAGGGATAGTCACTCAGCATCAGCATAGGCAGTCTTTGAAGGGATCTGAGATTTCAAAAAAAATTATTCGGTTACATCAGCATCAGGTGCTTGGTAGCTGGTGGTGATCCAAGACTCATTCATTTTTATGAAGGTCAGCCGATCGACCGAGTCGGTGGACAGACGCACCCTGTGATCGGTTACCACGCCTCCAGCAGCACTGAATGTGCGTTCCGAAAGAACGCTGGATGCAGGACAGGCCAGTAGCTCAATTGCATACTGTGCAAGCTCTGGCCAGTGATCCATCCTCAAGACCCAGTAACCCAGAGGATTTTCGGTGGGAAAGGTGTCCAAGTCTGATCTTGCCCCTAGGTATTCCTGCACCATGTAAAACAGACGCTGGCGATGGTTGCTGGAACCGATCATACCTTGGGGCTGCGGACCAAAAAATTGTCTGAACGCATCGGTCAGACGGCCACCTTCTCCACCGCTCCTTCTTTGACTGACCGAAGCCTCAGCAACACGTTGTCCAGAAACAGGAGTTTGTAACCTCCCAGTCTCTGGGAACGCGTTGCACAGACCTTTCTGCAAGGCCTCCCGAAGATGTTTCATCCTCTGCTCCCTCTGCGATGGCAAGATAAGGTCCGCAACCTTACCCTTGTAACGTGGATCAAGGAGGGTTGCCAGCCAGTATTGGTCCTTCTCCTTGATACCACGAATACGAGGATCCTTACGCAGGCTTTGCAGGATCAGGGAGGCCATGCAGCGTAGGTTTGCTGAGGCATTCGGTCCGGAGTCCTCTGGGTCACTAAGAACGACATGGTCCGCAGCCACCTCCTCCCAGCCACGTACAAGTCCATGTGTTTCTTGGGACTGATCCCTTAAAGACTGCTGCTGATGCTGAGTGCCAGGCTCCACCTCCATACTGACACAATCTTCCTCCTCCTCCTCTTCCTCCTCGTCCTCTTCCTGTGTGATCGGCGGGCACGCAGGAACACTGTCTGGATAAAGGGGGCCTTGAGAGCTAAGGAAGTCCTCCTCTTCCTGCCTCTGTTCTGCCTCAAGTGCCCTGTCCATTATTCCACGCAGCGTGTGCTCCAACAGGTGGACAAGGGGGACAGTGTCACTGATGCATGCACTGTCACTGCTCACCATCCTCGTGGCCTCCTCGAATGGTGACAGGACAGTGCATGCATCCCTGATCATGGCCCACTGGCGTGGGGAAAAAAAACCAAGCTCCCCTGACCCTGTCCTGGTGCCATAGTCGCACAGGTACTCATTTATGGCCCTCTGCTGCGTGTGCAGCCGCTGCAGCATGGCCAACGTTGAGTTCCACCTGGTGGGCATGTCACAGATTAGGCGGTTCTTGGGCAGGTTAAACTCCTTTTGGAGGTCCGTCAGCCGAGCACTGGCATTATATGACCGGCGGAAATGCACACAGACTTTCCTGGCCTGCCTCAGGACATCCTGTAAGCCCGGGTACCTGCCCAAGAACCGCTGCACCACCAAGTTAAGGACGTGAGCCAAACAGGGCACATGGGTCATTTGTCCCTGTCGGAGGGCAGAGAGGAGGTTGGTGCCATTGTCGCAAACCACCATTCCTGCCTTAAGTTGGCGTGGCGTCAACCACCTCTGAACCTGCCCCTGCAGAGCTGACAGAACCTCTGCCCCAGTGTGGCTCCTGTCCCCCAAGCACACCAGCTCAAGCACCGCATGGCATCTTTTGGCCTGCGTACTTGCGTAGCCCCTTGAACGCCTACGGAGCACCGCTGGTTCCGAGGAAGAGGCCATGGAGGAAGAAGAAGAGGAGGGGGTGGAGGAGAGAGGTGTGTCACAATCAGCATTTTGGAGGCGTGGTGGCGGAACAACCTCCAACACTACTGCACCTTGTCCTGCATCCTTCCCAGCTGCCAGCAGAGTCACCCAATGCGCCGTGAAACTTAGGTAACGTCCCTGTCCATGCCTGCTGGACCATGAGTCAGCGGTAATATGCACCTTACCGCTGACCGCCCTGTCCAGCGAGGCATGGACATTGCCTTCCACATGCCGGTAGAGAGCCGGAATCGCCTTCCGTGAGAAAAAGTGGCGTTTGGGTACCTGCCACTGAGGAACCGCACATTCCACAAACTCACGGAAGGGGGCAGAGTCTACCAACTGAAAAGGCAGCAGTTGAAGTGCTAGCAATTTTGCCAAGCTAGCATTCAACCGCTGGGCATGTGGATGGCTGGGAGCAAACTTCTTTCGGCGGTGCAGCAGCTGGGGCAGGGAAATTTGCCTGGTACAATCTGACGTCGGTGTACCAAAAGCAGATTGCCCACAAGTACTTGGCTGTGACACACCTAATTCTACACCTTCATTCCTCTCACTGCAGGTCTCAGAGAGGACTGAAGGTCTAGTGGGGTTGGAAATCTCAGCTGATGAGGAGCAAGGAGAGATCCTCTTTGTTCTTTGGTGTGGGTCTTTTAGATACGCTTGCCAACGAACTGCATGGCAGGTCAACATATGTCTGGTCAAGCATGTGGTACCCAAGCGGGAGATATTTTGGCCACGCGAGATACGCTTGAGACATATGTTGCAAATAGCAGCGGTGCGATCTGATGCACTCGTCTCAAAAAAGGCCCACACCAAAGAACTTTTTGAATAACGCGCAGAGACTGCAGCGCCCTGCACATGTGGAGCTTTGGGGTGTGATGCAGTCAATGTGCTGCCCTTAGGCTGGCCCCTGGAGGGCATCCTGCCTCGTTGGTGATGTGCTGCCGCCTCCTCCTCCTCCTCCTCCTCCTCCTCCTCCTCCTCCTCCTCTCTCCTATCAGGCACCCACGTTGAGTCAGTGACCTCATCATCCCCTCCCTCCTCATCACTGGAGCAAACCTGGCAGTATGCTGCAGCAGGGGGAGCATGACTGCCAGATTGCTGTCCTTCTTGGGCACCCCCTCTGTCCGCGCTCATGTTACTGCCTTCATCGAGCTCAGTATCGTCATCAGAGCCTTCCAAACGCTGGGCATCCTCCTGGAGCATGTACCCAACACTGTGGTCAAACAGTTCGAGGGAATCCTCATGAGGACATGGTGGAGCTAGGGAAGGAGTCACTGATGACATTGAGCTGAGGGAAGAGGCCGCTGCTTTGCCAGACAAAGCACCCTGGGCATGGGTGAGAGAGGATGAGGAGGATGAGGACGGCTTGGTCATCCACTCGACCAAGTCTTTCGCATGTTGCGGCTCAACATGGCCAGCTGCCGAAAAAAAGGCCAAGCGTGTCCCATGGCCACGTGCTGATGAGGATGCACCGTCTCCACGACCAGCACTAGACACAGAGCCTGCTTGCCCTCTCTTATTGGCTTGTGACTGTCTGCCTCTCCTTCTTGGCCTTCCAGACATACTAATGGCCTGTAGCTGCACTAAGCTGGGATAGAACACCTGTAATTTTCTTCAAGTAGCTTTATATACTGTAATGAGACAAGCCTGCCTGTCAGTAGGAAGATAAGAGGAACGGATCTAGCTGAACACTGTGAGCAGGACGCACTGTACTAAATGTAAATAGTCTAGCTGCCTGACCGTGGTACTAATAGGATCAAATAGAACACCTGTAATTTTCTTCAGGTAGCTTTATATACTGTAACCAGACAAGCCTGCCTGTCATTAGGAAGATAACAGGAACGGATCTAGCTGTACACTGTGAGCAGGACGCACTGTACTAAATGTAAATAGTCTAGCTGCCTGACCGTGGTACTAATAGGATCAAATAGAACACCTGTAATTTTCTTCAGGTAGCTTTATATACTGTAACCAGACAAGCCTGCCTGTCAGTAGGAAGATAACAGGAACGGATCTAGCTGTACACTGTGAGCAGGACGCACTGTACTAAATGTAAATAGTCTAGCTGCCTGACCGTGGTACTAATAGGATCAAATAGAACACCTGTAATTTTCTTCAGGTAGCTTTATATACTGTAACCAGACAAGCCTGCCTGTCAGTAGGAAGATAACAGGAACGGATCTAGCTGTACACTGTGAGCAGGACGCACTGTACTAAATGTAAATAGTCTAGCTGCCTGACCGTGGTACTAATAAGATCAAATAGAACACCTGTAATTTTCTTCAGGTAGCTTTATATACTGTAACCAGACAAGCCTGCCTGTCAGTAGGAAGATAACAGGAACGGATCTAGCTGAACACTGTGAGCAGGACGCACTGTACTAAATGTAAATAGTCTAGCTGCCTGACCGTGGTACTAATAGGATCAAATAGAACACCTGTAATTTTCTTCAGGTAGCTTTATATACTGTAACCAGACAAGCCTGCCGGTCAGTAGGAATTTAACAGGAACGGATCTAGCTGAACACTGTGAGCAGGACGCACTGCATTAAATGTAAATAGTCTAGATAGAAGATAACAGGAACAGATCTAGCTAAACTGAATACAGTGTATATATATATATGCAACACCTGGGATGCATATATATACACAATACACTGTAAGTGCAGCTAACTGACTGACTGTTCTGCCTAATCTATCTAACTCAAATCAAATGACACTGTCTCTCTCTCTCTCTATCTCTCAGCACACCGGAACACACACTACACAGGGCCGCCGTGCAGGCGGCCTTATATAGTGTGGGGTGTGTACTAAATCCCCTGAGCCATAATTGGCCAAAGCCACCCTGGCTTTGGCCAATTACAGCTCTCTCTACTGACAGCGCTGTGATTGGCCAAGCATGCGGGTCATAGTGCATGCTTGGCCAATCATCAGCCAGCAATGCACTGCGATGCCGCAGTGAATTATGGGCCGTGACGCGCCACACGAATTTAGCGCGAACGGCCCATAACGTTCGCAATTCGGCGAACGATCGAACAGCCGATGTTCGAGTCGAACATGGGTTCGACTCGAACACGAAGCTCATCCCTAAGAATGGGAGAGGGGATAAGAAGGGGAGAGGGGTTAAGAAGGGGAGGGGGGATAAGAAGGGGAGAGGGGTTAAGAAGGGGAGGGGGATAAGAAGGGGAGAGGGGATAAGAAGGGGAGAGGGGATAAGAAGGTGAGAGGGGATAAGAAGAGGAGAGGGGATAAGAATGGGAGAGGGGATAAGAAGAGGAGAGGGGTTAAGAAGGGGAGAGGGGATAAGAAGAGGAGAGGGGATAAGAAGAGGAGGGGGGATAAGAAGGGGAGAGGGGATAAGAAGGTGAGAGGGGATAAGAAGAGGAGAGGGGATAAGAATGGGAGAGGGGATAAGAAGAGGAGAGGGATTAAGAAGGGGAGAGGGGATAAGAATGGGAGAGAGGATAAGAAGGTGAGAGGGGATAAGAAGAGGAGAGGGGATAAGAAGAGGAGAGGGGTTAAGAAGGGGAGAGGGGGTAAGAAGGGGAGAGGGGATAAGAATGGGAGAGGGGATAAGAAGAGGAGAGGGGTTAAGAAGGGGAGAGGGGATAAGAAGGGGAGAGGGGATAAGAATGGGAGAGGGGATAAGAAGAGGAGAGGGGTTAAGAAGGGGAGAGGGGATAAGAATGGGAGAGGGGATAAGAAGGTGAGAGGGGATAAGAAGAGGAGAGGGGATAAGAAGAGGAGAGGGGTTAAGAAGGGGAGAGGGGATAAGAAGAGGAGAGGAGATAAGAAAGGGAAAGGGGATAAGAAGAGGAGGGGGGATAAGAAGAGGAGGGGGGATAAGAAGGGGAGAGGGGATAAGAAGGTGAGAGGGGATAAGAAGAGGAGAGGGGATAAGAAGGGGAGAGGGGATAAGAAGGGGAGAGGGGATAAGAAGAGGAGAGGAGATAAGAAAGGGAGAGGGGATAAGAATGGGAGAGGGGATAAGAAGAGGAGAGGGGTTAAGAAGGGGAGAGGGGATAAGAAGGGGAGAGGGGATAAGAATGGGAGAGGGGATAAGAAGGTGAGAGGGGATAAGAAGGTGAGAGGGGATAAGAAGAGGAGAGGAGATAAGAAAGGGAGAGGGGATAAGAAGGGGAGAGGGGATAAGAAGGGGAGAGGGGATAAGAAGGGGAGAGGGGATAAGAATGGGAGAGGGGATAAGAAGGGGAGAGGGGATAAGAAGAGGAGAGGAGATAAGAAAGGGAGAGGGGATAAGAATGGGAGAGGGGATAAGAAGAGGAGAGGGGTTAAGAAGGGGAGAGGGGATAAGAAGGGGAGAGGGGATAAGAATGGGAGAGGGGATAAGAAGGTGAGAGGGGATAAGAAGGTGAGAGGGGATAAGAAGAGGAGAGGAGATAAGAAAGGGAGAGGGGATAAGAAGGGGAGAGGGGATAAGAAGGGGAGAGGGGATAAGAATGGGAGAGGGGATAAGAATGGGAGAGGGGATAAGAAGAGGAGAGGGGATAAGAAGGGGAGAGGGGATAAGAAGGGGAGAGGGGATAAGAATGGGAGAGAGGATAAGAAGAGGAGAGGAGATAAGAAAGGGAGAGGGGATAAGAAGGGGAGAGGAGTTAAGAAGGGGAAAGGGGATAAGAAGGGGAGAGGGGATAAGAAGGGGAGAGGGGATAAGAATGGGAGAGGGTATAAGAATGGGAGAGGGGATAAGAAGAGGAGAGGGGTTAAGAAGGGGAGAGGGGTTAAGAAGGGGAGAGGGGATAAGAAGAGGAGAGGGGATAAGAATGGGAGAGGGTATAAGAATGGGAGAGGGGATAAGAAGAGGAGAGGGGTTAAGAAGGGGAGAGGGGTTAAGAAGGGGAGAGGGGATAAGAAGAGGAGAGGGGATAAGAAGAGGAGAGGGGATAAGAATGGGAGAGGGTATAAGAATGGGAGAGGGGATAAGAAGGGGAGAGGGGTTAAGAAGGGGAGAGGGGTTAAGAAGGGGAGAGGGGATAAGAAGAGGAGAGGGGATAAGAAGAGCAGAGGGGATAAGAAGGGGAGAGGGGATAAGAAGGGGAGAGGAGATAAGAAAGGGAGAGGGGATAAGAAGGGGAGAGGGGTTAAAAAAGGGAGAGGGGATAAGAATGGGAGAGGGGATAAGAAGGGGAGAGGGGTTAAGAAGGGGAGAAGGGATAAGAAGGGGAGAGGGGATAAGAATGGGAGAGGGGATAAGAAGAGGAGAGGGGTTAAGAAGGGGAGAGGGGTTAAGAAGGGGAGAGGGGATAAGAGGAGGAGAGGGGATAAGAAGGGGAGAGGGGATAAGAAGGGGAGAGGGGATAAGAAGAGGAGAGGGGTTAAGAAGGGGAGAGGGGATAAGAAGAGGAGAGGGGTTAAAAAGGGGAGAGGGGATAAGAATGGGAGAGGGGATAAGAAGGGGAGAGGGGTTAAGAAGGGGAGAAGGGATAAGAAGGGGAGAGGGGATAAGAATGGGAGAGGGGATAAGAAGAGGAGAGGGGTTAAGAAGGGGAGAGGGGTTAAGAAGGGGAGAGGGGATAAGAGGAGGAGAGGGGATAAGAAGGGGAGAGGGGATAAGAAGAGGAGAGGGGTTAAGAAGGGGAGAGGGGATAAGAAGAGGAGAGGGGATAAGAATGGGAGAGGGGTAAGAAGAGCAGAGGGGATAAGAAGAGGAGAGGGGATAAGAAGAGGAGAGGGGATAAGAATGGGAGAGGGGATAAGAAGGGGAGAAGGGATAAGAAGGGGAGAGGAGATAAGAAAGGGAGAGGGGATAAGAAGGGGAGAGGGGTTAAGAAGGGGAGAAGGGATAAGAAGGGGAGAGGGGATAAGAATGGGAGAGGGGATAAGAAGAGGAGAGGGGTTAAGAAGGGGAGAGGGGTTAAGAAGGGGAGAGGGGATAAGAGGAGGAGAGGGGTTAAGAAGGGGAGAGGGGATAAGAAGGGGAGAGGGGATAAGAAGGGGAGAGGGGTTAAGAAGGGGAGAGGGGATAAGAAGAGGAGAGGGGATAAGAATGGGAGAGGGGTAAGAAGAGCAGAGGGGATAAGAAGAGGAGAGGGGATAAGAAGAGGAGAGGGGATAAGAAGGGGAAAGGGGATAAGAAGGGGAGAGGGGATAAGAAGAGGAGAGGGGATAAGAATGGGAGAGGGGATAGAAAGAGCAGAGGGGATAAGAAGGGGAGAGGGGATAAGAAGAGGAGAGGGGGAGGGAAAGAAAGGGAGAGGGGATAAGAAGGGGAGAGGGAGAGGGGGAGCGGGAGAGGGAAAGAAGGGCAGATGGGGAGGGAAAGAAAGAAAGAGGAGATGGAAAGAAGTGGAGAGGGGGAGAGAGAAATGGAAAAAGGAGAGATGGAGGGGGGATAAGAGGGGGGAGGAGGAGCAAGAGAGAGAAGAAGGAGAGAACGGGAGAGGTAAAGAGCGTCAGAGGGGGGTGGAGAGAGAGAAAGAAGGAGAGAGTAGAGAGAGAAAGAAGGGGAGAGGGGGGAGGTGGAAAGAAGGGGAGAGGGGGAAAGAAATAGAGAGGGAGAGAAAGGGATAGGGAAAGGAAGAAAGAAGAGGAGAGGGAAAATAGAAGAGATGGGGAGAAGGAGGGGGGAGGGGGGAGGGGGAGCGAGAGAGAGAAGAAGGAGAGAATGTGAGAGGGAAAGAAGGAAAGAGGGAGGTAGAGAGGGAAAGAAGGAGAGGGAGGGGGAGAGGGGGAGGGGGAGAGAAGAGGGGGAGGGGGGAGAGGTGGAAAGAAGGGGAGAGGGACAGAGGGAAAGGAGAGAGGGGGAAAGAAGGGGGAGAGAGGGAAAGAAGGGGAAAGGGGGAGAGAGAAGAGAAGAGAGAATGGGAGAGGGGGAGAGAGAATGGGAATGAAGGAGAGAGAAGGGGAGGGGGGAGAGAGAAGGGGAGGGGGGAGAGAGAAGGGGAGGGGGGAGAGAGAAGGGGAGGGGGGAGAGAGAAGGGGAGAGAGGGAGAGAGAAGGGGAAGGAAGGGGAGAGAGAAGGGGAAAGGGGGAGAGAGAAGGGGGGGGGAGAAGGGGAAGGAAGGGGAGAGAGAAGCAGAAAGAAGAGGAGAGAAAAGGGGAAGGAAGGGGAGAGAAAAGTGGAGAGGGGGAGGAAGAGGCAGAAAGAAGGGGAGAGGGAGAGAAAGGGAGAGGGGGGAAGAAGGGGAGGGGAAGAGAAATGGAGAGAAGGAAATAAAGGGAGAAGGGAGGGAGAAAGAGAGGGAAAGAAGGGGAGAGGAGGATGGAGAGAAGGGAAGCAGGAGAGAGGGAAAGAAAGTGAGAGAGAAAGGGGGTAGGAAGGAGGGGGGGGGGGAGAGGGAAAGAAATGAGACAGGGAAAGAATGGGGAGAGGAAGAGAGGGAAAGAAGGATGGAGGTAGAGTGGAACAGAAGGGGCGAGACAGAAGGAGAGAAAGGGAGAGGGTAAGAAAGAGAAAGAGAGGGAGAGGGGAAGGAGAGGGATATCACATTTTTCCTGGCTATATTTTGTTTAAAGCTCAAGTATAATCTGCTTATATTTGGCCTTCTCTAGTTCCTCCCCCCCCTCATCAACATGCTAGTGACATTTTAAAATAATACATTTTCATTACATGCCTTATTTTAGAACCAGTGTCTCTGTGCTTCTCTATGCAATGTATGCAGATCATGGCTGGTGGGAGGGGCCAGCAGTATGATGTATGTAGCTTCCTGAAAACATTACAGTACCCCCACCTGAGTGCTCCTCTCAAAAGCCCTCAGTCCTGATGTAAGCGGTGGTCCGGCTCTTGGGAGGAGTTATGCAAATATCAAAATTCCTTAATGAGTGGATGTCAGTCTGGAGGAGAGGGCGCCCCTAGGCAGGCTGTATTTTCATGCAGACAACCCTAAGTAATCTCGTCTTGCATACTAACGGTACGCAAATTGTCGTTTGACAAACACTACGAGAGTATAAAGCGGAAGTTCATTTCTCGGGAGCCACCCTTTGGGCCCCTTTCTGATAATTTCATGTTAGTAGAAGTTTGGCGAGCGTTGATTCGCGATTTTCAGATCGTACAAAACAAATGCCTTTTAAAATACGTGTGGCATAACTACATGCAAAGCAGGCTGACTTGCTGAAGCTTCTAATGCACATGGTGAGAAGCTCGCAGTGTGCAGTGAAATCAGAGGAAGCCGTGTCAGTCCAGGAGAGGAGTCGGTAGAACTGTGCAAGACTGAAGGGAAGGCCGGAGGTCCGCTTTAAGCGTTGGCAATGGAAACCCAGATCGGGACGATCAGTGAAGAAGGCTCACTCTGCACAATCACAGCAATTCCTTACAGAGACATTTATGACTTTTATTTTATAAGTCAGTGAAAGTAAATGAACTTAACGTTATCTCTCACCTCGATGTATGATGTTCTATTTCACACTGATTATCAGGAACACAAAAAACAAACAACTTTCTCCTGAACTCCTCGCCCCCGCGCTGTAAGAGAGAAACTATCAACTGATCTTTATTCCCTAAACAAATGCTTAAGGTCACCATTGTTTTAATCGTGTTTTTTACAACCTGATAAAGCCTACGCTATGAACTCCAATGACTGCAACTCTATAAACAAGTAGGAGCAAAAATATTTTCATTTACTTAGTAGGGAGTCTTGATATTGTAACTGAACCCATTAGATATACAGCCCCCCACCCCCACCCCCCATTCACCAAAGACCAGTGACATCACTGAGAATGCAGCCTATCCCATCACTAGAGAGCGGTGACATCACTGAGAATGCAGCCTATCCAATCACTAGAGAGACCGATGACATCACTGAGAAAGCTGACAATCCATTCACTAGAGAGCGGTGACATCACTGAGAATGCAGCCTATCCATTCACTAGAGAGCGGTGACATCACTGAGAATGCAACCAATCCCTTCACTAGAGAGCGGTGACATCACTGAGAATGCAACCTATCCCTTCACTAGAGAGCAGTGACATCACTGAGAATGCAGCCTATCCATTCACTGGAGACCGGTGACATCACTGAGAATGTAGCCTATCCATTCACTAGAGAGCAGTGACATCACTGAGAATGCAGCCTATCCCTTCACTAGAGAGCGGTGACATCACTGAGAATGCTGCCTATCCATTCACTAGAGACCGGTGACATCACTGAGAATGTAGCCTATCCATTCACTAGAGAGCGATGACATCACTGAGAATGCAGCCTATCCCTTCACTAGAGACCGGTGACATCACTGAGAATGCAACCTATCCATTCACTAGAGACCGGTGACATCACTGAGAATGCAACCTATCCATTCACTAGAGAGCGGTGACATCACTGAGAATGCAGCCTATCCAATCACTAGAGAGCGGTGACATCACTGAGAATGCAGCCTATCCATTCACTAGAGACCGGTGACATCACTGAGAATGTAGCCTATCCATTCACTAGAGCGTGGTGACATCACTGAGAATGCAGCCTATCCATTCACTAGAGAGTGGTGACATCACTGAGAATGCAATAATCCCTTTTAGAGTACTTGTTTAGGAAATGATAGAAAGAACATCATTTTCTTTAGATCTCTGACCCCTGAACATTTCACAGAATATACTAAATGTACTTTACTGTCACCTACTACTATAGGGTTGGATAGAGACATTTTCTGTGCCAGGATTGTTGGTCATTTCAGCCAGGTTCAGATCATGACCTTTGTGACATTGAGTAATTGTGACACGGTACGTAACCAGGTTCCCAGCAGTGATTATTTACAATGTGTCCGGTGCTGAGTAAGTGACGCACTGAGCTGACAAAGTGACCGTCCTTGACCGCTGCTGTTAGTGGACTGGGACTGGTAAATCTTATCCCTGCAGTAAACAGCAATTATTTCAAACACTAAATAAAAGTACTACTCCAACCAGGGCCGTCTTTAAGGCAGGGCAAAAGGGGCAGCTGCCCTGGGCCCTGTCATTGTTGTGGCGCTCAAAGCAGCTGCCTCATACTACTTGTCAACTATCCCAGTTTAAATTTCCTTGTCCCTTGAAGTTTTAGTCCCGTGTTGTGTCCCGATATCTCAGTGTGAAGTGCTCCTACTAATGCTGCCTAGCTCTGCCCTATTGTTGTGTACAGATGACTCACCTGCAGACCCTGTGTTTACATGTAAATAACCGGCAATCATATGTAAATAGTGACTGCATTCATGCTAATAGCTGCATCCGGCGGCATAGATATCTAAATAAAGGCAGCATTCATATGCATATCATGCCCCTTGCAGTGAGGAGATTCTGTGCTATAACCTCTAGCAACCTATCAGTGAGCAGTATTACTGTACAGTAATCTCTAGCAACCAATCAACAAGCAGAAACCATGTGCTGTAACCTCTAGCAACTAATCAGTGAGCCGTAATGTGTGCTGTAACCTCTAGCTACCAGTAAGGAAGCAGTAAATGATAAACCGTAACCTCTGGCAACCAATCGCAATCGCTGCCTGATCTGATACAGTAAACTGTCAGTTGTGCCAGCCAGGTACCAACTGTTGCAATGCTTGTATGATTTCCTGTGTCCTCAGGTTGACCTGAGAGCTAGGGGTAACCAGACTGTAATGGTTAAGGTTTTTCCCACCATTTTCAGCCAGGTTACCGCCCCCTACAGGTCAACTAACATAAAAGCGGCTACCTCCAAGCACCTGGGTCAATTCATAGGGAAATACGGCCAAGATGTAGCTTGTTACTCTGCAGGAGAGGTCACCCCCTTTGGGGGGATGATAGGATCCTATTCGGGGTTTTCTGGAATAGGTCTAGAGCTTGGAGACCCCTATGGACTTTTAGCTGCTAATCATGGACTTACTGCCTTTGTGGATTACTGCCAATCATGGACTCTAAGGGACTTGTAGGGCCTCCTGTGGGTAATTGCCTTAAAATGAATTGCTTTATGATCTTGCTTTCCGTACAAGGTATGCCCACTCTACAGATACTAGAAGAGCTCTGAACAGGATCTGTGTTGAAGTTGTTTTCTTGAGAACTGTACTGTAATCAGCAACTACAGTACCTCAGTAAAGGATTTTGATTTGTTTGCCTGCCTTGCCAGGTCTCAAGTCTTTTAAAGGGGTGTATGCACAGCGTAACTAAAGAACATGGCTTGCAACACAACAAGGGGGCTGAATTGGGGAAAGCAGTGAGTGGTGACATCACTGAAAATACAGCCTATCCATTCACTAGAGACCGGTGACATCACTGAGAATGCAACCTATCCCTTCACTAGAGACCGGTGACATCACTGAGAATGCAACCTATCCCTTCACTAGAGACCGGTGACATCACTGAGAATGCAACCTATCCCTTCACTAGAGAGCGGTGACATCACTGAGAATGCAACCTATCCCTTCACTAGAGAGCGGTGACATCACTGAGAATGCAGCCTATCCCTTCACTAGAGAGCGGTGACATCACTGAGAATGCAGCCTATCCATTCACTAGAGAGCGGTGACATCACTGAGAATGCAACCTATCCCTTCACTAGAGAGCGGTGACATCACTGAGAATGCAGCCTATCCATTCACTAGAGAGCGGTGACATCACTGAGAATGCAGCCTATCCAATCACTAGAGATCGGTGACAACACTGAGAATGCAGCCTATCCATCCACTAGAGAGCAGTGACAACACTGAGAATGAAGCCTATCCATTCACTAGAGAGCAGTGACATCACTGAGAATGAAGCCTATCCCTTCACTAGAGACTGTGACATCACTGAGAATGGAGCCTATCCATTCACTAGAGAGCGGTGACATCACTGAGAATGCAGCCTATCCAATCACTAGAGATCGGTGACAACACTGAGAATGCAGCCTATCCATCCACTAGAGAGCAGTGACAACACTGAGAATGAAGCCTATCCATTCACTAGAGAGCGGTGACATCACTGAGAATGAAGCCTATCCCTTCACTAGAGACTGTGACATCACTGAGAATGGAGCCTATCCATTCACTAGAGAGCGGTGACATCACTGAGAATGAAGCCTATCCCTTCACTAGAGACTGTGACATCACTGAGAATGGAGCCTATCCATTCACTAGAGAGCGGTGACATCACTGAGAATGCAGCCTATCCATTCACTGGAGACCGGTGACATCACTGAGAATGTAGCCTATCCATTCACTAGACAGTGGTGACATCACTGAGAATAGAGCCTATCCGTTCACTAGAGGCTGGTGACATCACTGAGAATGCAGCCTATCCTTTCACTGGAGACCGGTGACATCACTAAGAATGCAGCCTATCCCCTCACTAGAGAGCGGTGACATCACTGAGAATGCAGCCTATCCATTCAGTAGATACAAAAAATATATATTTTTTAAGTCCATTAAGGGATACAGAAATAGTAGATGATCAATCTCCTACAATGAAATAATTTATAATTTCAATTAGATTTCAATTAAAATTTATAATGATTTATAACCGAAAATAACACATTTGACTATTAGATGGTGCTAAATATAATAGGAAATGTCTACGATACTTAGCACCATCTAGTGGCCCAATGCTGTATTCTCTGTTTTAAATCAATGGAAAACATTCAACCAGAACATGAACATTTAGGCTGTATTTACACACAACGGGCAGCATACAGAGAGGTAAATCATAGCGGTTTCCTCACTGGCAGCCGTCCATTCCAGCTGAGGATCAGTGTGAATACAGACTCTTTGTTTTGTCGCCATTCACTCAGAACTCACAGGGCAAATTTACATGCACTTTTCAATAAATACACCCTCTAGTCACCGAAAGGAAAAAAAACACTCAGATAAGGAGCTCATCGTTTTTTTTAATTCAAATCTGTGTGCTTGTTTTGGTGCTTAAAGTTTGGCAGGCAATTAGCATTTTCAGAAGGACTCTCGCAAAAGTTACATAGTTACATAGTAGGTGAGGTTGAACAAAGACACCCATCAAGTCCAACCTATGTGTGTGATTATATGTCAGTATTACATTGTATATCCCTGTATGTTGTGGTCGTTCAGGTGCTTATCTAATAGTTTTTTGAAGCTATCGATGCCCCCCGCTGAGACCACCGCCTGTGGAAGGGAATTCCACATCCTTGCCGCTCTTACATTAAAGAACCCTCTACGTAGTTTAACCACTTCCCGCCCGGTCAATAGCATATTGACGTCCGGGAAGTGGTTGCGTTATCCTGACTGGACGTCATATGACGTCCAGCAGGATAACATGCCGGCGCGTGCCCGCGGGAGCGCGCGACGATCGGCGGCGGCGCGTGTCCCTCGGACACAGCGCTTCCCCGATCTAGGTAAACAGCCAGTTCTATTGGCTGTTTACCCCGTGATCGGCTGTGTCAAAGTCACAGCCGATCACCTGTCACAATAAACTCGGCGGCGCGCTCCCTGCGCGCCGCCGAAAGCATCCAGTGTAGTGATCGAGGAAGGCGAGTGTCCCTTGGACACAGCGCTTCCCCGATCGGTAAACAGCCAATGAAATTGGCTGTTTACCAGGTGACCGGCTGTGTCCAATCACAGCCTGTCACAAATGTAAACAAAAAAGTTGCTGTTACTATCTGATCCCTGCTCTCTCCTCACACACCGATCGTGAGAGGAGAGAGCAGAGATCAGTGAGTGAATCAGTGTCTGTCTGACATTACTGTTATTACTGTACTGTGCACAACACGGCCCCCCCCAATAAAGAGGACCTGTCACACAGCCCAGCCAATCAGCCCATCTGTCAATCAGCCCATCTGTCAATCAGCCCATCTGTCAACCAGCCCATCTGTCACAGGCCCACCGCCATCGGTACCGCCACAGAGGCTACCAGTACCGCCATCGGTACCGCCACACAGGCTACCAGTACCGCCTAGGGTTGCCACATCATCCCTTTAATCCAGGACACACATTAATAACACAGGTTCTGTGGCTGATTAAGGTGGTAATTAAACTCACTTGGTGCCTTATCTGCATTAAATCAGCCTCAGAACCTGTGTAATTAATGTGTGTCTTGGATTAAAGGGATGATGTGGCAACCCTAGTACCGCCATCGGTACCACCACCAGTAACGCCACTAGTACCTCCATCAGGCCCACCATCTATACTGCCACACAGGCCGCTACCAGTATCGCCACTAGTGCCGCCATCGGTACCACCACCACCCGTACCACCGTCAGTACCGCCATCGGTGCCACCACCACCCATACCGCCACCTGTACCGCCATCACCACCTGTACCGCCATTGGTACCACCACCACCTGTACCGCCACCACCACCTGTACCGCCACCACCACCTGTACCACCACCACCACCCGTACCGCCACCGGTACTGCCACCACCACCTGTACCGCCACCGGTACCACAATCACCACCTGTACCGCCACCACCACCTGTACCACCATCGGTACCACCACCACCCGTACCGCCACCGGTACCGCCACCACCACCACCACCACCCGTACCTCCATCGGTACCACCACCCATACCGCCATCTGTACCACCACACAGGCCCGCCAATAAGAATTGCCATAATGTCACAAAGGGTTTACACACCTGAGGAGGCATATGAGATTCTTGCCATGTCGGATGATGGGAGCAGCGGGGAGCTCACATCATCTGGTTCGGAATACGAGCCAGTGGAGGATAGTGGATCAGAGTCCGAGTCCGCGGAGGAAACCGTCCCTCCCAAAAGATTAAGATCAGTACCAAGATCAGGAGATCTGCCCACCACCAGCAGCGCCAGACCCCAGGAAGAGGAAGAGGAGCCCAGTACAAGCACTGGAATTACCACCAGCAGCGCCAGACCCCAGGAAGAGGAAGAGGAGCCCAGTAAAAGCACTGGAATTACCCGCCCAACCCGAAGAACCCCGCCCCAGTCCTACCTTCCCGATGCCCTGGAAAACCCCTTATGGTTGCCTGCCAACTCAAGACCTGCTATCATCCCCCCTTTCACCGCACAGCCAGGTGTGCAGCCCGACACTACGAATTTTTCTGAATTTGATTATTTTTCTTTATTTTTCCCCCAAGATTTTCTACAGGATATGGTGGATCAAACTAATTTATATGCATCCCAATTTATTGCTGCCAACCCCAATTCTTCCTACGCCCGCATGTTCCAGTGGCGATGTGTCACACTGGATGAATTTAAAATGTTTTTGGGCCTAACATTCAATATGGGGCTTACAAAAAAGAATGAAGCCCATGCATATTGGTCCACCCACCCCATCCAACACATGCCCATATATTCCGCTGTCATGTCCAGGACAAGATACGACATGATTATGCGTTTTCTCCACTTCAGTGACAATTCCCAGTGCCCTCCCCGAGATCATCCCAACCATGACAAATTGTTCAAGATACGCCCCCTAATCAATTCCTTTTCCCAGCGATTCAGAGAAGTTTTCATCCCAGACCAAAAAATTTGTGTGGACGAGTCCCTCATACATTTCACTGGCCGACTGCACTTCAAGCAGTATATACCAAGCAAGAGATCCAGGTATGGGGTGAAGTTAAATAAATTATGCGATCGAGCCACTGGATATGTCTTCACATTCCGGATCTACGAAGGCAAAGATTCCCAGCTCCAGCCCCGTGATTGCCCCACATATATTGGAACCAGTGGAAAAATTGTCTGGGAGCTGGCATACCCCCTATTCGACAAAGGATACCATTTCTATGTCGACAACTACTATACCAGCCTGCCCCTTTTTCGTCACCTTTATAATAAAAAAACCCTGGCCTGTGGTACCTTAAAAAAAAACCGTAAGGGATTCCCAAAAAATCTGCTAGCAAAAAAATTAAGAAAGGGAGAATCAGCATTCATGAGGAACGAGGAGGTGTTGGCCATGAAGTGGAGGGACAAGAAAGATGTCCACATGCTCTCTACCATCCACAATGACACCGTGGTGGAGATCCAAAGAAGACGCGGCCCCATTGTAAAGCCCGAATGTGTCCACGACTACAATATGTATATGGGGGGGGTGGATTTAAACGATCAGATGCTACAGCCCTACTTATCAAACAGAAAGTCCCGTTACTGGTACAAGAAAGTTGCCTTTCACCTTTTTCACATGGCCCTTTTTAATTCGTTTGTCTGCTACCAAAAAGCAACTCAAAACCAAGTCACCTACCTCAAGTATTTTGAATCGATCGTCACTGCCCTCATTTACCCACAAGGTCCCGCCCCAGGAAGCATTCGCTCGGATGCTGTGAGTAGACTTCACGAGCAACACCTTCCCTATAGCATTCCCCCCACAGAATCTGGAAGAAGACGCCAAAAAAAATGCAGTGTATGCAGCAGAGGAGGAGTAAGAAGAGATTCCAGCTATTATTGTCCCCAATGTCCCTCCCAACCTGGCCTGTGCATCGGAGATTGCTTCAGAAATTATCATGCATTCATCCAATATTAGTTCCCTGTATTATTACCAGACTGCCATTTCCCCATTTGCCTGCTACCATGTTAATTAACTGACCCTGGCCTGTTTACCGACGATGTCTTTGCTTGCCGTTTCTGCACGTTTCTGACTTGCATGTGTACCAACCTCAGCCTGTTTACCGACGATGCCTCTGCCTGCCGATTTAAACCACATTTCTGACTTGCACGTGTACCAACCTCAGCCTGTTTACCGACGATGCCTCTGCCTGCCGATTTAAACCACGTTTCTGACTTCCATGTGTACCGACCTTGGCCTGTTAATCGACCATGTTTTTGCCTGCCACTTGGACTGATCTTTTGGCCATCTACTTTAGTACACAGGGGTCTCACATATGTGAGGGGCTTCAGAATAGCGTTCTGAGTAGAGAAAACCAGTTTTTCGTTTTCTGTGCTCCCAGAACAGGGTCTGGTTGCCCGGAGGCTTCAAAGCGATTTGGGTGGGAGAAGCCTCTAACCCTGTCCCCCTGGCCCTAAGCTTGATGGTCCTTTCTGCTGCCTGGACCAATACTTTGGCTGTGCTGACCATATTGCTGCCTGTAAAGACCCATGACATTATGGACCATGTTTCTTCCTGCTGTTTGGACCAATACTTTGGCTGTGTTGACCATATATCTGCCTGCTGCCTCTACTGACTTTGGACAGTATTTCTGCTGGGACACCTCTGCCTGCTACCTGGACCTGTGCTCTGGCTGTGCTCTGGCTGTGCTTTGGCTGTGCTCTGGCTGTGCTGACAGTATCTCTGCCTGTATGAACTATGGACAGTATTCCTGCCTGCTGCCTGGATGATTGCTTTTGCTGTCGCTGACCTCATTCCTGCCTGCTGCCTGGACCGATGCTCTCCTCTGTGGACCACTGCACTTCTAAAACCACAGGTAATCTTTTGTTATTTGGTATGTACCTGCTATGTGTTAGAAATATGAAGGGCCTGCAAAAATGTGATCGGTAGTCAGAAAATGATATGTGTAATTAATGCTGCTAGAATGCCTGGAGGTGCTACTTCAATGTTGGGCCTTTGTATGTGGCCAGGCTGTGTAAAAGCCTCACACATGTGGTATCGCCATACTCAGGAGGAGTAGAGAAATGCATTTTGGGGTGTCATTTTTGCTATGTACATGCTATGTGTTAGAAATATCTTATAAATGGACAACTTTGTGTAAAAAAAATGCATTTTCATTTTTTTTCCACATTTTCCAAAAACTTCTGGAAAAAAATGAACCGTTCAAAAGACTCATTATGCCTCATAGATTATACGTTGGGGTGTGTGCTTTCCAAAATGGGGTAATTTTGTGGACAATTCAATTGTCCTGGCGCTCCAGCGCCTTCAAAAGTGTAATAGGTGGTTGAGAAAGGATATGTGCAATTTATGCTTGTAGAACGCCTGAAAGTGCTACTTCAGTGTTGGCCCTTTGTATTTGGCCAGGCTGTGTAAAAGTCTCACACATGTGGTATCGCTATACTCAGGAGGAGTAGAGGAATGCATTTTGGGGTGTCATTTTTGCTATGTACATGCTATGTGTTAGAAATATCTTATAAATGGACAACTTTGTGTAAAAAAAAATGCATTTTCATTTTTTTTTTCACTTTTTTCAAAACCTTCTGGAAAAAAATGAACCCTTCAAAAGACTAATTATGCCTCACAGATTATACGTTGGGGTGTGTGCTTTCCAAAATGGGGTCATTTTGTGGATAATTCCATTGTTCTGGTGCTCCAGGGCCTTCAAAACTGTAATAGGTGGTTGAGAAAGGATATGTGCAATTTATGCTTGTAAAACGCATGAAAGTGCTACTTCAATGTTGGGCCTTTGTATGTGGCCAGGCTGTGTAAAAGCCTCACACATGTGGTATCGCCATACTCAGGAGGAGTAGAGGAATGCATTTTGGGGTGTCATTTTTGCTATGTACATGCTATGTGTTAGAAATATCTTATAAATGGACAACTTTGTGTAAAAAAAAATGCATTTTCATTTTTTTTCCACATTTTCCAAAAACTTCTGGAAAAAAAATGAACCGTTCAAAAGACTCATTATGCCTCATAGATTATACGTTGGGGTGTGTGCTTTCCAAAATGGGGTCATTTTGTGGACAATTCAATTGTCCTGGTGCTCCAGGACCTTCAAAAGTGTAATAGGTGGTTGAGAAAGGATATGTGCAATTTATGCTTGTAAAACGCATGAAAGTGCTACTTCAGTGTTGGTCCTTTGTATGTGGCCAGGCTGTGTAAAAGTCTCACACATGTGGTATCGCTATACTCAGGAGGAGTAGCAGAATGTATTTTGGGGTGTAGTTGCAATTATGCATATGCTGTGTGAGAGAAATAACCTGTTAATATGACCAGTTTGTGTAAAAAAAAAAAAAAAAAAATCTTAATTCTCCCAAGAATTGTGGGAAAAAATTACAGCTTCAAAAAACTCACCATGCCTCTTAGTAAATACATTGGACTGTCTACTTTCCAAAAAGGGGTCATTTGGGGGGTATTTGTACTTTCCTGGCTTGTTAGTGTCTCAAGAAATGAGATAGGCCTTCAGGTGAGATAGTACATCAGTTGTGATCAATTTTCAGTGATTGGCACCATAGTTTGTAGACTCTATAACTTTCACAAAGACCAAATAATATACATTAATTTGGGTTATTTTTACCAAAGATATGTAGCAGTATACATTTTGGCACAAATTTATGAAGAAAAATGACTTGTTTGCAAAATTTTACAATAGAAACTAAAAAAAAGTACGTTTTTTTCAAAATTTTCGCAGTTTTTTTGCTTACATCGCAAAAAATGAAAAACACAGTGGTGATTAAATACCACCAAAAGAAAGCTCTATTTGTGAGAAGAAAATGATAAACATTTTGTTTGGATACAGTGTAGCATGACTGAGTAATTGTCATTCAAAGTGTGAGAGCGCTGAAAGCTGAAAATTGGTCTGGGCGGGAAGGTGCATAAGTGCCTGGTATTGAAGTGGTTAAGGTTAAATCTCTTTTCTTCTAATTTTAATAAGTGGCCACATGTCTTATTAAACTCCCTTCCGCGGAAAAGTTTTCTCCCTATTGTGGGGTCACCAGTACGGTATTTATAAATTGAAACCATATCCCCTCTCAAGCGTCTCTTCTCCAGAGAGAATAAGTTCAGTGCTCGCAACCTTTCCTCATAACTAATATTCTCCAGACCCTTTATTAGCTTTGTTGCCCTTCTTTGTACTCGCTCCATTTCCAGTACATCTTTCCCGAGGACTGGTGCCCAGAACTGGACAGCATACTCCAGGTGCGGCCGGACCAGAGTCCTGTAGAGCGGGAGAATTATTGTTTTATCTCTGGAGTTGATCCCCTTTTTAATGCCAATATTCTGTTTGCTTTGTTGGCAACAGCTTGGCATTGCATGCCATTGCTGAGCCTATCATCGACTAGAACCCCCAGGTCCTTTTCCATCCTTGATTCCCCCAGAGGTTCTCCCCCCAGTGTATAGATTGCATTCATATTTTTGCCACCCGAATGCATTATTTTACATTTTTCTACATTAAACCTCATTTGCCATGTAGTTGCCCACCCCATTAATTTGTTGAGATCTTCTTGCAAGGTTTCCACATCCTGCGGAGAAGTTATTGCCCTGCTTAGCTTAGTATCGTCCGAAAATACAGAGATTGAACTGTTTATCCCATCCTCCAGGTCGTTTAGTAACAAATTAAATAGGATTGGTCCCAGCACAGAACCCGGGGGACCCCACTACCCACCACTGACCATTCCAAGTACTCCCCTTTTATCACCACCCTCTGAACTCGCCCTTGTAGCCAGTTTTCAATCCATGTACTCACCCTATGGTCCATGCCAACGGACCTTATTTTGTACCTACCATTCCAGTGAGTAGACTGTTAGTAAAAATTAGGAACAATGGTCTGTCAAATACTTGACTGAGTTCCCCCAGGACCCTCGGCTGCAAGCCATCTGGTCCAGGTGATTTATTATTGTTAAGTTTTCCAAGTCTATTTCTAATTCTGTCCCCTGTTAACCGTGGAGGTGCTTCCTGTGATGTGTCATGAGGATAAACACTGCAGTTTTGGTTATTGAAGCCCCCCGATTCCCTCGTGAAGACTGAAGAGAAGAATAAATTCAATATCTTCGCCATATCCCCATCTTTTGTAACCAGATTTCCTTCCTCATTCTTTATGGGGCCAATAAGGTCTGTCCTCCCTTTTTTACTGTTTATATACTTAAAGAATTTCTTGTTTTTTCTTTTTTGCTCTCCTCCGCTATGTGTCTTTCGTGTTCTATCTTAGCCGCCCTAATTGCACCCTTACATTCCTTGTTGCATTCTTTGTAAAGTCTGAATGCTGCTGATGATCTCTCAGCCTTGTATTTTTTTTGAAGGCCTTCTCCTTTGCTTTTATATGCCTTTTTACATTGGAGTTTTCCAAAGTTTCCAAAGTTTTCCAGGACTTTTGTTCGCTCTTTTAAATTTATTTCCCAATGGGATGCATTGGCTAATGCCCTTATTTAATGCTCCTAAAGCAAACCCATTTTTCCTTTGTGTTCTTTGTTCCTAAGATTTTATCCCAATTTATATCTTCTAGCAAGGTTCGTGGTTTAGGGAAGTTTGCTTTTTTGAAATTTCAGTGTCTTTGTATTTCCTATTTGTGTGAGTTATACACAAGCTAATTGACCTGTGATCGCTGTTTCCTAAATTGCCCCGTATTTCAACATCCCTGATCAGGTCTGTATTGTTGGTAATCAGTAGATCCAGTAACGCTTTGTTTCTAGTTGGTGCGTCTACCATGTGACCCATGGAATTGTCCTGCAAGACATTTAGGAACTGGTGAGCCTTACACGAATGCGCGGTTCCTTCCGCCCAGTCTGTGTCTGGATAATTAAAATCCCCCATTATGATAACATTTCCCATCCTTGCTGCTAATCCAAATTGTGATAGGAGATCCGTTTCCCCCTCCTCCCTCAGCTTAGGGGGCCTATAGCATACTCCCAGTATTATTTTCTCCTTAGCTTCATCCCTTTGGAGCTCTACCCATAAGGATTCCACCTCCTCCCTAGCTCCCTTAGTGATGTCATCTCTCACATTAATTTGTACATTATTCTTGATATACAGACAAACCCCTCCCCCTTTTTTACCTTCTCTATCCCTGCGAAAAAGGTAATACCCTTGAATGGTTGCCAGCCAATCATGGGAGCTGTTGGTCAACCTACCACTAATGCCCCCAATACTACCCTCTGGAATATGTTGCCTTTAAGTTGCCTTTAAATTCTCATGACTCTGCACACCAGCTGAAATATCTAGTCAGCCTGAGGCGAGGCGATTGTCAAAAAGCAGAGATTAGTGAATTAAAAGCAAAAAACAAAAAACAAAAAACAAAAAACACCTTCAGGTGTAGGTATAGTATTATTAGTATTGATCGCTGCATTCTAACCATTGTATGCATTTTTCTTTCCTCCAGCCTGTCATACAAGGTGAAGATAAAAGTTCATAAAAGTTCAGCACCTCTGTTATGTCACCATTAACCTCGAATGTGCGATACGGCGTTTATCAGTGACACACACCGGTCACTCGGGTGGCTAGGATAATTACAAAGCTGCCTCAGTGACATGGAAATTCCACCACTCAATGGAATAGCTTGTTAAAGGCCAAGTATGTGAGCGGTGATAACGATAAAAAACCTTCGCCCATCAGATAACGATGGGAAATCTATGCCAGTCACACATTTTTCTTCTACCACTTTTGTTCGGTAGCATTGGTTGAAAAAGGCATTCTGGTTTCACAAAAGACTGGAAACCTGCAGGAAACAACCATCTTGTTGGTGGACTAGTTCGGAGGTTTTTCAACCAGGGTTCCTCCAGAGGTTGCTTGGGGTTTCTTGAGCAATGAGCAATTTCTGCCTCTCAGATGGGTTCCCACTGGCACCACTGATCTTTTTATCTATCTGTAAGGAGCATTCTTCCCACTGACCATCACATGAGTTGTTGATATACTAATTATTAGCAGGGGTTTCCTGAGGCCGGAAAATTATTTCAAGGGTTCCTCTGCATTGAAAATATTGAGAAAGGCTGGACTAGAGGATCCTGCTAACCTTGCATGGGCTTCTGTCAGCCCCACCACTCAGCTAGCTTGGCACCACTTGCTATAGAATTGTGTTTGCACCAACTCCATGATATCCAGCTATCTCTGTGACTGCCCCCAAATTTACATTTTGCTCCATGCTCCAAAACTGTGTCCTCTCAGCACATGTAGCACATGAGTACCTTACTCTTTATTTTGGGTTAAGACCCAGGCCTGTTTTTGACTTTCTGTCTATGACCCTGCCTGAGGCTGAACACATCCTGCCATAACCTCTTGCCCGTGTTACTCCTCTGCCTAAACACCGCCTGGGCTAGCCTTCATCCATGTTACAGACTATGCTCTTGCCCATGGGGTCTTCAAACTCTGGGTCAGTGGCCACTTAAATAGATCTTCAGGTCAGCCTATGGTCTCCAATTTCCCCCCAACATCCACATCACCTGTCTGTCTCCAACGCAGGTTCACTGGGAGGCACCCTGATGTAAGGGGAGACTGTAATAGGGATCTAGATGTAAGAGGGGGTCTCTGATGGGGACCCTAATGTAAGGGGAGATCTTGAGGGGGATCCTGATGTAATGGGGGATTCTGAGGGGGACCCTGAGATATAGGAGGACTCTGATGGGGACCCTGATGTATGGGGAGACTCTGATGGGGACCCTGATGTAAAGAGGAACTGTGATGAGACCCTTATGTAAGGAGGAACTCGGATGGAGACCCTGATAGAAGGAGGAACTCTGATGGAAACCCTGATGTAAGGAGGAACTCTAAAGGGGGCCGTGATGTAAATGGAGATTTTGATGTAAGGAGATACTCTGATGGGGACTCTGATGGGGACCCTGATGTAAGGGGAGACTCTGATGGGGACCCAGATGTAAGGAGGAAGTCTAATGGGGACCCTGATGTAAAGGGGGATTTTGATGGGAATCTTGATGAAAGGGGAGACTCTGCTGGGGACCCTGATGTAAGGATGGACTTTGATAGGGACTTTAATGGGGACCCTGATGTAAAGGGGACTCTTCAGGGGACCCTGATGCATGGGGGGACTCTGGGGGGGATCCAAATGCTTGGGGGGGCTTTGAGGGGGACCCTGATGCATGGGGGGATACTGATGGGGACCCAAAAGTATGGGGAGACTCTGATGGAGACCCTGATATAAAGGCAAACTTTGATGGGGACCCTGATGTAAGGGTGAACTTTGATAGGGACCCTGGTGCATGGGGGGACTTTGAGGGAGACCCTGATGCATGGGGGGACTCTGGGGGGGATCCTGATGTAAGGGGGATTCTGAGGGGGATCCTGATGTAAGGGGGATCTTGAGGGGGATCCTGATGTAAGGGGGATCTTGAGGGGGATCCTGATGTAAGGGGGAATTCTGAGGGGGACCCTGAGGTATAGGAGGACTCTGATGGGGACCGTGATGTATGGGGAGACTCTGATGGGGACCCTGATATAAAGGCAATGTTTGATGGGGACCCTGATGTAAGAGCGGACTTTGATTGGAACTCTGATTTATGGGGGGATCTGAGGGGTACCATGAAAGTCTTCAGGCCAGCCTATGGTCTCTATTTCCCCCCCAACATCCACCACCCCTGCCTGCCTCTAGTGCAGGTTCCCCAGAAGGTACTCTGATGGGGACCCTGATGTATGGGGGGACCCTGACGGGCTCAAGTTTATTTAGAATTTATTTGCTTTGTTTTACTGAAGTTATTTCTCTGTTCCCTGCTTTTGCCTGACGATAATCTACTCCAGTTGGCCAATTGTTAGCTCATCTGCTGTTGAAAATCTGAGCGCTACAACCTGGAAACGTCACATGTGGCAGCCAAACCCTCCTAGTAAAGGTTCCCGTGGAGCAGGGGCCTCCAAACTTTCTAAACAAAGTTTATTGTCCTTCAGACTTTAGGAGGGCTGGATTGTGGCCATCGGGAGTACAAAATGTCCCAGCATCAGTGGGAATAAACAATCCCTCATCATTGGTGTCATTGGTAGGAATTGTGCCTCTTCATTGGTGTTATTGGGAGGAATTGTGCCCTTTATTGGAGTCACTGCTCTGTGTTGTGCTCATGCAATAAAATCCGTTTGGACGCTACCTTGTTGATCCATGGCGTGCTGGCAAATATTTACATTGTGACTTTCTGAACCAGTTCCCAGCTGGTTGTTGCTGCAGCACCCAAAACCTTCAGAGCTTTATCCAGGAACGTGTGCGATGGGAATATGGAGTACTTCATTGGAGTCAGTGAATAACATAGCAACCCAAGGACCAGAAAAAAAAGCAAGCAAAGGGTCACATTTGGTCTCCGAGCCACAGTTTGGAGACCATGGCTGTGGAGGATCAGTTCTTTACCGTTTAAGCTGGCCATACACACCCCTTGGGGTGACTATGAGGGAAGTTGCAGACACACATTGCACAAGCATGGTCCACCGCTGCCGGGGAACCAGTCCAGAGGAAGAACGTGCAGCACGACAGAGGCTGAAGGAGATCAATGCAAAAAAGGGATGATAAGAGTTAAAAAAAAAACAGACTGTAAAGTCAAGCTGGGGCCTTGAAAATAAGATTTAGATTCTCCATTTCTTATATATTCCAGATGAAGATATGACCTCCAGTTAATGCATTGTGTAATACACGTGTAGGACATCCTGTGACCTGCATAGAGGGTAAACATTCTCTGTAGGGGACTGGACTTGATTGCTGTCAACGACACCAGTGGAAAACACTCCGGAGGCCACATCAATCTCGTGTTTATCTTCCGCAGTAAAATAAGCATTTCGCCCGCGCATGTAATAAAGCGAAGGCGCGATCGGAGCTGAATATTGAGCCCCGGTGTGAAACTAATTGATTTTCATATCTCCCGAGGGGGTGGCATTGTCAGTCGCGGCGTCTCATCGGAAACCTGTCAGACCGGCTGATGTTTTTGTATCACGGTAATGGGTTAGCCTTCGCCCGGGGAATATCCAAGATATGCATCAGTTTTACACCCCGAGATGTGACAGATACAGCTATTAAAATCCATTTTTTTTTAAAGTTCCCATCTCCGCTTCTGTCACATCCTATGAAAAGGTGATAATCTTCCGTTGGGACTGTCGAAATAGACTTCTGAGTTTTGCTACGCACCAGTGGCGGCTGGTATGTTCTTCTTTTGGGGGGCAGCAAACAAACAACACCCCCACGGCGCGGCAGCAATTAAAACAAAACCCCCCTTCCCCTGCGTGCGGGCGGTCGGCACTTACCCGCTCGTGTGGCGGGGCTGTGGTGTCCTCTCCTCCTGGAGTGCGGGCATCGGCCGCGGCGGCTCCGGTGTCCACTCCTCCGGCTTCCTCTGCCACCGTGTGTGTCTCCTCTTCCGCCAAAGCGCTAGACATCCAATAGGATCGCCTGACGCTTTGGCCGATCGGGAAACAGGTGTCACAGACCTGCCCCCTAAACGACGGGGAGGAGCTTTAGTGTGATAGTAGCGAAAATTAATTTGCTTATCGTCACACAACAGGGTGGGATCGGAGCACAATGCTCTGCGCTCCGAGCTGACCCTTTTTTGAAGCCTATTAGAGCCTCTGGCTCTAATCAGGTGCTTAAAAAAAACACCCCATGGTCCGGCGCCACTGATATGTAGATCAGGGGGCCGGACGCATGGATAGGGGAGGTGGCACCCGTGTGCCCTTAATGGACGGGCCGCCACTGCTGTGCACAGAAGTATGGACCAATGGAAAAAAAAAAAAAAGAGGAAACAGACCGCTTTGGAGAACAATGGAGGCCAAAGAGATTCAGTTATGTGTTTAAAAAAAAATCAAATGAATTTGTCAAACTATGTCAATTTGTCACACGGGTGTCATTATAGTCAGATCGGTGTTTTTAGGGACAGGTCTTTGTTTCCTCATGTATACATTCAATTACAGTATTTGGATGTGTTGGTACATTCATTTTCTTCAGGCCCTTCGACATGCAACCAATGACCAACAAAATGCGCTTAATCATTTGTTCTAGTGCAGTGGTTCTCAACTCCTGTCCTCAGGACCCACCAACAGGTCAGGTTTGCAAGATAACTGAAATACATCACAGGTGATATCATTTGCTGCTCAGTGATTGCAGTATTGTAGTCTGCATCTCCCCAAGGTGATACTTAAAATCCGGCCTGTTAGTGGGTCCTGAGGACGGGAGTTGAGAACCACTGTCCTAGTGTATCATAAGGCAACAGATGTTGCTTCAACTCATGTGTAAGCAGGTGCAGTTAGCTAGTCTCCCACTAGGTGGCTCTGTCCCAGAATAGTGTTTGGCGACAGAGAATAATGCAAGCAGGCGCTAGGTCCCTTTTAGCAAGAGCTCTCCTTGTAGTGTTGTAATGAGTGAGTCAGTGGGCATACAGTATATACAGTATGCCATGAAAGTGGATTATCTAATATTCTGTGTGCTATATGTCCTCATCCTTAAATCTACTACAGGGGTCTTCAAACTTTCTAAACATAGGGCCAGTGTACTGTCCTTCAGACTTTAGGTGGACCGGACTTTGGTCAGTGGGAGTAGAAAGTGTTTCTGTCAGGGCTGGGCTCAGCCCTTCCTAGTCTGAGCTGGCCGCTCAGCTGTCAGCTAATTGCCAGCTCCTTTCTCTCCACAGTTACTCAGCTGTTGATGATATCCTGCTCGTCAGTCCTGCCTACTTAAGCTGTCCAGTCCAGAGGATCTCTGCCTTCGCCTTGGTCAACATGACAGAAACTCTCCTGCAATACTGTTCAAGACTGGCTTTGCTGACATCCCTTCTGGCTCCAGATCCTGCTTGCTGTTCCACTACATTGATTCCTGACTTCTGGCTTGGCTGACTATCCATTCCATTTACTGAGCTTTGGCTCACCTTGGTCAACATGACAGAAACTCTCCTGCAATCCTGTTCAAGACTGGCTTTGCTGACATCCCTTCTGGCTCCAGATCCTGCTTGCTGTTCCACTACATTGATCCCTGACTTCTGGCTTGGCTGACTATCCATTCCGTTTACTGAGCTTTGGCTATGTTCTGACTACGTTTGTTCTTTTTACTTTTATTATTAGACAAGTGTGATTTAACTGTACTTCTTTCTCGGCCTGATTTCATGGTTTCTGACAGTTTCAGCATCAGTGGGCATAAACTATGCCCCATCATTGGTGTCAGTGAGAGGAATTGTGTTCCATTGTTTGTGTCATTGGGAGGAGCTGTGCCCCATCCTTGGTGTTATTGGGAGGGATTGTGCCTCTACTTTGGTGTCAGTGAATAAAATCGTGCTCCAATGGCCAAATAAAAGCAAGCAAAGGGCCACCTCTGGCCCCCCGGGCCGCAGTTTGGAGACCACTGATTTACTATATACAAGCAACAGTGGAATTTTAGAGGAGTATATAGATACAAGGAAAACACTGCATATATAAAAACCATACATTTTATTATAACAAATCAATAAAAGCCAAAACACAAACCAGACAATAAAATATTAAATATAGGGCTCAAGTATTTGTTTAGATCCAATATAAGTCACGTGTAAACTCGACGCGTTTTGATAGATCTTCTTCAGGAGTACATGTGAACAATCAGCATGATGAAACCCATAATTCACATTGTATTAAAAACCACAGATTCGCTAGAATCCAACAGGTGTGTGTCATCCCTCCCCTATGTTGGGGGAAAGGTAGGAGGTTCTCATAAGGTCGGTTTATACAAAAGATGTTAGAGAGCCCTCATTGGTCATCTATAATCCAATTAGATGGACACATCTATTAAGAGATAAAGGCACACCACCATCTATGTTTCAAAATGCGCAGAGGGCTGGGGGCTTATACACATCGCATTATCAAACTATTCTGGGTGTCCGGAGGACATATACTGTATATGTCTGGTTGGGAGGAGCCTAGTACAGTCAGGGCATAAGAGCCAGAGATCCCAACATCAGGCAGATGGAGTCATCTAAGTGGAGGTCCTGGAGGACACGGTGAGGTAGTCCTGCACTCAGAAGAGCTGGCTGTAGTCATCCCGTCTCTTATGGTGGTGGAGGCTAGAGCAGATTGCAAAAGGACTTTTAGGCCAGGCCAAGTGTTCTGTGAAGTGAGTCTATCCACCTGGAGGACCTGGGAGCGTACAGTCAGAGGTGTCACTGCAGTGACCCGGTCTCAGGAACTACATGCAAGGAGTTGTGAGCTGGGCACAGATAGCCTAAGGCAAGTCAGAGCCCTCTGAGTGAGTACTAATGACCCTGGGAAGGAAAGAGACTGTATAAAGGGAAGATGGCTTAAGGGTGAAGTGTTCTATGCTGCTTTCACATGAAACTGCTGCAGATCATCCACTATATGTAATTGATAAAATGCTGCCACGTGACCCCAGATAGTAAGTCTATGTGATGTGATTGTAAATGTCATCTTCCAGTGGTGGCTGGTGTTTTTTTTAGGGGGTGGCAAACAACCCCCCCCTTGAGTGGTCGGTGGAACCCCCCCCCCTGCTGTTTGCCAGTTGGTCCGGCACTTACCCCATCTAGGCGGGTAGCGGCTCCGTGTCCTTTCCTTCATCGGTGGCTTCCAGCGTGCGTCTCCTCCCCTCCTCCTGGACATCCAATAGGATTGTCTGTCCTCTCAGCTAATCGGATGAAGGGTGTCAAAACCCGCTTCCTGATTGTCCAGGAGGAGGATCAGTGTTACAATAGTGAATATTCATTCGCTGTAGTAACACACCTGGGTGGGCTGTGAGCACATTCTCTGCACCCCGAGCCCACCCTATTTTGAAGCCTATTAGAGCCTCTGGCTCAAATCAGTGCTAAAAAAAAAAACACCCCATCCTCTGGCAAAGAGTTGGGCACAATATGGTGGAGGTTTAGGGCTTCAAGCAGGTAGATTGTTGCTCAAGCATGTAGAAGCTGGGCAGGGACTTGTACCAGTTGATGCCACACATCGGCCAATCACAAGCCCCCTTACATGTGCACAAATGTGAACACAATTTTTATCACTATGGGTATTTATATAGCCCAACTCAGAGCTCCCCCTGTTTATTGAAAGCCTCCAGGCAGTATATTATGCTTTTTCATTTTTTCTAGTTGAGTCTTCCATATGATCACATGTACCATTTCTGTATTCATCTGTTCTACAAGCTGCACGGTTCTGGGAGAGCAAGGTGAAAACCCCTTAGTGCCATCCAACCCCCTACACTCACCGTATGTCCTCAGCTCTCCAGGTTACATGACCCTGAGCAGTCTACAACACAGAAAACTGAGGACATCTTGTGGCAGAAAGAGATTATTGCAGGGTCAATGACAGAGAGAAGGTGTAATACATCCAGAGCTGACTTTTTTTTTAAACACTGGATAATGGGGGGACATTTTTAAGAGCATCAGCCCAGAACTGAGCAATAACAAATGCACTTTATAGTAACACACTGGGTCGTGTCATCAATGTCTTTGGACTGTTTAATATTTGCACAGATACAGTGCCATCTTAAGAGCATTATAGGCCCCCGAGCAATACAGGGCCCTGTCTACACAATCACGCACGAGAATAAAAATGCAAATTATCAATAATGCTATATTTATTGGTACTTCCAACAAAATCAGTGTTTAAACATTAACACAATGTTTGGACAATATAACACAAGCTCTGCTCTAAAGTTTATTTTCACCAACACGTAATAAAGTTTCTTTTTCCTCACCTTTGTTACACTTCCTCGAACTAGTGGCAACTCTAAGATTGATATATAAGGGGGACACATAAGATATTACAGTCAAAACTTGGGGGGCTTGGGCACTAATAACTTTCACCACTAAATCATACAACTAAAAACAACTAAATAAATATATATAAATGTACACACTCACACTCTGGTGCTGCTGGTGCTGCCTGATGGGTATTAATGCTGGCGTGGGTACTGCTGGTGCTGGTGGGTACAGTGCAGACCCCCCCTACAATACAGATCCCCCCTACAGTGCAGACACCCCTACAGTGCAGACCCCACTACAGTGCAGACCCCCCTCCTACAGTGCAGACCCCCCTCCTACAGTGCAGACCCCCCTCCTACAGTGCAGACCCCCCTCCTACAGTGCAGACCCCCCTACAGTACAGACCCCTCTACAGTGCAGACCCCCTACAATACAGACCCCCCTACAATGCAGACCCCCCTACAGTACAGAACCCCCCCCTACAGTACAGACCCCCTACAGTACAGACACCCCCTACAGTGCAACCCCTCCTACAGTGCAGACCCCCCCACAATACAGATCCCCCCTACAATACAGACCCCCCCTACAATACAGACCCCCCCTTCAGACCCATAATGTACCTCAGTCCTCAGATGATCAGGCGGGACATGCGCAGCACTGGTAGGGTCCCCTCTCCATAAACATAAAGGAGGAGGGGGAGGCGGCTTCACCTCTGCTCGGCTATGTGAGACAGCCAACTTGAGACTGATCACGGCCACGAGAGAAGGGGATCGTTGCAGCCGGGTGTGCCAACGGGTGTCACTTGGGTGCGGCTTGAACCCCCCCCTCCTGCAAAGCCACTGCAGCTCGCCTCAGGCTCTCCGTGTGCCTGTCACCACCCGCTAGTCTGTGCCGCTGCCTTAACCCGCCCGCTATCTCCGCTAGTCTACTTCGGTCATGGAGGGGGTGCATCGGCCTGACACCCCCCCCCAGTGTGTGGCACGCGGTGCGGCCCGGACATCTGAATGATGCTTGGCTGGGGTCGCTGGGCAGGTGGGGCCCCCCCCCCAGGCAAGTGGGGCCCCTGGGCAACTGCCCAGCGAGCCCATGCGAAAAGACGGCCCTGCACAGATATCTCCTGCATTGGGAAAACCTGCACTGCAGAGCTAATAATAGAGACTCACCTTGGTCTTGCTACACAGAGCGTATAAAAAGCTCCAAAAATATGCGGTAATGGAGCCAAGGCGAACGCTAGCTAAATGCTTTTAAGAGGTCAAGCAAAACATGTCCATCTGACCTCCATTACTGGGAATGACGACAAAGACTTAGAGAAGCTGAATGGGGCAGCGTGGAGTGTTTACAACACTGGCAAGGGCTGAAAACAATTAAATGAAGAACGTTGCAGGATAGTAGCAAGAATTTTTAAATAATACTATTTTTTACCAGATTAAAAAAAAAAAAATTCAAGCTGGGCTTTGTCATTCCTGCAGTAGGGGGTGCTTGGGCACAGCGGGCCACTCAGCACCCTTAACTAAACAAAGATCTTCCTCATCAGCAACGGCCACTAACAGTTGCCAATGCATTGACTTCCATCTGACAAAGTAGGAATGTAAGAATGTATTGAGAGAGAGAGAGAGAGAGAGAGAGAGAGAGAGAGAGAGAGAGAGAGAGAGAGAGAGAAAGAGAGAGGGGGGGGGGGAGAGACTTTGGAGCATCTGGAAAAATGATAATTAGCCACTCACATGTAGTAGGATTGAAAGCTTATGTTACATGCTACAGAGATTATAACATGCACTTTCAATTCTACTACATGTGAGTGGCTATAGCCGAAAGACAGCTACAGCACAGGCCTAACTTACCCGGTGGGCGTCCATGTACGTCCTCCTCCCATGCATGTGCTGCCGTGGGGCGTAGGCGATGTGCGATGTGATCAGCGAGTCCACGAGACTCGGATGATCACAGATCGGAGTAAGGGGCCAATCCCGGCCCTTTACCACGTGATCAGCTGTCAGTCAATGACAGCTGATCACGTGATGTAAACAGAAGCCGGTGATCTGCTTTTTTTCCCTGGAGAGAGAGAAAAAAAAAAGGCGATTAATGGCTTGTGTAAACGTGACATTGGTCCGGCACATGGACTGCCCACTGCTGCTAAGCAGTGCCCACCAGTGCCACCTACCAGTGCATATCAGTACTGCTAAGCAGTGTCCACCAGTGCCATCTACCAGTGCCACCTATAGTGCCCACCAGTGCCACCTATCAGTGCTGCCCATCAGTGTCACCTACCAGTGCCCATCAGTGTCACCTACCAGTGCCCATCAGTGCTGCCTATCAGTGCCCATCAGTGCTGCCTATCAGTTCTCGTCAGTGCCACCTATCAGTGCAGCCTTATCAGTGCAGCCTATCAGTGCCCATCAGTGCAGCCTATCAGTGCCCATCAGTGCCCATCAGTGCCACCTCATCAGCATACATAAGTGAAGGAGAAAAATTATCTGTTTGCAAAATTTTATCACAAACTATGAAAACAGTTTTTTTTTCTTCTAAATTTTCGGTCTTTTTTGTTTGTTTAGGAAAAAATGAAAACCCCAGTGGTGATTAAATACCACCAAAAGAAACCTCTATTTGTGTGAAAAAAAAAATAAAAATGTCATATGTGTACAGCGTCCCATGACAGCGCAATTGTCATTCAAAGTGTGACAGTGCTGAAAGCTGAAAATTGACCTGGGCAGGAAGGGGGTTTAGGTGCCCGGTAAGCAAGTGGTTAAAGGATAAGTTCACCTTTTGGAGCGTGTTGCACCTTATACCCATATTTAGGGTGTGACATGCTCCAGCAATCTCCCAGTACAGCGTCATTGTAGTATGGAGTGATGGCCTTCCATGGCCTCTGCAGCCAGTTTCAGTATTCATAATGACAACCTTGGGCAATAAATAACTGAACTCTTCAGTCATATCAGCACTATGTAAAGATTCCTGGAATTCAGCTTTAGGTCTCGGATGCAATGTAAGCGCAGGAAAGCAGCTGATATGCAAGGTCTCTTTGGGGGCGTGTCCGAGATGCGTTCACATTGACTTGTATGACGGCATAAAAGCAACTCAGTACACAGCAAAATAAGGGAAACAAGAGAATGGCACGCCAAAAGATTCAACTCAAAATTAAACACGGCATTCCCTGTTCCTCCACACTGCCTTATAAAGTGTCAGAGGTGAAGTTTGTTGATCCTTGCTGAAGCCTGCTAGCAGCTTGTTTAATACCTTCCCGCACTGTTGTTCTGGGACGATATCATATGACTTTGTCACAGAACGCGCCACGCAACGGCGATGACTGATCACTGCACTGGCCCGCTGCCAGTGTCATGTGATCGCTGTGACCATTCACAGAAGATCACATGACAATTGTAAACAGTGGGTGGCTTCCTTTCATGCCATCCATTGCATACAATTTTGTTGCTAGCTGTGATTGGTCACAGTGATCACATGGTACAGACAGGGCCAATCACAGCTAATCACAACAAAAGACACTGAATGAATCAGTTTCATTCAGTAAAAATGGTTGCTTATGCCAATGAAATTCATTGATATACTGTATGTGTTAGGGTTGTCCCGATACCACTTCCGTTGTTCCGCCCGCTGACTTCTGGTTGCGCCGGGTCGCTTTATTCATCTATCCCGGGTATCGGATCTGGCAGCGGGAGCATTCGTGCAAATGCTCGGTATCGGTCCCAATAACGATACTAGTATTGGTATCGGGACAAACCCTAGTATGTGTAAAAAAGGAATGACACAGGAAAAAAGACTTAGTTAGACTTACAGGTGATGGTATTTCTAAGAGCCTTTCAGGACAACCTTGGAGTGCGCAGCTCCGCCCATTTTCCAGGAAACACATGCAACCTTTAAATCCCTCCTCTTCCACCATGGCTTCAGTTATTGTGTGGTCTCCGACATACTGGAAAAACAAAGCACAGAGAGCCACCAAACAACCATGATAGACATTTAAAACCACTTCTAAGATAAACAAGGGAGGGAAGTAGCGGTTGTCCTGAAAGGCTCTTAGAAATACCGTCACCAGTAAGTCTAAGTGTTTCTCAAATCGCCTTTCAGGACAACCTTGGAGAGGATAACCGAGAAATTTACCCTAGGGTGGGACTACTGCCTGCAGTACCATCCTGCCGAAGGCTTGATTTGCGGCGGACAGTAAGTCCAACCTATAATGTAGGAGACATGTTGAGTAGTTGGACCAACTGGCAGCCTTGCAAATTTGTTCAGGCGTAGCACCGGCCCTTTCGGCCCAGGAAACTGCCGTTGATCTCGTAGAATGAGCAGCAATACCTGGGGGGGGGGGGGGTATTTCTCCCTTGGCCTTGTAGGCCTCTGTGATTGCCAATCTAAGCCATCTGCCCAGCGTGCTTTTGGATGCTTTTTCCCCTTTACGTGAGCCTGAAAATATCACAAAGAGAGCGTTTGACCTTCTGAATTCTTTAGTGATTGTTAGAAAGTGTAACAAACATCTCCTCATGTCCCGTGTGTGAAAAGCTTCTTCTCCTGGATTGGTAGGAGCTGAAGAGAAAGTGGGCAGGACTTTTTCCTGTGAGTGGTGAAGAAACCTAGGAATGCTGGGTCTGTTTGAAGGATCACTCTGTCTGAAAAGACCTTCAGAAAAGGTTCTGTGACTGCCAGGGCCTGAAGCTCGCTGACTCTTCTTGCCGACGTGATGGCTACCAGAAAAATTGTTACAAGAACTAAGTTCTGTAAGGATGCTTCCTGTAAGGGTTCACATGGAGCTCCCGTGAGACCCTGTAAAACAACAGACAAATCCCAATGGAGAAAAACTTTGAGGGCTACTGGCCTATTTCGTGAAAGTGCCCTAAAAAATCTTGCAATTAAGACTTCTCTGGATAGAGTCCTATTCTAGCCCCTTCTCCGTTCCATCATGGAGAAGTTCTAAGACTGACACTAAACTTTTTCCAGGGCTGACGACCTTGCTGACATCTTAACTACTTGAGCAGATGCATCAGCCATGTACTTTACTGCCTTCAGTATCAATGGAAAGGCCTCCAAAAGATCTTTCCCTGATATACCTGCCTCTACGTGGCTTTTCAGCTTCTCTACCCAGCATTCAAGGTTCCTTGCGACAACCGTGGAAGCCATAGCGGGATTGAGGCTGGCTGGTGTGGAATCCAATGCTTTTTTCAGGAGGGAGTCAGCTCTTTTATCCATCGCATCCTTCAGCACCCCCATGTCCTCGAATGCTAGATCTGTGCGTCGGGAAACCAGCGAGAATGCAGCATCTACCCGTGGTTTCTTGTTCCATACCTCTGACTCCTTATCTTCGAAGGGAAACCTTCTCCTAAGGGTCTTGGAAAAGAAGGGGCCTCTTCTCAGGGTCCTTCCATTCTTTCTTTGCCGTCTCCGAGAGGATCCTATGGACTGGGAATACTCTGTGTTTAGTGTTATCCAGTCCCAGGTACATTTTGTCATGAACCGACAGTTGCACCTTCTCCTCCTGGATTTCGAGGGTAGTGTAGATCGCTCTCAGAAGGTCGTCCACTTCCTCCAACGATAGCTTGTACCTAGAGGCTGGGCTATCGTCTTCCTCCTCCTCCTCTGAATCCCTGAAGGAGTGAAGAGTACTTGCCCCCTCATCACCTGAGTCCACAACCTCCACTGTTCTGGAGGAGGATGCCCTCGGGCTGGATGGTTGATGCTGGGGCTCAACCTGGACTGCCGGGCTCTCTACCAGCATGGACTTGACTGAACTCAGTGAACTCGTAAGTTCCCGTACTGAAGAGGACAAGTCCTTGTATTGCTGGGACATTTCCTCTTCAACCAAGTCCTTAATTCAGGACCTGCACATTGCCAGTATATATCCCATAGTTTGTAGACGCGATAATTTTTGCGTAAACCAATCAGTATACGCTTATTGGAATTTTTTTTTTTTTTTACCAAAAACATGTAGCAGAATACATATTGGCCTAAGATGAAGAAAAAATGACATCAATTTTATTTGGATACAACGTCGCACGACCGCGCAATTGTCAAAGTAATGCAATTCCGTATCACAAAAAATGGCCTGGTGATTAAGGGGGGTAAATCTTCTGGAGGTGAAGGAAATGATATACAGATGATAGCAGGGAGTGTATATTTTCTCTTATGGGTGTCCCCATCAAGGCTAATAGAGTCAAGGGGGACACAAGGATCTGTCTGGGAAGGAGACAGAAACGGAGCTGTAGGTAGAACACACTGTACATTGTATCAATACAGTTCTGGGTGATTTGCTACACTTTACAGATTTAAATAGCTACAAAAAGGAATGACAATATTACCTGCTGATACAAAGTATCTCTGCAATGACTTCTTCATCTCTGCTATCCACCGCATAGCGAACAGCGACATCTAGCGGCCGGCTCAGCACATAGCGCACTACGACATCTAGCGGCCGGCTCAGCACATAGCGCACTACGACATCTAGCGGCCGGCTAACCACATAGCGCACAGCGACATCTAGCGGCCGGCTCAGCGCGCAGCGCACAGCCACATCTATAGGACGTCCCAGCATTTAGCACACAGCGACATCTAGCGGTCGCTTCTGTAAATTCTTCCTCCCCCTACAGGATCGTTATTCGGACTATACCATCTCTATCCAATGGGGGGGGGGACACTCGTTACGTTTTGCTTAACATGAGACAACGAACAAAGCCTGTCAGTGAAAGTGTTCTTATTGGCTTCTTTTGGATAAACGTGTTCTTATTGGCGGTGCTACATAAAACGGGGGTGTTTTTTTTTTGTCGCGGGTCCATCTATCTATACAAGGTGGGAGGAGTCTCCCCGGCACGGAGCCGGCAGTGGTACGGTCCCAAGATGTCCGCCACCATGAAGAAAGCGGTGAGGAGCGTGTGTGGGGGATGTTTACCGGGTGTGTGGGGTGTATGGGGTGTATGAGACCCGGTGTGGGGCGGGGCCCGAGGGGTTATTGTAATTCAATACATCCCCGCCCCGGGGGGAAATTATGGGGTACAAGAATGTGCCGCATATTACACCTCATAGCACCCCATATTATACCTCCATATTACCCCACAGCACCCCATATTACCCCATAGCACTCAATATTATTCCACAGCACTCAATATTACCTCATAGTACTCGATATTACCCCACAGCACTCAATATTACCTCACAGCACTCAATATTACCTCACAGTACTCGATATTACCTCACAGTACTCGATATTACCTCATAGCACCCCATATTATACCTCCATATTACCCCATAGCACTCAATATTACTCCACAGCACTCAATATTACCTCATAGTACTCGATATTACCCCACAGCACTCAATATTACCTCACAGCACTCAATATTACCTCACAGCACTCAATATTACCTCACAGCACTCAATATTACCTCACAGCACTCAATATTACCTCACAGTACTAAATATTACCTCATAGCACCCCATATTACACCTCCATAGTACCTCACAGTACTCCGTATTACCTCACAGTACTAAATATTACCTCACAGTACCCCATAGCACCTCATAGCACTCCAGATTACCCCATATTACCTCACAGCACCTCACAGTACCCCATATTGCCTCACAGTACCCCATATTACCTCACAGCACCTCATAGTACCCCATATTACCTCACAGCACCTCATAGTACCCCATATTACCTCACAGCACCCCGTATTACCTCACAGCACCCCGTATTACCTCACAGCACTAAATATTACCTCACAGCACCCCATAGCACCTAATATTACTCCTGATTACCCCATATTACCTCACAGCACTCCATATTACCTCACAGCACTCCATATTACCTCACAGCACTCGATATTACCTCACAGTACTAAATATTACCTCATAGCACCCCATATTACACCTCCATAGTACCTCACAGTACTCCATATTACCTGATAGCACTCAATATTACCTCATAGCACCCCATATTACCTCACAGTACTAAATATTACCTCACAGTACCCCATAGCACTCCAGATTACCCCATATTACCTCACAGCACCTCATAGTACCCCATAGTACCCCATATTGCCTCACAGTACCCCATATTACCTCACAGCACTCCATATTACCCCATATTACCTCACAGCACTCCATATTACCTCGCAGCACCCCGTATTACCTCACAGCACTAAATATTACCTCACAGCACCCCGTATTACCTCACAGCACCCCATAGCACCTAATAGTACTCCTGATTACCCCATATTACCTCACAGCACCCCATATTACCTCACAGCACCCCATATTACCTCACAGCACCCCATATTACCTCACAGCACTCCATATTACCTCACAGCACTCCATATTACCTCACAGCACAGCACTCCATATTACCTCACAGCACAGCACTCCATATTACCTCACAGCACAGCACTCCATATTACCTCACAGCACAGCACTCCATATTACCTCACAGCACAGCACTCCATATTACCTCACAGCACAGCACTCCATATTACCTCACAGCACAGCACTCCATATTACCTCACAGCACAGCACTCCATATTACCTCACAGCACAGCACTCCATATTACCTCACAGCACAGCACTCCATATTACCTCACAGCACTCGATATTCCCTTACAGTACTAAATATTACCTCATAGCACCCCATATTACACCTCCATAGTACCTCACAGTACTCCGTATTACCTCACAGTACTAAATATTACCTCACAGTATCCCATAGCACCTCATAGTACTCCAGATTACCCCATATTACCTCACAGCACCTCACAGCACCCCATATTGCCTCACAGCACCCCATATTGCCTCACAGCACCCCATATTGCCTCACAGCACCCCATATTGCCTCACAGCACCCCATATTGCCTCACAGCACCCCATATTGCCTCACAGCACCCCATATTGCCTCACAGCACCTCATATTGCCTCATAGCACTCAATATTACCTCATAGCACCCCATATTACACCTCCTTATTACCTCACAGCACCCCATATTACCTCACAGTACCTCATAGCACCCCATGTTACCTCATAGTGCTCAGTATTACCTCACAGTACTAAATATTACCTCACAGTACCCCATAGCACCTCATAGCACTCCACATTACCCCATATTACCTCACAGCACCTCATAGTACCCCATATTACCTCACAGCACTCCATATTACCTCACAGCACTCCATATTACCTCACAGCACTCCATATTACCTCACAGCACCCCATATTACCTCACAGCACCCCATATTACGGAGTACTGTGAGGTACTATGGAGGTGTAATATGGGGTGCTGTGAGGTAATATGGAGTGCTGTGAGGTAATATGGAGTGCTGTGAGGTAATATGGGGTGCTGTGAGGTAATATGGGGTACTATGAGGTGCTGTGAGGTAATATGGGGTAATGTGGAGTGCTATGAGGTGCTATGGGGTACTGTGAGGTAATATTTAGTACTGTGAGGTAATACTGAGCACTATGAGGTAACATGGGGTGCTATGAGGTACTGTGAGGTAATATGGGGTGCTGTGAGGTAATAAGGAGGTGTAATATGGGGTGCTATGAGGTAATATGGGGTGCTATGAGGTAATATGGGGTGCTGTGAGGCAATATGGGGTGCTGTGAGGCAATATGGGGTAATCTGGAGTACTATGAGGTGCTATGGGATACTGTGAGGTAATATTTAGTACTGTGAGGTAATACGGAGTACTGTGAGGTACTATGGAGGTGTATTACCTCACAGTACTAAATATTACCTCACAGTATCCCATAGCACCTCATAGTACTCCAGATTACCCCATATTACCTCACAGCACCTCACAGCACCCCATATTGCCTCACAGCACCCCATATTGCCTCACAACACCCCATATTGCCTCACAACACCCCATATTGCCTCACAGCACCCCATATTACCTCATAGCACTCAATATTACCTCATAGGACCCCATATTACACCTCCTTATTACCTCACAGCACCCCATATTACCTCACAGTACCTCATAGCACCCCATGTTACCTCATAGTGCTCAGTATTACCTCACAGTACTAAATATTACCTCACAGTACCCCATAGCACCTCATAGCACTCCACATTACCCCATATTACCTCACAGCACCTCACAGCACTCCATAATACCTCACAGCACTCCATATTACCTCACAGCACTCCATATTACCTCACAGCACCCCATAGCACCTAATAGTACCCCATATTACCTCACAGCACTCCATATTACCTCACAGCACTAAATATTACCTCACAGCACCCCATAGCACCTAATAGTACTCCTGATTACCCCATAGCACCCCATATAACCTCACAGCACCCCATATAACCTCACAGCACCCCATATTACCTCACAGCACCTCATAGCACCCCATATTACCTCACAGCACTCCATATTACCTCACAGCACCCCATATTATCTTACACTACCT